>NC_143396.1:245142168-245463532 GCF_052110815.1 Crocodylus siamensis | reverse complement strand
ATCAATAATCCAGTTTATTAATGTTAAAAATTTATAATTCATGTAACAGTAGCATGTAGAAGTCCCAAAAGATCACAACTTCATCGTACTAGTCCTTTTGCATGCAGACTGTCCCAAAGAATTTGAGAGCCAAGTAGATGATGCAGATATAGGTTAGGAATAAAGAAGTATTGGTTAGCCTTGTTTTGCTGCTGATGAAAAGAGGCAGGGTGACTGACTGACTTAACCAAGATGATGCAATACATTTTAGAAACATGAATCAGAGTTTCCTAGTTCCTAGGCCAGTGGCGTGACCATAAAACAAGTTAAATACCATGCAATTATTTTAAATGTTGTAAAAGCAAACAAATAAATTGCATTTAAGAATTTCAAAAGAGCTAGCTGCTGATTTTCTGTGGACTCTAATTTCCAATAAGCCTTAGAGCACTTAGAAAGTTCTAAAGGACTGGAAGGTTATTTCAGTATTTAAATAGAATGACTCAGATAATTATAGACATGACATGGATTCTGGGCAAAATAATGGAATGTCTGATAAAGACTTGATTAATCAAGGATTAAAGAAAGGTAGTGATAGTTCATAAAGGTTTAATAATAAATCTTTCAAACTAACTTGATATCTTTTTTCTTTAGATTATAGATTTAGTTAAAAAGGATAATAGTATGCATTTGACTTGAGTCTCTCTTATTAAGAAAAAATAACAATGGGAGAACTGCATATCAAGTGAATTATTAAAAACTAGTTGATGTGTCACAAAATGTGGTTTTAAACAGGAAATCATCTTTGAGCAGGTGTGTTTCTAGTGCAGTCACAGTTGGGTCCTGGACCTCCTAATTTACCATTTTTTATCAATAACCTGCAATAAAGAAGATATTGCTACTGATAATGTTTTCAAATGATACAAGGTTCTAGAGTGCTAAATTAAAAAGAAGACAAGTTATTGTAACAGTGTGGTTTGGGTTACTTGGTAGGTTGGATGTAAGCAGCTACATCATTGCAGCTGAAGGAAGGTTAACAGACTGATTTGCTCAGTCTTTCTGGACATTGGTAATCTGATAATAAATTTTTCAACCTAACAGAAAAAGATGCAACAAGATCCAAAGACTCTAATTTGAAGTCTGAAAAAATCAGACTAGAAAAGGGGTGTAGTGTTTTAACTGTGAAGATAGCTAATTCACAGGCACAGTTTACCAAGAGTTGTGAATCACTTGAAATCTTTAGAAAATATGCTTCAGTTCATCCAAAACTGCTGCACAGGAATTAATTCAAGGAAGTCTTTTGATCCGTGTTACACACAGAGATCAAACTAGATCATATTAGTTTCTTCTGACAAGAAAATCTATGAAATTTCCTGTCTCTCAATCTTTGAGCAGATTTATATAGTGGCAGTTGAAAGACAAAAAAACCAAAGTGGTGGACACAAACAGTCCTTGAGGATCACAGATTCCACTGATGAAAGCTGTAGTGATGCAACTTCTGCCAATGGACTTCTAGACCTGGTCCAGGCAGACCTCGGAACACTAAGCAAACTTTGGCTTGCTGCGCTTCAGGATTTTGCTCTCTTAACTTTACCTTCTGAATATGCCTCTCAGCTTCCTGTTGAAGGTAAGAAAGCAAATTAAACAGTATTTTCATCCACATTGCTTATAACTTTAAGAACTGTTACTAAATTCTATTTGAGGTACATTGTTTTTACTAAGCACAACCCACCAGGCCTTCTCTAAATATTGTACAATTAGCATATCATAAAAATGTAGTGCCATTATAAAAATAGGCAAGGACTCTGAAATATATTTTATTGAACCAGCTGTATAGCTGGGAGGACTGTTAGCCAAGTTTTTCAGTATCGGGGGCATTTTTATACATGCATGCAGTGCAGCTCCAGGCACCTTGAAAAGTGTCCAGTATTTGCAATTGTATAAGTGGCAAAATACACATCAGCACTGAGAAGATGGCAGTGGCGTGCTTTTGAACTAAAATATCTCAGAGGTGCTTTAGTTCACAAGCTCACTGCCGCCATTTTCTGCATGCTGATGTGCATTTCGCTGCTTGTAGAACTGCGTGCAGTGTAGTGCAGTTCACGTCAGCTCACATGTGGAACAGACTTGATTAGTCACAGCTGCTTCCAAACAGAAGCTCTGTGGCATGTCCCAGGGAAAAAAAGTATGTGTATAAATGCCCCAGGTGTCCTTCTTCAGTTAACCTGAGGAAGAACATCTGATGCCAGAAAGCTCATCAGCTAAAGGTCCTGACTACAGAATTGGTCCAGCAAATGATAAAGTGAGAATCCTTGCCTATCGTACATTTTCTAGACCAACACTCCAACCCAATTACAAAAATACTCTGACAAGATAATTATAGCTGAGAATAGTCATCTCATTCAAAACTGTGTTGACTGTTCTTTTTCTAGGTGGGGCATTTTATGCTGCAGAGACTATTGAAAATGCAAGACCATACTATCAGAACTCCTGGTCTCTAATCCTGTATGCTACAGCATTATGGCTCACCAGCACAGGTTTCATTGTAGTAGATCCAGATGAAGGTCTAACTAATCTCTCCCGACCCGTCACTCCAACTACAATGTGCCAAGATTCTTCCTCCAGGGCTGCAGTGAAATCTCCTGAGGATGTGAATACTGACAGATTTCATCTTATCTTGGGTCCGTGAGTGTGTAATCTGTCTGGACACTCAATGCTAAACAGTTAGTTTCAATGAGACATAAAACTGTGGCCAATGTAATACTGTAGTTGCTTGCTTCTAACTGCAACACTGAATAATGTGTATATTCAAAATGCATGTGGCAAGGAATGTGTCAAGTCCTGGAGACAAAATTACAATCTGCTTTTAGTTGTGCTGGGAAAAATATCCAGTAACAGCTAAACTAAGCATGTGACAGTTCACTGCAAGCCAATAAACCTACAGGTTTGATGTTAGGGACTAATACGATCTGAGGACAACAGTGTAATTCCAGAGTGCACCTACTAACTTGATTATAGCTGCTTCATCTCACACACAGCTGTGAACAAGCTGTGTATGCTAGATGCTCAGCAAGATATTTCGCATTAGTCTCTAAACCTCCCTGATCAGTGATCACAACAATCTTTAGCACTGTTTTTCCTTCCTTCCCTGACCAATCTCTGGCCACAGCACTGTGCCTGTTATCCCTCCTTGGATAAAGGACTGTGGGGGTCACCTGCCTTAGGCCACTGAGACAAATTCTGATTCTTCTCCAAGTCTGCCACCACATAGATACTCTACATTCCCAGTTTATCACTTCTGGAACACATGATAATGATAAGCAACCACACAACCTTTCTAAAGATTTCTAAATGCAGTTATCCCTTATGTCCATAGCATGTAAAATACTTAGAAATAATACACTCCCTTGTGGGCATGTCTGCATGTGCAATTAATATGGCTGAATAAACTCCAGCACAGTTTGTGCCGGAGTATATTGCTCCTGGGCACTGTGTTTGCATGTGCATCCGGGACTACAGCACGTTGAACTGAGGCGAAGGATCCCCAGCTGGCAGGAGTCTGAGGGGTCATCCTGCCAGCCTGTGGCTGCTTCGCCATGGCTCAACGTGCTGCAGAGTGGCTGGTACAGGTATGAGGATGCTTCAGTGTAGGGCTAGCCAGCAGGCAAGCCCTGCACTGAAGCATCTCATGCCCCAGCCAGTCCCGTCAGCATCTACACATGTGTTGCAGCTGATGAAACTCTGCCAAAAGATAGTACTTGTGTCTGGCAGTACTCTTGTCTGGCAGAGTTAATTAGTTTACTCCATCCTAATAACACTACACATGTAGACACTGACATTTTATTGTAGAGCTAAATTAGTCGACTTCACAGTAAACGTCTCATGAAGACACACCCTTAGTTTATTACCTTTAATCTGGTTCCTCACCACTCTGAACAGCATGGTGGGCTTATAGCAAAGTCCTCCGAGGAATTCCTCTTCTTTATCTGACTTTTCCTCTGAATCATGGAGTCTTTCTCCCTAGTACAGTCGAGCTTTTTTGGACCTTGGTTGCCCCCTCAATCAGGCAGAGTCCATCTGTTACAAATCTGAAGTATTTTTTAAATTAAGACGAACTCTCAGTCTTTCTAATCTATACCATAGATACCCTACCAATTGATTCTGTAATGTAAATCAGTACGATAAGAGTTTACATGTTAGTTTCTGGATTATTAGATTCAAGCTGGGGGAGATAGTATATTGGGTCTTTGTGAAAAAAAAAATTTCACATAGTAGATTCAGACTCCAATATTTTTGAAAGGCATTATGAATATTTTTTTTCCTCGAGTCATAGGTGCAGAGTACAGGTACAAAGGCTAATCTTTGGCTGACTTACCCTCTCTTTTCTGCTTAACTAAAATCATAGCTGCTGCTGAAGTCTGAGATCCTTGGGTGGATCTTGAAAAAAACTGAAGAGCTGTTAAATAAGACAATAAGTCCTAAGGGACAGCAAAATTGCCCTCAGAAAGGGTCGCTTGATTAGTGGAATGATCATTAAAAAGGAGAGATGATTGTTAACACCTGTGAAGTGAAGACCAGAACTGCTGCACTGTGGAGCAGGAATCAAAACCACTGTGCTTCTATCTCAGGCAAAACATGATTTTCCCACTTATTTCACACACCGCAAGTTAGGGGAGCTGATTTTTGGGGACAAGGCACATGTTGTATGCAAGAATATGGTATTTATATATACTGAAACATATGGATAGTTTAGTCACTTTAACTTTATTTTAGACACTGAATTTAAAAAGTCCCTGCCCTAAGGGACTTTTTGCAAAAATTAATTCACTAAAGCGTGTGTGTGTGTGTGTGTGTGTGTGTGTGTGTGTGTGTGTGTAAAATAATATGTTGTTTCCAGGTCTGGTCAACAGGACAGTTTATTTGACAAAGTTACTGAATGTTTTTAAAAAATATGTTTTTTGTTTTTTCCCCTCTTCTGCCATTTTCAGGAATTAGTGTAGAATTTCTCTGCTCCCCTCGATCAGATGCAGCAATGGACAACATTACTGCATGCTTACATGCTCTACAGGCATTGCTTGATGTTCCTTGGCCTAGAGCTAAAGTAGGTGGTGATCAGGTAATACATTAATTCAGAATCTGTCAGTGTGTTGTGATAATGCCTGGTAGGTAACTCAATGATCACTCTGCTTTACTTAATGCCCACCAGGATGGTCGCTTTGTAGTTTGAGGTACTGAATGTAAAGGAAGCTCACAGTGTATATGTGTCTGCATAACTGTCAACTAATCTGATAAACCTTCGTTTTATAGTCCTGACTTTTAAAAGTAAAAGTCGAGAAAGTGTTTCATTATATGAAGGCCACATAAGTTTTCCTTTTACAAAACAAAACAAACATGGTTCACTCACTTACCAGTTTGTATACTCCTGTAGATAGCAGATAATATTCACTCTATCAATTTCCTGTTGTATCTCTTTATACCCAGGTGCTATCCTTACTAATGTTTTGCACTTTTAATTCATCAGGATTTGTATACTTATTAATTAGGCAGTTATTTTGACGTCTTGAATAAAAGTTAACACCTTTTTTGAAGTCTAGTTGATCAGGGGGGATCGGCAGGCATTGGGGGAGTCACTGTTCCCCCGAGCACCGCCAGGAGTGACCAGGAATAACGGGCACAAGCTGGCAGAGGGTAGGTTTAGGTTAGATATCAGGAAGCGCTATTTCACGGTCAGAGCGGCTAGGGTCTGGAACCAACTTCCAAGAGAAGTGGTGCAGGCTCCTACCCTGGGGGTGTTTAAGAGGAGGTTAGATGAACATCTTGCTGGGGTTGTTTGACCCCCAGTATTCTTTCCTGCCATGGCGGGGAGTCAGACTAGATGATCTGCTCAGGTCCCTTCCGACCCTAGAAACTATGAAACTATGTTACTTGGATGTTGCTCATTCTTTGGGGGACACTAGTCTGAAAACCGCATTGTAAAATACTGCACCTTCTGTTCCAAGATCAGTGTTCTTCTGAAATGCATCAGTCAGAAGAAATATTTACCCTTTAGATTTACTTTCATGTAGCATCTGATTAGGAGTTGTCCTCCTTCAGAACATTATTTTTAATTAAAGAGATGCATCGAGTTCTGTCCCATACAAAAATAAGCCAGAAACTGTTCACAGAACCGAATTCAGTTTATCCTTTCCCTGCTTATCCCACCTCCAAATTCCCAGCCCCTCCAGGTGCCCCACAGGCCATATCTTTGACACCCCTATTGGGAAGCATAGTCAAATGTAAACTTCATTGCTAACCAAAAAGAAGAAATTTTCGCCTCCTTGTCTGACATCGGACACCTCCAGACAAGAAACCTGCCTAATCTGCACATCATAGAGTAACCCTCTCACACAAGGACTCTAAGGTATCCAGGGGAATAAACTTCCACCTTTTACCTGCCATATGCAAAATGAAGTTTCTTTTCTACCTAGGAGAACTTTTACAATCTTTGAATTTTCCTCAGCCTGAAGAAGATTGTGTATACCCAAAAGCTTGCAAAGAAAAAAAATTTTTTGCTACTATTTAATTGGTCTAATAAAAGATATTGCCTCTGACCCAAGAGCTTTGTTTATCTCTGTTTCTTAGACCAACATGGCTATAACATGTCCCTAAAATTAAAATGTACCCTTTGTTTGTATGACATGACCTCTGTTTTTTCTGACAAAGAATTGCAGTGTAAGACATGCAAAGTATTTCTATAACTCAGAGTATGATTTTTTTTTTAAAGATACCAAGACTGATACAACTGCAAGCAAAAGCAAAGCTTTGGCTGGCGCAATTGAAGTCATCCTACCTTTCGGTTTCCTACTATAACTTAAACCCTAATTTACCTCTTGTATTTGAACCTTGTAGTCTCTCCCACTTTTATTTTTAAGATTTTTTTTATTCTGTTTGCCTACCTTTAAATAAAGGTCCATTATCCACTTAAATAGTAAGTCATGAAACTACATGTTTAAACTACTTGCTTTTTTTCTTTCTAAACCAGGAGTGTCAAACATATCCCACAGGGGTGTGAAACAAATGGCATCTGGTCCTTAGTGCTGCCCACGTGAGGTATAGCATGTGGCCATGGCATTATGCCACTCTGCAGGCAGGATTGGACTTGGGGATGCCATCCCCTTCTCCTTCCCCTCTCCCAGCCTACCTGATCTGGCTGCTCCTCCAGCTGATCTGGGACCCACACTGCATGTGACACGGATCCTTGAGCAGCTGAAACAAGTGTTGTGTATGATGCAGTCCAAGTGTCAGATGCGCTGCATGCTGGACTGTACTATACATGGTGTGTCCGCTCTGGGAAGCGTGTTGCACATGGTGCCTGCTCCAACCAACGGTGGTCACAGGTGCTGCATGCAGCACTGGTTCTAGACTGGCTGAAGTGACCCTGCATGCAGCACCATTCTGGGGCTGCTGGGGCAGGTGCCACATATGGTGCAGTCAGGCCAGCGTGGCCACTGCATGCAGCGTAGCTGCTGCTGTGGCTGAACTAGACCACACACAGCACCTATTCCAGCTGCTCTAGGATCAGTACTGCACACAGCACAAGTCCCAGACCAGCTGGAGCAACTGCTGGATCAAGTATGCTGGAGGTAAGTAGGTGGGGTGGAAGGGGCTCCCTGGGCCTGATCCAGCCTGAGGCCTGGCTCCACACCACTCATGTGTCTTGTGGGGCTTTTTGGGTTTGACTCCCTTGTTCTAAACTAATATTTAAACCTCAGGATGGATATTAATCTATGTTGGGAGAAAACAGATGTAGATAAGGATCTGTCTTTCCTATAAGATTTTAGAGACCATTGGGGGAATAAATTCTCCTCAAAATATACTCCAAAATTTAGAAGCCTAGATTATTATTTAGGTGTCCTGCATGATATTGTCTTTTTTTTCTTTAATTTGCCTTCTGTCTTTAAGCCCTTAGGATCCTATTTGATCATGGTTTTTAAGCTTTCTTTCTGAAACTTCAAGAACTAGAAAATGACCTTTTATAATGAAAGCTGAGATCATTGTGTAATCATAGGCTTTTAGGAAAAACACCGAAGAATGAGGCACTTTTGATAAAATCACAGGAGCTGGCAGTTCTCATGATGAAAGCAGCACTGTTGGTTTTGCAAGAAGGAATTATTTGGGTAATGGTGCCTTTTTCTACAATTTCAATACCAAACTATGAGCCTTAAAATACCGAACATTTCTCTTACTACAGGAGCTGGGTGTAGAGCTGTTGAATGTTTTGCATCGACTGATATTAACCAGAGAATTGCCTGACATTCAGCTTGCTGCTCTTGAAGTGGTCCAACAGATTCTTTTTGCATCTCAGGAACATGTGCGGGAAAAACGCAGAAGTGCAGAAGGTATAATCTTATACTAGTAATTATGTACACTTCTAAGGTTAAAGCAGTAAGCTGTTGTCTTGGAGAACTGGAATTTAGCCTTGCCTTTGCTATAGGTTTCTAAGCAAACTTTTCCACTTTCTCATTAAGTGTATGTTCATTTTCTGGTTGCCTGACTAAAGATCATTGAAGTATGATTTGCAGGTACACTTGAGTTGGTGCTGCATCTGAAGTCAGGAGGAGTGTTTAAGTACTACATAATACTAAATACTCTGAAAAATCACGGCCTTAGCCTCCCACATTTATCTATCATGTAATTAAATACCATATGGTAGTGTTATGTACACAAGAGGGCCAAGTTCAAGTTGGAGAGTTAAGTGCAGCACTGGCATTTTCACAATTCTTGAGTGCTTGACTTAGCAACATTGGTGTTCTTCTATTGTTGTGTTTTTTTATGTACCTTCCTAGGTTTTTATAAAGAAACATGATGGAATGTCTAATTTTTCAGTTAATATGATATGCAGAATTCACATTATTCAGGAACAGGGTTGAAATCTTCTGGATCCATTTCACAGACATCTGCTACTTGAGCTAAATCAGTGATTATCAGCTACAATGCTATGGCACCCTTGGATGCCTTGACTTCCTTTGAAAAGGTTTCACTCAAACCCAGAAATTTCAAAGAGGAATCCATATTGATAAAAATGTTCTAACATATGATCGATCTGAATTCGTTGCAACAGAAGAATTGCCCTATTGATTTTTCTGTAGTAAAAAACAAACAAAAAAACCTAAACGCTGACATTATCCAAGGGGTGCTTGAATCTTTTGAGGGTTACCTCAAGTCTAAAAAGCTTGAGAACCACTGAAGTAACTGATAGTAGTTGTAGGTTGTCATCCTCTGGAACAATACAAGAGGAGAATGAGACATATTTTGGTAGTTGTTTGCACAACCATCTGCTGACAGCAAGGTATGGTGAAACTCAGAAATCACAAGTTCTGTCCCCAGCTCTGGAAGCGCAGTGTACTTTCATGGTCACAGAGTCTTTTCCCTTTTTCCTTCTTCCCTTAAGACTAACCTCTTCTGCTCAGGTTCTCCCTGTCCCAATCCTGTCTTTTCTCCATTCTAGGCTTCTTGTGCCAGTCCCAGTCTCCTTGCCCAGCCAATTACCCTTTCCTGGCAGTTTCTCTCTTCTCTCTCCTGATCTACTTCCTCACATTCCATATCAAATCTCTAACTGAATCTCTTCATGCATACTTGTCCCGATATCCTTGCCACCCACTCCTAGTTCCCCCCACTCCCCAGTTTTTTATCCAGTTTTTGTTTTACCCCCAACTTTGAATTTGGCTCTTCATGCCCCAGTCATCCAGTCACAGCTGCCTTGCTCAGGCTGTTTGCTCAGCTGGTCCCATTATCTTCCTTCTCCCAACTTCTAATCACACTTTGTATCCACCTCTACCCTGCATCTTAATTTTTCAGACTTCTTGTGCCAATCTACTCTTTTCCTTCCTCTTCAGCCAGGCACTTATCCTATCTGCGCTAGACTTCTTCACATTGCCAGGGTTTCAGCAGAATGACAGGATCACAGGACAGAGAGACTCCCCTTCCATAGTTAAAATGCTTTCCCCTTAAAAATATCAGCTGGAGCAGACTCCCAACATGGAAAATTTCATGGGTTGAAAATTTGGCAGTTAACTCTAACTTGTATGTTTATAAGGAAGGTAGCTAGTCCATCTGCTTTTAAGTTTGCCTGATAATTAACTTTACTAGCTGCCTTGCTTATAGACACACACACGTGCCACCATACAAAAGCGTATTTCAAAGTGTGCCTGCCCAGTGATTATCATTCTTAAGAATGTATTTCAAAGTACAGCTGTCATCCAACAGGTGAATGTTATGCTGCATTAAAATTCAAAATTGCAAATGTTCAGCTGTTGATATGACAAAGCTTCAAGAATTAAACTTTTATCAACAAAGCACATAAATTAATAGCTGTTGTATTTCTTCATTTTACTTGTAGTTGATGATGGTGCAGCAGAAAAGGAGACATTGCCAGAATTTGGGGAAGGAAAAGATACGGGAGGCCTGGTGCCTGGAAAGTCACTGGTCTTTGCAACGCTGGAGTTGTGTGTTTGCATTCTCGTGAGACAGCTCCCCCAGCTCAACCCTAAATTAACTGGTAGCTTCACAGTTAAAGATGGAAAGCCTCAGTTATTGTCAGAGAATGGAAGCAAATTGGTATCGGCAGCATTAGTTATCCTCTCTGATGTTCCTGCTGTCTGCTCTCCTGAAGGTATGATGTGGTTCCAACGTGCAATTTCATTACAAGGGGAGGGTAAATGAAAAAATAATGGTGATAGAAGAGCCTATTTGCTGCTATATCATTTTCTTGGCTGAATATGTGCTGCAGCAAGTTTTTGATGATTTTCCCATGACAATTTCTATTCTAATTATTTGTGTTGAAAGGTTAAAAAACAAGCTGATGGGCACCAGGGCAACTGAGAGTTTAAAGTCATCTGACTGAGAGAGCCTTTTCTCTTCCACATAAGGAGTTGAATTTAAATAACTTATTTTGTTTTCATCTTTTTTTTAAGCTGTTTGTTTCCTTTGTAGATGTTCAGTTTAAAATGCAGCTCTAATAATGTGCTGCAAAATGAAATATACTCTCTCTTTCCTTTCAACAATAGCTGCCTTTTAAACTACAGGAACCCAAAATACAAAGCAGCAGTTGTTGTTTTTCTCAGATAATTGAAACTTCTCCCCATACTACATGCTAAAGTCTTTAAAACAGGAGCCGTGTCAAAGATATGGCCCATGGGCCAGATCCAGTCTGCAGAACCAGGTCATCTGCCTGCAGGGCTCCCCACAGGGCCAGAAATTTGGTGGTGGGTTGAGCAGTGGTATCATTAGTTGCCATGGCTTTGGGCAGGTAATGGTATAGCCTATTGTCCCATCCCCAAGTTTCAGGCCCTGGGGAGAGCTTCCTGGCTCAGTTCAAGTTGTGGAGCCATGTCATGTTGTCCCTGGGGTCAGAAATTTGGTAGCAGGAGGAGCAGCAGATGCTGTGGCAATTAATGCTGCTGCCACCAAATTTCCAGCCCCACACTCCAGATCCAGCCCACAGATCTATCTTGTGCTCAAGAACTGGCCTGCAGGGCTACAAATCTGAGATCCCTCCTTTAGAAAATAGTTGTTTAAAATGGGTTGATATTTTGTCTTGTTAGCTTTTACTTCACACTCTAAACTGCTTTGTGTCTCATACCGTGCTGCATTATGTCTCATTTAGATCCTAATAGACTTAAATTATTTACTTTGTTCATGTAACCTGAGATACACATGTGGACATTCCTGGTTCTATTAAAAACTAATATATTTGGTCTATTCCCTCCTTGCCATTCATAGCCCTGAAAATTGCCCCTTTTCTTATTTGTTTTTCAACACTGAAGATTCGTGGCATAAGCAGCAGCTTACCATACCTAGAAGACAGACTACTTTGGAAAACAGTTTATCGTCCTCTATCTTTGATCATAAAGATTACTGTTGAGTGGAAATATGATTTGGGGGTTTTGGGGGTTTTTTTTGCCGTCTTCCACCCTATGTTCATCAGTTTGGCATGAAAGTATCTTGGACGTTGATCCATTCTGCTTGTGAGGAAAGTCAAATTAAATGTTTGTTTTCTTCCTGGTTTAAGTCTGTTCCTTGCAGTAATTCAGATTATTTTGCAAGCAGAAACTGGCCAGATCCAGCCCACAGAACTGTCATCTGGCCTGGGAGGCTTCTTACAAGACTGGAAATTTGGGAGCAGGATGAGCAGTAGCAGTGTTGATTGCAAAAACAGACCAAGTAAAGAGGCCAGAACATAGAAATGAACTAAGGTCTCTTATGTGTATACACCTAATAAAATGAGCAGATTTGCTGATGTTCATTAACAACACCGCTCCCTAAATTCACACAGTTAAACTTCAAAGGTTTTCTTTTTCAATATCAGTTTGATAAGGAATTTAAATGGTGTTTAAATGCATCACTGCTCAGGAAATCACTTAAGATATTTAAGAATTTTGCTTAATAGCAGTGAACTAAAGAAGCGGTTGGTAATGTTTTCTGGTGGCAGGCCAGAGCAACCTAGCTCAGGTCCAAGGCAGGCCAATAGTTGGACCCGGTGACTGCCTCAGTCTCTTCACTTCTCCAGCTGGGCAGCAGGAAGCTTGATCCAACACCGCTGAGTATTCTCCACCTCTCCTCCCCTACCTGCACACGTGCACTGAATGCTGCCAGAGCCCCCTGGCTGCATGAGTTGGATCTGGTGGCCCACCAAGCCAGTTGCCTACCACTCGATGAAAGCATATTTAAGGATGTAGTTTGTGCTTTGCTGAAGCAGGGTCTAAATTAATAGAATGTATTCACATACCCTGATCCATTGACTGTAGCGGACCAACGCCTGTGCAGAATCCCACATTACAGAGCCTAATCCAAAGATTTAGGAACATAATGTGAGGACTTGCCATAGTGCATCAGACCTACGGTCTATGTAATCCAGTATCCTTTTGTTAATAGACCATCCACCAGATGATTTAGAGAAATAAAAAACCGCACCATAGGCAAGTAGGTCATAATCTGATTTCCCCCTTCCAACATTCTCATTACCTTTTGTAGTCCTAGATATTGTTACCCAGTATCAGTTTCAGATCCTTATTTTAATCTCAGTATATTCTTCAATGACTTCCTGTAGCAATGAGTTACTGGTCTAATTACATGTTGTGTGGGAAAAGTATTTCCTTTATCACTTTTGACTTTACCATCTGTTGATTTAATTGATTATCCCCTTGTTCATATGTTCTGAAATAGGAAGGCTGCAAATATACCTTCCCTGCACCATTCATTATGTTATATATTTTGTCCAGTCTTGTCCTTTGCCACCTTTCTAAAAAAATACCCCAGTCTTTTCATTATCAATTGAATTACTTCATGACATAAAAGAGAATTGAGCATTTCTTTAAATAACCATTCTAATTCTAACTCTGATATTAAACATTGTTAGATTTTTTTCCCCTGAAATGAAGTACTTTCAATAGATAGAATACTTTGAGTGTGCCTACCACTGTTTCCATAGCGTGGGCACCTGGTGTCTCCTGATACTAGCGGGGTACCAGCAGCCGATTGCTGACTGGAGGTTGGGGGAGGGAAAACAGAAGTGCCAGCGGCAAATGGGAAGTGCCACCAGTGCTTCTCTCAGTGCCCCCAACTCCCTGGCTGGTGAGACCAATCTCAGGGGTGGCATGTGCCCTGCTACACGCCACCTATGCTCCATAGCAATACGCTATGGCAACGTAGCGTTTGCGGACACGAACTGCAGCATTATAAAGCTTTGCTACGGTGACAGTGGCTAAAAATAACTATGCACCGCTGGCATGGCACAGTACAGTCTGTTACTGCACCATCATTTAGTACTTAGTTTTGGAAGTACTAAATCACAGTGCAGTAACAATGGCACCTTAGGAACATGTGTAGATGCACCCTTTGAGAACTGAAAATTACCTGGTTTTAAAATAACAGTAATAAAATCCAAGGAAAGTATTTCCTGTTGTTTAATGTCTTGATGCTGGATGTCTTTAACTTTTTAGCCAGTGACACTTTAGTTTTGTTTTTATTTTGTCTCGTAGGAAGTGTTTCAGTTCTCCCTACTATCCTGTATCTAATTATTGGAGTCCTCAGAGAAACTGCTGTGAAACTGCCTGATGGCCAGTTACCTTTGACAGTTACTGCATCTTTGCAAGCTCTTAAGGGGCTTTTGTCTTCTCCTATGGCTCAAGCAGAGAAGAGCAAAACTGCTTGGACTGATCTTCTCCGTAGTGCTTTAGTCACGGTGCTTGACTCCTGGGATCCAGGTAACCAAAACGTAGAGGTGGAGAGTAAAACGGATTGTCACGGGGCGGGGCACAGGGGCGGCCGTGATCCCTCTAGCGCACCCCTACCATGCCAAGTAGGCGATCCAGCACCCTCTTATCTCGCCCGCCACGTCTTTGATGATATCTGGTTCTATATGGGAGGCTGCCTTTGATCCCCTAGTACATGGTGTTATGCTGGAACTATTCCCCGTTCCATATGGGGTGACTTGGTGCACCCCAGCCTTAAGGGCTATGTGTGCCTCCAACCTCCACTTTAGCATGCCCCAAGCCTCGCAACTGTACCAGATGTTCTTGTGTCATACGCTTGCCCCCACCTGGGGTCTCTCGATAGGCACGCTTCCTCTCTCTGGGGTTTCTCCATACGTGCGCCCAATATACTCGCCTCTCCCAGGCTTCTGTCCACCCTCTTGCCCTTTCCAGGCCTCTAGTCGTGCACTCGACTCTGTCGAGCTCCTATCGGTCAGGCCCCTATCCACACGTCCACCCTCTCCAGGCTTACTCTCGCGTGCCTGCCCCTCTCCGGGACTTCTACCACGCGCTAGCCCTTCTCTGGAACTTAGTGTCAGTAGGGTGCTAGTTGCTCACCCTGGAGCCTCTTATTTTAACCTGACTGCCGGGCTTGTTCTCACATGCCAGCCTCTTTCCCGGACTCTTACCGCACGCTTGCCCAGGCTTCCTGTTCCCACGTGCCTGCCCTCCCTGGGGCCTATGCCACACTGCCCGCGCTCCTCGCCCTCCCTGGGGCCTATGCCGCGCTGCCCGCGCTCCTCGCCCGCACTCGGGGCTTCCCGTGGTTGGGGCTCAGGCGGCCTTAGCCTTACCTGGCCCCCAGACCCGCCTTCTCGGGCCTATCTCGCGTGCTTCCCGCGCTTGGGGCTCAGGTGGCCCGTAGCCGTGCCTGGCCCCTGACCCTTCTCCTGGGTTGTACGCCCTACTGGGCAAAATACCGCCCTCACAGGCTGGGGTCTCAACACCCCACACACCGTGCCTCCCCAGCGCTCACCCGCTGTGCCAGCTATGGCGCCAATCGCTGTGCCGCCCTGGCACCGCTTGCTGTGCCCTTACTGGGCACCAGGAACTCCCGGATTATTGGGGAGCTCCCGTGAGGCCTCCTCACACCCCTACAGCCTCACCCAGTCCTCCGGTTTTTGCACAAACAGCCCTACCGCAAAGCAAACTACTAGCCAACCAGCTCTAACTCAAAATAGGCCTACTGGCTATAACATAAGGGTCCAGGCCCAAACTGGCCCTCTTGCAAAGGCATCTCCGCCAGGATTTTCTCTGCCCTCACCATGCTGCGGCCCCTTAGGTGCTCAGGCTGCACCGCTCATCTCTGCTCTGCTGGGCTCTTCTGCAGAGCTCCTGCTCCTGCAGCTGCCAGAAAGAAACTGGCTCTGGCTTCAGCCTGGTTGCTTATAAAGGCCAGGCCCTGCCCCCTTCTAGCCAGCTAACTGACATTAGTTGCCCCGGCCACCCTCACCTGTGCTGCCCTGTTGATTGGCAGCCATCCCTATTACTATTATTGGTAGCGAGCACCCTAGTGCTCTGCTACACACCTTCCCCCTTAAGTTCTTAACCTTCATCAGGAGTGCCCTGCGACATGGATATTTTGTTGAGATTAGATCTGAACGACTTTAGAAGATTCTTCAGGAAGTTGTGGCAGAATGGGAATAATTTAAGATCTCAACATCCAGCTAACGTAGGTCGTTCCTGCACATCCCAAGTTTGGTGCGAGAGGGTCGTGTCTTTGTTTTGTGCACCAATGCTGTTGCTAAGAATTAAAGCAGCGCCCTAACCTTAAGCAGCCCTTCCTTTGAGTGAATACCCACTGGTGGTAAATGGTCTTCTGATTCAGAGAAAAACTTCTGAGATGAATGAGCCTCAGAGCAACTCTACAAATTGACCGGCCTATCAACTTTTCACAGATTTAAACACTACTATTTTTCACCTTTTTCTATCTATATCAGTTATTTATATAGTTTTTTTGCCATATTTAATCAGAGCACAGTTTATATTTAAAGGCTTGTTTAAGTGTCTATTCCTGCAGTGAAGCCATAATGCAGAGTCAGATACTATGATCCGGTAAACATAGGACTGGGATTTCACTGCAAGATCAAGCATAAGAGGAGGCTGGCTTGCCTGGTAGCTCTGAAAAAGCTTGTCTGAAATAATGACTCTGAAATAATGTCTGAAATAATAATAAGCGTGAAAAAAAAAAGACTGACCAAGGAAAAATCTATTTTGTATGTTTTTCTTTCAAGTCTATCCCTATACTGTGCTCCCCTTTTAAGATTTTACAGTTCACAGCTGCCTGGAAAACAAAGCAACAAAGAATGTTTGAACTATTTCTTCTGTTGTTTTGTAATACAACCCAGGGGAAGTATAAAACACAACTGTCTGTGTAAGTAGGAGGCTTTAATCACAGAATCATAAGACCCATTAGATCACCGGGTCAAATACCTTACCTAGGCAGAATTTTTCCTTAGCTGACTTGCATGTTTTGCCCATGTTACTTCTAAATGTTCAAAGGCATGGAGCTTTCACTTCCTATGGCAGACCATAGATTCACAGATGTTGGGGTCGGAAGGGACCTGAACAGATCATCGAGTCCGACTCCCTGCATAGGCAGGAAAGAGTGCTGGGTTCAAATGACCCCAGCCAGATGCCTATCTAACCCCCTTCTTGAAGACCCCCAGGGTAGGGGAGAGCACTGCCTCCCTTGAGAGCCCATTCCAGATTTTGGCCACTCTAACTGTGAAGAAGTTCCTCCTAATGTCCAGCCTAAATCTTCTCTCTGCTAGCTTATGGCCATTATTTCTTGTAACCCCCAGGGGCGCCTTGGTGAGAAGAGCCTCACCTATTCCCTTCTGCGCCCCCCCATGATATATTTATAGGCAGCCCCTAGGTTGCCTCTCAGCCTTCTCTTGCGGAAGCTGAAGAGGTCCAGGTGCCCTACTCTCTCCTCATAGGGCTTGGCCTGCAAGCCCTTAACCATACAAGTGGCCCTTCTCTGGACCCTCTCCAAGTTATCCACATCCCGCTTAAAGTGTGGCGCCCAAAACTGTACACAGTATTCCAACCAGGGATCTGACCAGTGCCCAATAGAGGGGAAGTATCAACTCCTTGGTTCTGTTTGTCATGCATCTGCTGATGCATGATAAAGTGCAGTTAGCTTTTCTGATAATTTCGTTACACTGACGACTCACGTTCATCTTGGAGTCCACTAATATATATATATTGTGCCTTAGGTCATATGTGGTTCATGGGGCTCCTTGGACTGGATACAGCCTAGGGCATGTGGCAGCAGCAACTGCAACAGCCCTAGCTCTGGCACGGGGCTCCAGCTCCATGCCCCATACCAGAGACAGGGCTACTGCCACTGCCGCCACATGCCCTGTACCTAGCATTACTGTATTTCCAGTTCCAAAAAAGAGGACACCTGTTGCATGGGGGGGGAGACTGGGAGGGGAGTAATATGGTTGTGGGGGGCAGTGATATGCTGGTGCCCTGCCCCTGCCCATTCTGGTACCCCTCATCCCCAAGCCACAGCCTCCCCCACCAGCCCTGCCAATGCCCCAAACTCCCAACCTGTAGGCGCTGCCCTCCCCACCCGCAGCCCTCCAGACTCTCTCTGCTGCCAGCCAAGCCATGCAGTTCCTGCTGCCCCCAAAGGGCCTCCCTGCTCCCTTCCCCCACTGGAGGGGCAGGCACCTTGGTCCTGGCCCTCCAAACCCCTCCCCCCCTCCCAAGTTACTTGCCTGCAGCTGTGGGGCTGCTTCCATCCCCCTGCCAGGTACATGCCGGCCCCATGTGTGTGCACCCTGCCTCCAGTCACTCACTCCCCCCAGCCCCAGGCAGCTCCTTGCTAAGGCAGGCTGGGAAGTGCCAGGAAAAACTTTGGAGCTGAGCTAACCAAAATCCCAGATGTTTGATCATATTTTTTAAAACTGCTCCGACAGAAATGGGAGGATCCAAAAGAGAACATGTCTGGGGAAAACCTGGATGTATGGTAACCCTACCCATACCACAGCAACAGTGTTTGCTCCTGCACAGGGCATATGACAGCAGCTCTAGCTCAAGTAGGGGGTATGCAGTGATAGTTTCAGTATGGGGTGGCAAATGGGCTGATGGTCAAGGAAGTAGCGCTGCACAAGTGGCAACGGGCAAAGCAAATCAGGGCTGTATCAGCTGTCACTTGTCCTCCAGCCGCTGATGGCTGTGTCCACTGAGGCCCAGGGGTCCCAGATCCTGTGACAGGCCACTATTCCTTCAAACCAAACCCCTCAAATTCTGATTGCCTGCTGGTTGTTTAGCAGGCTAGATAGAGCAGGTCTGCAGGCCAGGTCTGGCCCTAGGGCTATATGCTTGATACCTTTGTCCTAAATAATTCTTCTTCCTTGGTGTTGAGTTTTATTTGTAAGATTTTGAAAGATGTGTGCTTTTCCTCTCCTACTTTTGTTACTTATTTATTACTAACACCTCCTAGTCATCCATCTGTTTGGAAAAGAGATCATATTCAGTAGAGTAGACAGAACAGTCATTTTAAAAAACATGTTTTTAAACATGATCTGTTTGCAGTACTTAGACATTGTCTTGTGAGCATAATAAACAACATTAATCATACCCCTCAAATATCTGCAGATACTTTGTGCAACTTGTGAGAAAATGTTAATTTAATTCCTTAAACATCCTCCTTGTTTTGTTTTAATTTTCCCCTTGAATTCTTTCAGTTGGTCAAATTATTACTACTAAAAAGGCTTCCAGTACAGAGCATGCAATTCTGAGTGTGGTCACTCCAAATCTGTATAAACAGAAGACTAGTACTAATCTCTTGGTTTAGCAATGCACTGCTCCTGACTATGCAGCCTAAGATTACAATGCCCTTTTTTTTTTTGCAACCATATTGCATTGTGAACTCTTGTCTAACTTGCTATATTATCGCCTCTTCACTGTCTTTTTCCATGTTACTACTTTTTTATGTCTTTTCTGTTTTTCCTTCCCCTTGAACATTTTGGAGTCTTTATGCTTCATTTACACCTGAGAAACATTATGCCAATATTTTTCCAAGCTATGTGCCATTCAGTTTTTCTGGCAGTATTCTTCAGCTCTCTTTTGATAGGCCCCCCCGCCCCCGTGGTAACCACAATGACTACCTGTTTAACATTTCTTAGAATTTTTTATCAGACTGCCACTCTCTGTTTCCAATCAATGAAAGTGTTAAGTAAGGCTGGACTTTCCAACTTCCCCTTGGCACCGTATTTCAAATTTATACATTGTTGTTCCGCATTCCCTTAGGTTTAACCTGTTTTCAGGATGAAAGCGTTTGTCTCCAGGTCAGTTTGAGTTAAATTTGAGAATGGGATTTCATGATGCAGGATCAAATAATTTATATCTAAAATACTGTATTACCTCATTCACTAATCTTGTATTTCAAGTAATGTCATTGTTTGGTAAGTTCTAACATTAAAAAGACTTTATTTTTTATAAACCTCACTGAGTTCTGTTTTGAACTTAGATAATGTATTTTTTTCAAGTTTTTAATATTAAATTTGCCATTCATCAGTGCAACTTTAACAAAATTAGTACTGGTTTTTAAGATCCTCTGAAAGCAATTGAAACACTAAATATAACAGGAAAATATTTCCTTACTATAAATTTAATACACTTGTAACATTATCTAATTGCATTCAAACACATTATGGAACAACCATATCAAAATATGTTTATGGATACCAAGTGATTACTATTACTTTTAGATCATTTCATACCATTTGAGTGTTTCAGTGTTACTTGCAGTAGAATGAGAATTTAACTGTTTTTTCATCTGTAGTAGATGGAGTTCTCCAAGAATTTGATGAAGTCGGCCTGCTTACTGCCATTACAGTATTTATTTTGTCTACAAGTCCGGAAGTTACTGCCATAGAGTGCCTTCAAAAGCGTTGTATTGAGAAGTTTAAATTAGCACTTGATTCAAAAGATCCTGTAGTAAGTACTACTCTGGAAAGAAAAATATTCCAAGTAGACTAATGTCCTTTTACCACATTTTCTTTTAGCTTCTGTCACTGATCCTAAGCATTTATTCCAAAGAATTTGTTTCAGTTCTGCTCTTTTTTTGAAAAAACATTTGAAGCTTGTTAGCAAGAGCTAATGGTTTCACCCTGTATATTATTTTTAAGTTGCTATTAATTAAAATATTATTTTAACAAATTATATTTTTCTGTATTAATATTATTACACCTGAGAAATGAGACTTAGACCAGGGCTGTCCAACTTTGAAGTGGCCGGGGGCCATATGCCCCGTGGGTCAAACCAGCAGGAGTTGCACACTGGGGGGGACAGCACTAGCGGGGACTAGGAGCCTCCCAGGCTGCATGCCGCATGCATGTACACAGGTGGTTGTTCCTCGCTTCTCCCTCCCTCTCCTTCTGCTGCACTGGGCAAACAATGCCTAAGCCCCATGCAGAGTATGTGCAGACCCTCCTGCATTTTGCTGCACTGGTGTAGCATGGGTGGGCACTCCCTCATGTGGCACTCCACCACCTCACCTTCAACTCCTTGGCTTCCCTGTAGCACCTCACTGCATGGGTGCTCTGGGTCCCTGGCTCCCCTGGAACTGCAGACATGGTTGTACCTTGCCATCCCGCCCCCAAGGCATGCAGCAGAAGCTAAGGGAGGGACAGGGAGTCTCAAGCTGTTGCTTTAGCTGAAGCAATAGGAACTGCAGCAGTCAGGTGGAGATGTTAACACCTCGTGGGCTGCCAGTTGGCCAGCCCTGACTTAGACTTTGGCCAAGTCTACAATATAAAATGTCTAATGCTCTATTGGCAAACTATATGAAATTATGACATAGGTATGCTGGCAGATCTCTAATTTTCTAGGTTGGGTAATCAAAAAAAAAAAAAAAAAAAAAGGCTTTTGTCAATCTAGTTTATGTTTAGGTATATAGTGGAGAAGAAAAATCCCTTGTTATCATCAGAAACTGTGTCTTGACTAGAGGGCTTTGCCAGCTTAACTATAGTTTTTGAGGCTTTATGCTGTAGACTTGGATAAGTGGAGAAGATAATGGTCTTGTTTTGCAGACACTTCTGTACTTTTATGTATGCAGTTACTTGAGATGTTATGACAATATACCACCCAGATCAGCTGCTTTTATTCTTCATGACCTGACAGGCATAGAAAGTCTGATTGATTGATTTTTTTATTTATTTTACACTGTGGAAGCACACCACTGTCAAAGCAGTTAGGACTTTATTATCACACTTAATGTACATGTCTAAAAATGTTTAAAAAGCAGTATTACTCTGGCTGGGATTGTGTATGCACTGTAGGCCCCTCTACACATGCAGGTTAAAGTGCAATGGGATCTTATGCATGATCCATACAATTGCACTTCCTACCACACCACACATGCCAGGCAACCCCTGCACTGGCAAGAAGCAACCTCTCATGGCTGGGAACCCATCTCAGCTGCAATTTCCCAACATCAGGTTTCACGTACGACGCACTGGGAGATCACGGCAGCTGCGTCTCCCAGCCCAGGGGTTCCACACAACCCCAAGACTGTGAGATCACAGCCATGCCCAGCTTCCAGGACCCAGCTGGGTCCCAGCATCAAGAGGCACACTGCAGGGACCCAGCATCTGCAACTATGGGACTCTGGGTCCCAGCAGCTGCAATGTGCTGCCGGGACTGAAAGGGGGCATGGTACACCCTTGCAGCTGGGAGCCTCAGGGCAGACTCTTCTACAGCCATCTTTAAAGTTAGTACACATTTTTGAGGTCTACCTTTATAGCTAGTTGGAGCTTTTTATGGCATGAGAGGTATTTTGTGCATGTAACTGGTTTCAAGGTAATTACACAATTAACCTGTAATTTTTTAGAATTACCTAATTAATTAATAAGCCTGATTTTTCTTCAGAAATGTACACTTTAAACAGCAGTTAGGCATAGTCTCTCCCCAAAAGTGTCATTCTTCATTATGCTTCCTAAAACAATATGCAGACATTTTTATTTGTAAGTTAAAAGAAGAAAGTAGTGTGGTCTTGGGTTTGTTACTAGCAAAGTATTTTTGAAAGGTTTTTCTGTCATAATTGAACTTATCAAGTACATTTTTCAGTTAACTATATGAGTCTTTTGCCATGTTCATTTCCAAGCTGTTAGGTGTACTTCTTAAAATTTGTGTCTTCAAAATTGTGTTGAGTTCTAAAGTGTTTACGTGTGGAGTTTTATGCATAACTTTGTCTCATGTTAATGTAGACATTTTCCTCCTCCTCAGGTACAGCTTAAGTGCTACCAGCTGCTGCATTCCATCTTTCAGCATTCAAGCAGAGCTATCTCACATCCTTACATTCATTCTTTGGCATCATCCATTGTGAGGAAATTGCAGGAAACAGAGAAAACAAAACCAGAGAATTCTGCTGAACTTCAAGTAGTCCAAGAAGGAATAAAGGTCGTAACAGCTCTAACAGCTGTGGCAGATGAAGAGCATCGTAAGTCCTTCCATTCAAATGCATCTGAAGGCATGGTGATGCTAAACAATTGCTTTGGATAATTGAGCAAAACAAGATTGATAAAAAACAATAGAAATGATCAAATTAACAAATTAATTATTTATCAAATTAATTATCATTAGTTACTCTGAAAGCAAGAGTTCTTGTGGGTGATATCTTTTATTGGACCAACTGTATGGTTGGTACGTGTGGTATAATACCTGTCCTCAGGCCTCTTAGGCAGCAGGCAGAGCTGAACTAAATAGCAGATGAAACAAATGTAGGATCCTTATTACCTGTGAAGTGTGGGGGTTAGGGAGTATCAGGAAGATTAAAATGGATCTTGAAGTCACTGTCTACATTGCGTCCCTGGTGCTTAATGTCCAATTGGCTAATGAATTTCTGTACCCACTTTCCCTTGCAAAGGTGTTGGGGAGAGTTCCTTTGAGCACTAGAACTTTAAGGTTAGACGGAGTGATTTTTTTTTTCTGTGAAAAATATTTTTGTAACTGTCATTTTATTACTGTATCATTTACTGTTCATCTTAAATAACAAAAGTTTTTTCTTAAGGTCAGTAATACTAATTAGTAATTGGAAACTTGGTTAAAAGATTGCTTAAGTGTTGTTTTCAATCTTTGTAGGTGCTCATTTGGTGGCCTGCATCCTGCCCATTCTTATTTCCTTTCTTTTGGCTGAGAATGAACTGGTATTGGCCACGAACTCAGCAAGAAATCTACATGAGTTTGCATTGCAAAATTTGATGCAGATTGGTCCACAATATTCATCAGTTTTTAAAAAACTAATGGCTTCTTCTCCCACTATGAAAGCCAGGCTTGAATCAGCTGTAAAAGGCAATCAGGAAAGCATCAAAGTCAAGACAACATCTAAACATGTGAAGAATCCTGGGAAAAGTTCAAGCATTCAGCTAAAGACAAATTTTCTTTAAAGTCACTTATTTAAATCTTATGCACTTTGATGCTGCAAAAAAAATCCTTTTTCATTTCTAGTAGGGAAGGACTGCTTTCAATTTTAGCTCAGTTCAAATTTAAAAGCCAGCTGATTTTTTTAATTAAATTCTTTACAGATTGCTTTTAATTTAATATAATAGACTTTTGAAACTCATCTGACCACTGTGTAAACCTTATCAAGGGTTACATAATTTGTATCTTTGCATTAGTAAAATACCAGGAATGCACCTCACTTGCAGATTTGGGTTAACATAGAAAAAAATAAAGACCTTTAACAGCTATATTTAGGAGCCACACATCTTTAGTCGTTAAATAAAAGATTTTTTTTGTTTTAAACAAGTATGATCAATAACAAGTTAATATGACTGTTGATTTTTTTAAATTTAACTGGGTACATAATTTACCTGCAGTTCATAATCTATTCTAATTACTGTTTTAACATACTGCATCATTAACCAAATATATTAAATATCCTTACAATCCTTAAATAAAATTATTGAGCTTTAAAACCCAGCTCCATTTAAGGTAATAGTCATAGCTTTAATTACATTCTAATGGACCCTTGTGCTGGCCAAGGTTTAACAAATGCTGTCATACTGCAGCTTCACAATATTCTACAGCTGAGGTCCCAATCTGCAGTGGTTTACACAGTGAGACTTTGCACAGTGCTTTAGTATGCACACATGCAAGTGTTGGCTGGCTCAGTGCCTTGCTGCTTTATTAGTCTCACTTTTCAGGATATATCTTTGTTTTAGTTTGATACTGTGCTAGGCAGACAATTAATGCTTACATAGCTTGTCCTGAATAGGACAACAGTTTTGATGCACTGTGCCTCAGATTCAGACGTCTTATTTATCTGGATACATTAGTTTCGTGATCTTTAAATGATCAGTTATATATACCTGACTCACCTTAATGTGCATATGTCTTCAAGGAGGGGTGGAAAGGTTTGAAGTCAACATATCTTGTGTCAAATAAAAAAATACAAAAAACTCATAATAAAGTAAAGAGTACAATATTGCAATTTTTATCAAGGAACATATTTTAATATAAAAAAGTCTATTGAAATTGCAATGGCTACCAAGTATTTTCTACATGCATTGCCTTCTTCCTTTTTGCCAGTATTACTATAAACCAAATGCTATCAACGTGAGATAGTATTTCCTTGTTAAAAATTACACAAAATAAATAAAAACATTGGCAGGTCTGAGAAACACACTGTGACTCAGGTAGTGTGTAATGTACTGTATTTTATTATAAGTTTTGTATATAAATACAATTGTAAATTGTACAGAATTAACCATTTGACCAAAATTCTAACCATGCATTTTTCTAATTTACATAAATAAAGCTAATTTTCTTCACTTAATGTTGTTTTTAGTCATTCTGCCTAGGAAAAGAACCAGCTGTTGTGTAGATTTTTAAAAAAAACTGAGTCTGCATTGTCCCTGGGGGCCCTATCAGTGTCCTTCTAGGCACATTTACGATAACAATGGAAAATGTAGTCAGTAAGATATTAAACCTCCCTGTAAGTGGGTATACCAGCTTTGCATGCCCCTTCAGGGGAAACCTTTTAGATGTATATGGAATGGCATGATATAGTTATTAGTTGGTCTTGAAGTTAAAGGTTGAAGAAAATAATTATTAATTTGGTTTGTAATTAGCTTAATCAAGGACTTGGTCTGTAGTGTTAAACAAGATAGGGTCCTCAAAGATCTCAAAATTGCAGCAATGGAATCTGTCTTTTTCAGGACAGTGGATGTGTCTACACATGATGCTACATCACTGTAGCAATATACTATGATGACATAATGTCCGTGGGTAAAACCATGATGCTGCAGCTACATTGCTGTAATGACATGCTCCCTCAGTATGGTGCGTTGCTTTGGTGACATAGCAGCTAAAAATAACTTTGTGCCATGCAAACAACACAGTACCTTTTGGAAGTACTAAATGACAGCGCAGTAACACCAGCACCATAGGGGTATGTGTAGACGTGCCCATAGTAATTGAATGTAGTTCAATTACATTTAACAGGTTTTCTGCCAAACAAATTGGATGGAATCAAAAAAGGAACTCAATGTTTATCCTTCTCTTGCTTCACCCAATTTCATAATTGAGAAGCACTACTCTTCTTCCCCCCCATGCATCCTCTCCACACACTAACCCAGAAGTAAAAGAAAAGACTTAAGAAATGGTACTAACTTCTAATATTTACGTTAAAAATATTGATTTATTTCATTCTAACAATTTTTTTTATCCATTTGGACTTTAGAAAAGCCTGTGTCCTAGGCGTGCATGTGCATATTACACTTAAAAAAAATCCTACTTTAAATTGAAGCAAATGAGATTACAAAAGATAGCTGATTATAGCTTTGCATTAATTCCTCTGTTTCCTACTTCTTTCTTCTTGCTTGACCTGAAAAAGTTGAACTTGTTTGAAAATATGTTTCAGTGCTCAGTTCTTGGGCACACTCATGAATCTGTTTTCAACACTTGTGTCTAAGCGAGAACATTCCCAAGCAGGCAGCCGTGCTCCCTTGTTCAGTCTCTTTATTTGGGGATCCACTCCTTGTAAGCACTTCACCTTGATGTCAGTCTTTGGCTTTGGTTTTGGCTTTGGTTGTTTGTTTTCTTGGGTGGTTTCCAGTAGGGGAATAAAAACATACTCATCTAATAAAATGGCACCTTTGCAGTATTTAAAGCCATTATTCCTTTTTTTCACCTGAGCAGTGAACCAGTATTTGGGGTCCTGCAGAAGATTTTAATTGCCAAGACAGTTAGGCGATTGAACCAGGAATCCTTTGATGCCGTTCTGTTTAGTCACAAAATCCTGTTTCCAAGAATACAGCAGAGATCAAATAAAGAGGAGTCAGGTTTTTTTGGGGGGGGAGGGGGGTTTGCTTATAGCTACAGGCCTTTTTCTAGCCATTACTTGGTCAAATTTTTCTTTCATACTGTTTTTTTATCCAGGTCACACTAAAAGCACTGTTTTGCCTGTTCCTGGTGCCTCCCTGATCTTTCTGTCCCTTTTACAGGCACAGAGAACTGTGATAAAATAATACACTGTAAAACTTGCAAATAATTTGCCAAGATATTGACAGATGGCAATTATACTTGCTTGAAGTCCCACATGCTGAAATCATTCATTGTGCAATTTTGTCAATGAAGTTACCATTAAGCGTATGCAAAGCTTACAGGGCTCTGCACTTATGCAAATATTGTTCATAATTTGTTGATGAGCTATTTTGTATGTGATCTAGTACTGGTTCATTCTGTTTAAAAGTGTGCCAGGTGACTACAAATTGAAAAGACAATATAAGCTACAATAGTCAGTAATACTTATAGATATTTAGAGCGTGGGACAGTATCTACCACTACTTAAGATTATTTGATGTACAAGAAGTACAGTAGTCTTGTAGGTAAGAATGTACTAATTGGAAATTTGTAGGGATCTCCTCGCCAACAGTGCCACAAGAAAGCTGATGTGAGTCGCTGGGCACGGGAAGAACTGAATGAGTGCAGCGGGCACTTGGGTAACTATTTTTTGGTATCAGTAGTGGTAACCCAGTTGGCAGTAGTCAAAAGTAAACAGGCAGATAATTCAGTAAAATATGATTCAATGGAATTCAACCCAGTGTCAAGTTCTGCAAAGTTTGGGCATGTATGATAATAATCCCTTTCAGATGTATGTGAACAACTGGCTTAAGCTGGCTGAAGTCGTATCTGAAACTTGATTCCTAATTTAGAATCTTGAATAAAAACTTGTTTGGCAAGGATACTTCCCACATCCTGAACTGAGCTTTATATTAGTAATAAATCAAGTTATGGGCTTTCTAATAAAAGGCTTTTAGCCGATATGTGGTGTGCCCTGCTGTCTGTAAAACAGTCAGTACACTTTAAGCAAGTATAAATTACTAGCAAGCTACCAAAAGTTTTTCTCTGCTGGTTGGAACATGGCACCTGAAAGAAAATAAGAAAATTAAAGACAAAATTATGCAAATAGTATGTACTGGTCAATCAGCTTACTGAGGTATTTGATGTAATCTTGGTGTATATTGTCACCTACTACTGTACAGTGTCATAAACCACTGGTAGACTGATGATGATGTAACTTTTAGTGCTAGTTCGCCTTCTGTCTGCCCTGCATACTCTCGATTTGCTCCCACAAGTTCAGGGGAGGAAGGGAGAGTCTAACACTTGGCCAATAGATGCAAAGAAGGGGGAGCAGTGGGATGCCCAAACTACCATGTTCAGTTTCCCTGAATGAACGTGGTTGAGGCTGAGGAGTTGGTGGCTACTTTTAAGCTATCTGTCTCATTTTTCTTTCTTTGGAGCTGCTATCTTTCCAGGCTGCTTCTTCCTTAGTCCCACTGGAGCAAACTAGAATGGTAGCCCAGAACCATTCTGGGGATGTCTACACCGCTAAGCATCCACAGCCCAAAGGCAGGTAGCCAGTCTCCCTTATCTGTATTATTTCATCTAACATGCATCAAGACTTGGGTGGGTTAACTGTTCAGGTGTTATGCAAGGATTTGTGGGACGTATCCTACATTCCTTAGTGCAATATAGAACAGAGCCTTTCTAGGAACTGACTGGTGGTAGGTTGTAGAACACCTTGTCTCATCTTAAAGGACAGAATTTATTTGAGCCTACTGTTGCAGGTTGGTTGTCTCAGTACACTGCTTGGTTTGGGGTATTTTGTAGTGATGATCTGAACAGCAGACCACTATCTACAGTAGACAACAGGGGTCCGCTCATTTATGATAGAGTAGTTAAAAAAGATCCTGGAAGGCCTGTCAAACATTACAGAAATGTTCAGGGGTGTAAAAGAAGCGCATGGGACAACCTGATACAGGATACAACTGCTGACTTGTTCCCAGCCACCCACCAAGATTTCTAAAGAAGGAAAACCATATAGCATAGTAAGATCAGAAGGTTTCCAGGCAGGACATCTTATCAGTATCTCTAGAACATCTATCTCCATGAGGAAACAGACCTTTGTGGACTGGCATAAAGAGGCTTGCTCCACCCCTCCAGTGCTACGGTTCATGACACAGGGAGCCCATATTGCTATGGATGCAGGTTGCTATTCCTGGCTACCTCAAATTGTTTCAGGTCCTTAGCTAACCTGTTTGGTGTTGGGAAGTCAACTGTTGGGCAACAGGTGACTGTGCTGTTTGGGAATTGCTTATCCCAAGGCAGCTGTCAGCAGAAGTGCCCAAAATAACAGTTGGCTTTCCAAATTCCACAATGGTGCACACATGCCCTAGTTTGCCCTCTTGAAGGAGCCAGCAAAAAATGTAAATAGCAAATATGTAAATATACTAATCCCCAGGTTTTGCTGGGAACATATGGCTGGGTCGATCAACGTGGGAAGTACTGACAGGACACACAACACTCAGAGAGGGATCATTTGCTTGCTTGGACAAGCTGAGACTTTCCTCCCTCTATGTGACTTTGCTGTCAACAGAAAACAGGTGCCTGCTGTTATTTTAGAGGAGTGCTGCCTATCCATGCCTGTCATGAAGTTTGTACCCAGATGGCATGGTACTATACAGAAAGAAAGGGATCTTATTCTCTTTCCCATCTGACTAGATACTCCTGGCGATGAAGTAGAGGGATGAAGTAAAGCAGCAGCTTTGAAAATCCAGGCCAGAAAACTGCTTTCATAGCTAATAACCCAAGACTTTGTGGTGCAAGCTGTTCCCTACTGGCTGCTTTTCTAATCTGCAGACAATAAAGTCCCAACTTTGCCCCTTTGCATCTGACATGTATTCAGCATACCTGAGAGTGGATAGTGTGCTGTGTGGGCAAAAAGAGGCTGGCTCCTGGGCAGACCGTGCAAACCATGGTGAGAAAAACGTTATGTGGGTGCAGCAGCTAACATTACAGTGCTAGTAGTGGTATTTCGGAGGGAGCATTTTGTCAAATCAAGCAGGGCTTTGAGGCCATGAGAGAGAGAGAGAGAGAGAAAGAAAAGTGATCTTAAAGAGATGAGAAGAAAAAGTGGGGAACTCACAAACAGACAGTAATAGCTGATCCTCCAGGCACGGAAAGAAAGATGGCAGGGAAGAGAAAATAACAGTTGAATCAGTGGGGCTTTATCTTATCCATGCATGATATAGTTACAGCCGCCCAAGTTACTGCTTTAGAAGAAAATCTGTCTACTTCAAATTAATTCTCCCAAGAAATAGGCAAACTTATTTCATATCCCACTAGAGGAATGTTCTGAAGTTGTTTGTTATTGCTCAGTGTAGTTACTAAGCTTCACCACTTTATAATGCATGCTACATTAATATATTAAAGTTTTGCTTTGGAGAATGCCATTAATTAATATTAATTAAATTATTATATATTGTTATTATATTAGATACATTATAGTATATTAAAATTATAATTATAATATAATATAAATGTAATAATATAATTATAAAATGTGTTATAATATTATATATAATATTATTGTATATTTATATATAACTATTATATTATCATATATTAATATATTAAAGTTTTGCTTTGGAGAATCCTAGATTTGGATTTTAGTAATCCCCTTACATTTTCAGCTAGAATATGAGAGTTCTGTGGCACTGCTGGTTGGAATTTTTTAGCAAATATTCACCCAAAAAGTAGTTTCAGTTGACCTGAGCCTATTAGTGAATTTAGATTAACGTTGATAGTGCCAGCCAAAAATAAAATACAAACTAGAGTCAAATTATCTCCTTTTTGCCTAACAGTATATTGCTTACACCACCCAGCCAGGGTATGGGAAGGATGAGGATTCCTCCTTTACCTGGTCAGAGCATGAACACACATTTCCTCCCTTTCAAGTGTGTGTCCTAACTTATCATGGGATGCAACAGTGCTGCCTAACTTCAGAGTGATGGAGGGCTGTGGCTGCACACCACAAGGTGCACCTGTGCGGGACACAGACCTACTGGGGTGTGCATCATGTGGATCTGCCACTGTGCTGCATTGCCCCCTCCCCCCTGCCTGCTTTGCAGGGAACCCAGGTCCCCAAATCCTGAGTTTCTTGGGACCCATAGCCCACACCACCTCCCAGGGTGGGAGCAGGAAGCTGAAGTTAGAGGAGGGAGAAGGAGCCTGGAGACCGCTGCAGAAGCAGTTTCTGTGGTGGTGGGAAAATGGGGCCCAGGAGGGATTCAGGGAGCCATAAATTAATTCCTTGGGGATGCATGCAGTCCATGGGCCACCAGTTGGACAGCACTGGTATACAGTATGTTTGTCAGGCCAACTCATGTATGTAGAAAGAAAGACCTGAGAATCAGTGATACAAGGATAAACATCTAGGAAAGTATGTGGGATAGGTAAAAAGACCTAGAGGACCAAGGAAACCTGAAGTATTCCAGCATGGATGTGTGTCTTTGGGTGAGAAGAAAGTGTTCCCAGAACATTATTTTGGAATATGTTTATTATATTCCAGTTAATGAAGCAGTACTAGTAGGTACCTGCTCCAGTCTCTGACATCTTTACAACAAAGTGAAGCATTCATACACAGAAAGCCATGTTCAAATAAATGGAAACAGACTGCTCAAATTGACCCAGTTTGCTTGTGGTGGTGGCTATATTACAATAATCGAGGTTATGCCTAGCTCTTACAAAGGCAGTATTATCCCCATTTTGCAGATGGGGAAATAGGCAGGGATAGGTGAGATGATTTGTCCAAGGTCTGCTAGAGCACTGTAGACCAACCTTTTTGGCACATATGTTACAAATTAGCCCCATGCTCTCTCCAAGTGCCACTCTGATCCCTTTCTTCTACCCTATCTGCGGCTCTGCTTTCTGCTTCCTGCCCTGTGCTCCCCGCTTGATCTCTCGCTCTGCATGCTGCTCCCTGCCCTATCTGCAGTTGTGCTCCCTGTCCCCTCACTGATCTGTGCCACTTGTGGCATGCAAGTCGTGCATTGACCACCCCTGGGTTAGCGGACTATAACTAAGAACAGAGACCAAATTTCAGTTCTGTTGACTGAACTATGCTGCCTCATACAGGTTGGTAGCTGACTGGAAAGCTATGAAGTAATTGATAAATTATTTAAAATATGCTAATTTGTCCAAATTTCCCTAATTTCTTTATACAATTAGCTGTGTTTGTTTTGTTTAGTGTCGTTGATTACTCACTGATTTGGAGGTAAACAATAAGTCTTTCAGCAACTAGCATAAATTAAGGGAGATTTTACTTAGCTTCGTACTTCATACCCTGTTCATCACATCACGTAATATAGTGAGGAAATAAGCTGATGTGTTTGTTACACAGAGAAAATGCAGTAGCATTAATATTCTGTAACATGCATCTGTACCTGTTGGTGGAAGTGGTTAAGCCTCAAGTTGGTCCCATTCTATGTGGTCTTTAAGGACGCCATAAGAACTGTCGCTGCAGCTGTGGAAATTTAAGAGGAATGTGGCATCTGTCTCTGCTCATCAGAAAAATAACATACTGCAAGCACTATCAACAGAAAGGGCAAACCACTTTAAAATATCTTTTCATTTCAGTGTCATGCAAGCTCATTTCTTTTTCAGTAGATTTTGTGTATTCTGATTACCAATTATTTGGCACAAAAATTATATTTTAATGACAATACTCACATAACACATGCATCTTTTCCCCAAAGATTAGTCTGCCAAAAATGGGATGTGTATCTTAAGCAGAGTAGCTGATTTTCTACACTGAATAGTAGCATGGAAATCCTTATAATGGATGCTGCTTCTTTTCCTCTCTTCTCTCTAGCACCTGCTGTCCATTAGCTATTTCTGTTTTCTCTTCTCCTGTTTCACAACCCTGCATGTCTTTAGCTTTTTTCAAAAACCTGGATGTGCCCATAGAGTCCAGTCTTCAGCAGAGCTACAGTTGACTGAGCAGCCAAGGGCTGTTAACATTTCAGCTGTGAAAGGGTTATAGCAGTAGCTTTTGACTAAGCAGGTAAGGGAAGTGAGCTGAAGATGAAGCTTCGTGTCCCTGCCCTACGTGGCCAAAATTTTTTTTCCTTCATTCTGCCTTTCCAAAAAGAGGTTGTATTTTTTTGGGGGGCCACGTGCTATGCAAGACAATATGGTAAAAAGAGTTGGATAATTAAAGAGACCATGTTACGCAGACTGAGGTGCACAAGATTTTTCTTTTCTTGTTCATTGACTTGGAATTTCAGTATGAAATAACTGCTGCAAGAATATGTCCAAGTAGACGGAGGTCTTTCTCTCCATATCTTTAATACATTGGTATCAATTTATAAAATGCATCCATCAGTCATCCCTGGAGTAATATTTCTCTTTCTTACCTTACATAATATATAAATATTTTCTCTGTGGTGAAGGTTTACAAGTTTTCTGGCTTTGGGCAATACTTCATTCTCACTAAGTTCAGTGTGAGTAAAGGCATTCAGCATCTCACAAGAAGAGATCCATTATACAAGTAAGGTCATTGTGACAGGAAAGATCATTTGAGATGCCCACAGGCTGAAATCCAAAGTCACTTCCTTTTCCTGAGGGACTTCCTGAATTTGAACCACACAAAGTGCTCAGCCTAGGACACCCCCAGGATACCATCGATGTTGAGTGATACCTGAGTTTCATTACAATCACTCTCTTTTGACTTTTCTCTTACCCTTTAAGACTCCTTAATTCTTTTCTTCCCATCCAAGATTTGCATGCAGGTTGTCCCTTAAAATTATTCACAATTAAAGCTAAGGTTTCAATATTCAAATACAATGCATCTGCTAACAAAATTTTGGTAATCATTAAGTTAGGGAAATTGTAATATAAAAGTCAGGATAGCTAGCAACATTATTACAAAGATGACAAATGTTAAGGCTTTCATCTAAGGCATAAAGAGTAAATCTAGGGGGGTTTTTTTAAATAAAGCCAAGTACAATAGGATATCATGCAACAAAAGGAAGTGGATTCAAGGTTGCGGTTATTACATTTTAATGACCATGTTCTGTTCTGTTAACGTAAGTTGTAGATAAGGCCTTGCCCCTAAATAAATGGAGCAGTTTACACTACTGTAACTGAGAAAAGATTTGGCCTTCAGCTATTAATTAATGCCACTACTGGCTTAATTTATCCAGATTTCTCATCTTAAAGATATTTACTACTTTCTTAACTATCCAAAAGAGTAAATAGATGATGTCAGTGGAAATACACACCTGTATAAAGTTTAAACAGCAGTGTCAAAGTCTAAAGGAGCACAGTCTATATTGCTTTATGCAGTTAGCTGTGAGAGAGAAATGAAATTAAGGATTTGGTAACAGCTGTAAACTATCCATGTGGATTAGGAAAAAAATGTTACAGTATTTTTTCTGTTGGGGATTATAACAAGATGGCAGGTTCTAAGACCTTAAATAGGAAGGGAAGGCTCTTCTGCTTACCCCACCATCTAGCGGGAGCTAGAACATGACATAAAGGTGCTAAACAGATGCAGATGACTCATTATAGCCCTTGAGTTGCAAGCACTTATCTTTGCTACCATGAAAAGACTCAGTGTCTGGGACCAAGGCAAACAGTAATCTCAGGTGTGTTTACAGGATTAGGGCATATGTCACATGCAATTTAACTCCACTACCTGCAAGTGAAGTATGTATGTGTATAGTTAGGAAGGACACAGATAAACTTTTGGGTACTAATGCAGCTTTCCTCAGGTCTCTGAAGGGGGAAAAAAAAAAGGAAATGGAGCAGATAAATTGCGGATAGAAGAAAGACTTGCAGAACTCCATACGTAAATAAAAATAGGATATAAGAGAGATTATCAGGTAGCTAATAGGCAAGAGAAATGAAGTAAAAGAATAACCTGATAAGTGGAAGAGCAAGACTTTTCAAGAGGGGAAGGAAAGTTTGTAAGTTTTAAACATGGTTGTTCCTTAACTGGCAAACAAAGTTTAATTTGAGGGACAAGGTTAAGAATTGCCTGGATATCTGAAGCATTGACAATACAAACTACAATGTGCAGGTGTCTCTTCTTCTGGAACAGAAAAAAAGGCAAACAAAGAAGGCATTTGGAAAATGTGTAGAAGAGCAGTTTAAGTGGTGATCAAGCACTGCTTTCCTTCTTTTTCAGGATTTTTCAGATTTCTTGTTTGCAAAACAAGCAACTATGGCTTTCTGAGCAATGTGGCAGCGCTCCAGCAAGATGGACTGCCATTTTTCAGGAGAGATTTCCTCTATACTTTGCAAGAAGACATTTGTCCTTCAGGAAAATGCTGGTTTCATAGTAGGGTTGTAAGAGACCTGAGCAGATCATCAAGTCCAACCCCCTGCCACAGAAAAGAATGTTGAGGTCAAATGACCCCGGCTAGGTGGCTGGCTAGCCTCCTCTTAAAGACCCCCAGGGTAGGAGCGAGGACCACTTCCCTTGGAAGATGGTTCCAGATCATAGCCACCCTGGCAGTGAAGTAGTGCCTCCTGATGTCTAGCCTGAATCTACTCTCCATCAATTTATGGCCGTTATTTCTTGTTACTCCCAGTAGTGCTCGGGGGAACAGGGACTCTCCCATTGCCTTCTGGTCTCCCTTGGCCAGTTTATAGACAGCCACCAGATCCCCTCTCAGCCTCCTCTTGTGGAGGCTGAACAGGTTCGGATCCCGTAGCCTCTCCTCATAGGGCCTGTCCTGTTGCCCCCAATCATGCGAGTGGCCCACCTCTGGACCCTCTCCATGTTGTCCACATCCTTCCTGAAGTGCAGCTCCCAGAACTGGATGCCAGCTGTGGCCTGACCAGTGCCGTATAGAGGGGGAATATCACCTCCTTGGACCTGTTTGTGATGCATCTGTGGATGCATGACAAGATCTGGTTAGCCTTTCTGACTGCATCCCCACATTGGTGGCCCATGTTCATCTTTGAGTCAATAATGACTCCAAGATCCTTTTCTGCCTCTGCTGGCGAGAGGGGAGTTCCCCCACCTGTAGGTATGCTGCTGGTTCTTCCTCCCTAGGTGCAGCACCTTGCACTTGTCAATGTAGAAACCCATCCATTCTTATCTGCCCACCTCTGTAACCTGTCCAGATCTGATTCCAGCTAGTCCCTCCCCTCTAGCATGCCTACCTCCCCCCACATCTTAGTGTCATCTGTGAATTTGAACAAGGTGCTATTCAACCCCTCGTCCAAGTAGCTGATGGAGATGTTGAACAGTGCAGGCCCGAGGACTGAGTCCCAGGGGACCCCACTGCTCACATCCCTCCAGGTCGAATAAGACCCATCCACCACCACTCTCTGGGTATGGCCCTCCAGCCAATTGGTGACTCATCTGACTGTGTAGGGATCGACACCACAGTTGCCTAATTTTTTAATGAGAATGGTATGAGAGACAGTGTTGAGTGCTTTTCTAAAGTCCAGAAAGACTATGTCCAACACGACGCCTGCATCCAAGGTTTTAGTGACTTGATCATAGAAGGCCACCAGGTTGGTCTGACAGGACCTGCCTCTGATGAACCCATGTTGATTGCCCCTAAGCATACACTCCCCTGCTAGTCCCTCGCAGATGTGCTCCTGGATAATTTTCTCAAAGAGCTTCCCCAGAACCAAGGTAAGACTAACAAGTCTATAGTTTCCTGGGTCTTCCCTCCTCCCTTTTTTGAAAATGGAAACCACACTGGCCCTCTTCCAGTCCTCTGGCACCTCACCAGAGAACCATGAGTGCTCGTAAAGCTGTGCCAGGGGACTCACAATGACCTCTGCTAATTCTCTCAGCATTCTGGGGTAGAGACTGTCAGGACCTGAGATCAGGGTGTTGGGGGCAGGCCTGGTCATCTGGTTATGAATATGGATATCCATAGCAAGCAGCTATGATAATAAAATGCTCTCTAAAAGCCAAAGTATCTCAATTTATTTTAAAATATGTGAGGTCCAGTACTTCAGACTCTAGAATGTTTTCCCAAGTCAGTTCCATGTTGCATCCAATATTAGGTAAAGTCACCTTTGTTAATCATTATGTAAAAAATACTGTATTTACTCAAATCCAAGATGAGGGTTTCTCCCCAACCTAATGTAGGGGGAAAGCCTCCTCTTAGATTCAAATACCAACCCAAGGCAGGCAACAGCTCAGCTGAACCACTGCCTGCCCCAGGTTGGGGTGGCTCATGCCAGGAAAGGGGACTTGCAGTGGGAGGAGTGCAGTAGAGACCACATGGTAGTGGGGGACACACAGAGGAGACTGCACAGCATGCCTGCCCTGCCCCCATCACCTACTTTCAGATCTGGCTCCAAACTCCCTAGCCCTGACTGGGGCAGGTCCAGAGCTGCCACCATTTCTTCAACCTGGCTGGGCTGGTCCAGGGCTGAGGCAAGACCACTGCTGCTGCCTGACCCAGAGCCAGAACCACCTAGAAGGTAAGCTGCAAAGGGATCAGGGCTGGGGGGCAGGTAGCAGAAGAAAAGTGGGTTGGGGGCAGATACGCACAGTGAGGCAAGGGGCAGGGAGCAGGTGGCAGTGGGGCAGGGGCAAGTAGGAAGGCAGGCATAGAGGGACAAGGGGTAGGAGGGCCAGGGGCAGGCATTAGGGGCACCAGTGGAAGAAGGGATAGGCAGAAGAGTAGGTGCAGGTATGGTAGGGGGCAAGAGGCGGAGAGCTGGCCCCTCACCCCTGCTACTGCTTTCCTTGTGGTGGGGTGGGGACAAATTTTACATGATATACATAAAAAATATAACCAATTTATCATTTTCCATGTATAGAATCTCATTACTGGGAGTTTGTCTTAAATTCAGAGTTGTCTTGAATTTGGGTAAATAGGATAATATTTAAATACCAAATAATCTGAAAAATTACACTGAAGGATGATTGTGATTGAATGCTGTTGGTAGCCAGTCCAGGATCACTTGAAATTCTCAGTTTTTGTCATGTACAAGTCCAAAAGGATTCCATCCATTAGAAACTGAAATAGGCTCATCCAACTTACTATCAGTTTCTTCTCTTGTAGAAAGAGTACGGTAACTTTGTCAAACAATCACTCTGTAAGTTAAAATGCATGAATGATTGGTGCCTCCTGAGACTGCAGGGGCACCATTTGTAGGCAGCAGTGGGGACCTCCCACAGATGGTGTTGGCAGTGGAGGGGGGTGGCGAGTGATGAGTGAGGACCACCCACAGGCACCGGCGGCCACGTTTACAGCAAGGGGGGGTGGGGAGATGGTGAGCAGTGACTGCCTGCAGAAGCTGGTGGTGGCTTCGGAGGTGGCCAGTTTCAGCGGGGGGCACATACCCCCTGTGTTCCCCCATGAATCGCCTAAGTTAGAATGCAATAGAGCAGTTTTATTACAACAAATCATCAAGCAATTCAAAACAGTTTTAAGTAGGATTTTGTATTACATTACTGTTCTTTTTAAATGAGACAATGAAAGAGGGAAAGTAAGAAAAAAAAATGGGACAGCTGCAAGAAATATTCTAAACATTAAAACGCCAAATATAAGTACTTTCTACCATGACAGTGAAGAAATGTACATGCTGAAACTGAAGGGGAAAGAGGCAGATCTTGGACTTGTCCAACAGACACAGTCAGATATTTCTGTGACACCAAGTAGGTTTTGTCCTTTCTAAGTAATGTCACAACTGGATGTACTACTGCCAGTAATTCACTGAGTGATAGCAGCTGTGGGTAGAGGGGAGGAGGTACTGGATAAGGAAACTTGAGTGAAGACACATGAGATGGAGTTGTTATACTTCTGAAACATTTGTATGATGATTTAATGGAAATTACTAAGGGCATGTAAAGTGGGTATAAGCTAGCTAGCTTGTTACTTTTTTCCAATTTTGATATGGTAACTGTTGGTCTACAAAACATAATACAAAACTCATGTCCTGGAGAATGTAGAATAAGATGCACAGAATACTGGATGCATAGGAAAAAAAGCAGAGAGGGGTAACTTAAGTTTTCTATTGTGTTGTTGTTGGTTTTGTTCAAGTATTTGCCATATGTGTTCAGTATTCTATTGTTTGCTTGCAGGTAATTTTGTACAACTGTTTTAAGTGTTGAAAAAAGGGAAAAATCTGTTTCTTTTCTTAGAATCTTCATTCTGGGATTCTCCAGGTCAGACAGTCCTCCAAGGGGAGGGAAAGAGGGTCGTGGAGGCAGACCACATCTTAGCTCTGAGTCTGGATTGTCTCAAGGAAGGACTCTCCAGGATGATGTCTTTCAAAGCTGGAAAATACCAACTACAACAAATTTGAAAGCTGTATTCAAAACAAATCATTTGCAGGTGAACCCCGATATGAAATATAGGCATTTCCTAAAGGAACACCCTCATCCCTTCTAAATGACTTTACTGGCAAGCAAAAGTATGAAAAAGCCTTGGATTAAATGCAATCTTCTGTACAGAATGCTTTGTGACTTGTTTTTTAATCTGTGCTAAATGCACCTTCATTCCCTCAAAGGCTCTGTTTATGTCTAACGTAACATCTTCAGGATTCTTGGATTCCTTCAGTAGAGCAACAGTACCACTTCCTATCACAGGAGATAGATTATGGTGACCTAAGTGATGGAGGTCTGGTTAGTTCAGAGACTGAAAAGGATGCATTCAAAACATGTCAGGCTCTAAAATCTCTGGGACAAGGAAGCAGCAAATAGGCAAAAATGCTTTCAATAAAATGTGGAGACTAAATCCTGGCTCAAGCTCTACATATTGTTTATACCAGTCGTTCTCAAACTATGCAGTGGGCCTCCGTGAGGAGGCACAGCATCATGTCAAGGGATGCACAAGCTCTGAGTCTCTGTTTTTTGAGGAGAGGTTGGATGAGTTGAAAAACAAATTATACATTTTAAATTTATTATATTTTAAAACAACTAAAAATAAAGCAAAAAGCTTGTGTTTAATGTTCTAATGTTGCTTGGCAACTGTGACATGTCAGATGTATGTTGCATCATTTTTTATAAGCGAACTTGCAAAACTCAGCAGTGTGCTTAGTGAGAAACAGCGTAAATAAGAAATGAATTGTTTTGCGACAAAGGGAGAAAAGCTTACAACCCAAGCTGAAGCCCAGCAGCAGAGGTTCCAGCAAAACACAAAGGTTGAAAAGATGACAATGTTTATTTAAAGCTTGGTTTTTACATGCAGCGGGTCCCGCGATGCACTGAGGCCTCAACATGTTGTATGTGCTGACATGGGTAGTTATCAGCTTCCCCACTTGACATGGGTAGTTGGAAGAAAAAGGAATGAATGCTAACTCAGGAAGCTCAGATCCCACCGATAATCAAAAGTCTGCAGCTGACATTTGTGAAAATTTGGGCTGCAATTCCTAGTTGCTTGACAGGTTGATAAAGCTTTCCTCTTCTTTTGAGGACAGCATATCCATGGGGATCAGCTTAAAGGTGAATGGGGTCCTGATCCACTGATTACTTTTGTTTTTTCCATTTCACAAAACTGTTCCTGCAGACCCCCTAAGTGCTGAACAATTATATCCTGGATATTGTCAACTGACAGATCACCGCACTGTTGCATAACATCCTCCATTGTTGAAACAGGTCCCCGCTGCACACTTGAAGACCACAGTGTGGTCCAATCAATAGCAATGAATACATTTGCATCTCGTTCTTGAACACATTCGGAGGCTGTCAGCCAGATATAACAACAAAGATACCCAATGAGTATCACTGAAATACTGTAAAAGTGGGGAGTTACTACCAGCAAGAAAAATACAGACTTCATTGCGTGGTTCACATGGTGTTGTCAGTACCTTGCTCCTGGACAGCCATTGGATTTCTGTGTGTAGCAACAACTGTGTGAAGTTTGCCCCCATCTCTGCATAAAATGCCAAAGGCTGAAACGGAGCTCAAACTGGCCACACAAATTAAGGACAATAAAAAGTCCTTCTTCAGATGTGTAGAAAGTCAGGAAAAAAACAAGGGTAACATTGGACCCTCACCCCTGAGCCTGCACTTTTCCAGGCTAAAGAGCCCCATGGCTCTCAGCCTGTCATCGTAAGGTCTGTTTCATGACCTCTGATCATGTGCATGGCTCTTCTCTGGACTCTCTCAAGCTTCTCCACATCCTTTTTGAATTGTGAAGCCCAAAACTGGATGCACTACTCCAGCTGCGGCCTCACCAAGGCCGCGTACAAGGGGAGAATGACGTCCTGGGATTTGCATGAGAAGCTTCTATGGATGCAAGCCAGCATTTTGGTCGCTTTACAGCATCACATTGAAGGCTCATGTTCATCTTGTGGTCAGTGATGACCCCAAGTCTCTTTCTTCTGTAGTGCTAGCCAGCATAGCACTGCTGAGCCTATAAGGATGCTGCAGGTTTTTCCTCCCAAGGTGGAGAACCTTGAATTTTTCAGTGTTAAACACCATCCGGTTCTCATCTGCCTATTTGCTAAGCCTGTCCAGGTCAGCCTAGATCACCCGCCTGTCTTCTACTGTGGATACACTGCCCCAGAGTTTGATGTCATCGGTGAACTTGGCCAATCCACTTCTGACTCCAATGTCCACATCATTAATAAAGATGTTGAACAATATGGGTACAAGGACAAAGCCTTGGGGGACCCCACTGGTCACAGGGCACTATGATGATTGACTTTCATCAATTACTACCCTCTGGGTCTGACCATGGAGCCAATTTCCCAGCCAGCAGCTCGTGGTGGACCCAAGGCCACAATTGGCCAGTTTCACCAAGAGGTGATCATGGGATACCAGATCGAAGGCCTTTTTGAAGTCAAGATATCTGACATCAATCCCTTCTCCCTTGTTCAGATGATAGGTCACCTGGTTGTAAAGGGAAATGAGATTGGTCAAGCAAGACCTACCCGCAACAAACCCGTGCTGGCTATCCCTCAGGATGTTGGCGTCAGCTAGTCCATTAAGGATGGCCTCTTTAATAAACTTTTCTAAGACCTTCCCCAGGATAGAGGTCAGGCTGATGGGCCTGTAGTTTGCCAGATCCACTTTCCTCCTTTTCTTGAAGATAGGTACCATATTGGCCTTCTTCCAGTCTTTGGGCACTACACCAGAGCACCAGGAGTTTTTAAAGATCTGTGCCAGGGGCTGGGCTATGATGCTTGCCAGCTCCTTGAGTACCCTGGAGTGTAAATTGTCAGGGCCAGCTGACTTGAAGTTATCCAGCCTCTCAAAGTGTTCCTTCATGAGGTCAGCATTGATGGAGTGCAGGGAATCTCCTTCTCTCAGACCTCCCTGTCCCGTAGCGGGCATGGGCATCCCATGGGACTGATGAAAGACTGATGCAAAGTACCCACTTAATAGGTTGGCTTTATCTTTGTCCCACCTGGTTTAGCAGGGATCCAATGTTGCCCTTGCTTTTCCTCTGGCTCCCCACATATCTAAAAAAGGACTTTTTATATTGTCCTTGATACCTGAAGCTAGTTGGTGTTCAGTTGTAGCCTTGGCTTTCCTGGTTTGCTCCCTGCAGGACTGGACCAGTGCAGAATATTTCTCCTTGGAGGTGAATCCCATCCTCCATCCTTTCTTCTTAGCCTCAGGAGGTCTGCTAGGTCCCTGGAGAGCCAGGGGGGCCGCTGTGCCCTCTTGTTGCCTTTCCTCTGAGATGGAATAGAATTACCTTGTGCATTGAGGATCGCTCCCTTGAGGAGCAACCACTCTTCTTGAACTCCCCTCCCCCTGGAGTCATGGTTCCTTAGGGCCTCACTGACAAGCCTCCTGAGCTTGTCAAAGTCAGCATTCCTGAAGTCAAGGACTTTGGTGTTGCTGACTGACTTGCCAGCAGCATGATACTTGTGAGTAAGCTACCTGAGATCTAACTAGATATATAGTTTGCAATAACTCAGATGCATGATCAAAGGCTACCCAGCCATGCCAGTTTGCTCTGTGGGATTTCTCTGATATAGCTCAACTCTGTACAGTATTCTAAACCTACTCCTTGTAACCAATAAAGTTCTCTTTGGTACCTAGCATGGAAGACTTGGGAGTGGGTCTAAATTATCCCTTGGTTTGGTTGACTAAGAGAGACCACTATTTGTGCTTCAGACTGAGGGAAGCACTCCAAGTTCTTGAAGTGGGTTGAGTACCCTCAAGGACTACTAGGCCTGTGTTTCCCAGGGGGCATAGGGCCGGGAACAGTCCAGACCCTGGGTGGTTGCTGCGTTACTGCCAGGCTAGCAGGTGTGCTCCAGGAAGGGGGTCAGCCAGTCCTGAGGCACCCCCCAGACAGACAGTCAGAACCTGAAAGGTGGTCAGGCACAGTTAGGTGGGTGCCTTAGCACCCCCTACTGGCCCACCAAAGTCCCCACCTGGGATCTACAATTGAAGCCAGCCCTGGCAGAAGGCAGCTGCTGGGGAAGGGGACAATTATCTCAGACCGAGGGCTAGGAGCTGCCTGTTGCAGGGGCAAGGGGACATTGTCCCACCCAGGCTCCCAGTCATTTATGTAACCCTGTGCTACTCTGCAGTAAATCTACTACCTGTATTTACAGTCTACTGTGCAGTAAAGCATCTTGTGTAGACACACCCTGTGTCTACTGAGAGTAGAATATAACTAGAGTTCCCACAAAAGTGTCTTTGAAAAACAAACCCCAGAGAATGTGCAAGAGCATAGATATTTAACTCACTCTATAATTAAGTGTAGAACTTACAGTGTATAAGGGGTGCTAAAAGCATGTATGAAATAGAGGAATCATAAAGTAATGATACCATGTCACCATAAATAGCCAAAGAGTCAAGAATAATGGGATACCAATATACTGATATTAGAAGCCTAACCACAGCAACTTGGGTTGGGAGCTATGTTTTTTTTTTCCATCTCTGAAGCCAATCTGTTCTTTTACGTATTGATTTTCCACTGAAAATCATTGGTCTGTGTGGCAGAGCTGGAGAGAAGAACAGGGGAAAACCCCTGCTCGCCACCCTGCCCTAATTGCTTGGGGCCCCAAAGCTCACCAAAAACCTGGTCCTAACCCAAGAGTTGCAAGCTGGGACAAAATCTCTGCTGGTCTCCAGCAGCATGGGGATGGGTGGCAGAGCTGGGAGCCGGTGATAAGAGAGGCTGCCAGCTCAGACAGGAACTGCAGTTAGGCACATAGCTGTGGCTCCACATGTGCCCCTGAGGTGAGGCAAAATCCCACTGATGCAGAGCCCTTATCCTTTTTAGCTGAAGTAGCTCCAGCTTTGCAGCAATGACGGTTGGTGATTGGCTCCCTGGAGCAGGTGGGGAATTCAAAAGCTTCCCAGAAACTGGATCTGGTGGCAAGCTGAGGAGAGCACCCGTCCAGCAGCTGATGGGTGAGGAGCAACCTGTCTACTTGCCTTTTTGTGTTCTATAAGTGAATAGAACACTATTTCAGGGGTTGTCAACTGGGGGTACGCATACCCTGGGGATACTTGAGAAAGCCCTATGGGGTATGCATGGGCAGGCAAGGACTGAGCAATGATATGCACCGTCCCATGCTGCCACACAGGCATTGCCTGCCCAGTCAGATTCAGAGGGTGTGGGAAGCTTACACATGGCAGCTGCCACTGCTCCGCATTCAGCTACATGCCACCCCCCACCCCTGCGTTCGGCCATTGTGGGTACACTGCTCTGTGTCCAGCCACTGGGGGTACACCACTCCAAAAAAGTTGAAAACCCTTAGACTGTTGGGTATACCTGCAGCCAAGGGTGGCACTTATGGCAACAATGCTGAGGTGCAGCATTGAGTGAGACTATTAAACGTCTGAAGTTATGAGGCAGGATTAGGGGCGGAGGAGCTCCCAAACTTGGCCCATAAGGCCATATACTAAATTAATATATTGGATTGTCCCTAGCTGGGGAGGTATCAATTGTTCCATTGGAGGAAAGCAGTGACTGTCATTAGCTATTTCCTCCTATCATTATTTCCATAAGATTCGTTGTGGGATGGGGAAGCAGAGGATAAGGAGAACCTAGGATCAGTGAGCCACAAGCAATGCACTGGATCAGCCCAGGTAAGCACTAAGATGCCCAATAGACATCAGGACAGGAGGGTACCAAGGGCACCCATTGGGGGCTTAAATGTCTCTACACTAATGCTAGGAGCATGGGGAACAAGCAGGAGGAACTTGCGCTCCTGCTTGCAAGCAACAACTTCAACCTGGTTGGACTAACTGAAACCTGGTGGGACCCTACTCATGATTGGGCAGTAGGCATTGAGGGTTACAGGTTGTACAGATTGGATAGAGTCAAGAAAAAAGTTGGGGGGTGTTGCTTTCTTTCTTAAGGAGCAATATACATTTTCTATAATCGAGCTGGGATCAGAGGAGGGCCGAACCGAGGTACTATGGTTCAGGATACTAAGGGGTCTGGAGGAAAGGGACTTGGTACTGGGGGTCTTCTATAGCCTGCCTGTGGAGGAGACTTACTGGAGGCGGGAGAGAGGTGGCAGGGTGCTGCACTGGCAGTTAGTAGCAGCAGAAGTGAAACCACGGCTGATGAAGATCAAAAGGAAAACCTGTGGCAGAGCCAGGAGGAGCTGGAAACAGCTCCCGTGTCTGTTTGGGGTGGCCACCCAGCACCAGGATAAAAGGCCCGGTGGGAAGAAAGCCGGGGGGACTGGAAGCAGTGTCCCCAACCAGCCCGGAGAGACCAGAGAACTCAGAGGATCCTGAGGAGGAGAAAGCATGGTGGTGCCCAAGCGGGAGGAGCACAGAGAGCAAGTTGGGCCAGCGAGGGCCCAATGAGTCACTTATGAGGCCAGCATGGGTGGAGGCCAGCAGTAGCAGTGACTGGGACACTGGCAGAGCTGATGGACCCAGAACCTGGATACAGACACCAGATGGCAGGTACCAAACCCGGGGAGGGAACAACCTGACAAGGGAGCCGAGGCCCAGGCAGAGTCAGGCACCACATGAGCCAGGAATCACAGAAGGGTGGCGGCAAATGCTCGGTGCAAGTACCACCTATAGACCACAGCCGCAGCCCCTAAGAAGCCAAGCATCACTGAGGGTCAGAACACCAGCCCTGACGGACAACTTCACGGTTGGCTTTAGGCAGGGTATAAGGGAGGTGGAGCCCCAAGAAGCAATAGCCATGAGGATGACCAAGGGAGAGTACCAGGGGAGATAGAACCAGACACCATCCTCCTGCTAGAAAACCAATTACCATCAAAGACATGGCAGGCGAGACCCCTGGGGAGCTGACCTAAGACCACTCCCAGTAGCCTGGCCGTGCAGCCCAGGAGGTGACAGCAAGGTGTGAAAGAAACCCAGACACGTGATGCTTGGGGGGAAAGGCATGGCAGGTTACACTGCCACACCAGGAAGGTGAGCTAGACCTGGAGTTCTCCAGACAGTTCTCAGAGGCCATACGGTCAAGAGATATGGTTATCATGGATGACCTAAACTACCCTGACATCTTCTGGGAGGGTAAGTCAGCCAAATCTAACCACTCATGTAGGTTCTTAACTTGCATACAGGACCTCCACCAAACGAGGAGGTATATGTTCCCACTAAGGGATATGCCTTGCTGGACTTGGTGTTAGCTACAGAGGATGACCTAGTGTGGAATCTGCAAGTACAAGGTAACCTAACGGACAGTGACCATCAATTGATTGAATTCACTATCCAGTGCAGGGTGGGTAAATTAACCAGCAGGGCTGAAGTGCTAAACTTCAGAAAGGCTAACTTCAGCGTGCTTAGGAGATTAGTTAGTGAGACATTAAAGCTCAAGAGCATTGACAAAATGGGGGTCCAGGAAGGGTGGTCATTCCTCAAGGGAGCAATCCTAAGGGCACAGAAGGAGACAATCCCATTGTGCATAAAAGTGGGCAAAGGAGCCAAGAAGCTGTCTTGGCTGAACAGGGAAGCCCAGGAAAGCCTAAGGGCAAAGAAAGAGGTATACAATCTGTGGAAACAGGGGTAGCTACCAAGGAGGAGTATACCTCCCTGGCTTGCACTTGCAGTGAATCAGTTAGGAAGGCCAAAACAGGATTAGAATTTAGGCTGGCAAAAAAAATTAAGGACAACAAAAAGTTCTTTAGGTACATAGAGTGCAAAAGGAAGGCACAGGGTAGCATAGGACCCCTACAGGACAAACTAGGAAAATTGGTGACAGAGAGGGGGACAAAGCTGAGCTCTTCAATGAGTTCTTTGCATCTGTATTCCTAGACACAGACTAAGACAGATCTCCCAGTTGGATCGTAGATAGACACAGGAGGGACACCAGCCCACTAACTGTTAGCGCAGACTTCGTGGAAGGGCACTTGGAGGGGCTGGATGTGTTCAAATCAGTGGGCCCAGATGAATTTCATCCACTGGTGCTGAAGGAATTGGCTAGTGTCATAGCAGAGCCGCTGGCATGGCTGTTTGAGCACTCTTGGTGCTCCGGTCAGGTCCCAAAGGACTGGAAAAGGGCCAGTTTTTTGAGCCCAGTTTTTTCTCCTGCCCAGGCAGGGGGTCAGACTTGAAGATCTACAAGGTCCCTTCCGATCCTACTTCTATGATTCTATGATTCTATGACTTCAATGATTCAATGTCCCTTTTTTCAAGAAGGGGAGGAGGGAGGAACCAGGAAACTATAGGCCAGTTAGTCTCACCTCTATCCTTGGGAAAACTCTGTAAAAAATCATTAAGGATCAGATTTGTGGGAACCCAGCAGGGGAAATAATGCTGAAAGAAAATCAGCATGGATTCATTGCAGTTGATTCTGCTGCTTAGATGCAGGAGTCGAGGTAGATGTCATCTACCTACACTTTAAGAAGGCCTTTGATACGGTACCTCATTTTGTTCTTGTAAATAAATTGACAGGCTGTGATGTAGACGATTACACAGTCAGGTGGGTGCAAATTGGCTTAGGGGTTGCACCCAGGGAGTGGTGGTGGATGGGTTGATATCAACCTGGAAAGATGAGGGCAATGGAGTCCCGCAACACTCAGTCCTTGGGCCAGTGCTATTCAATGTCTTCACCACTGACTTGAATGAGGGCATGGAGAGCACCCTGTCTTAGTTCACAGATGATACCAAATTATGGGGCAAAGTTAACACACCAGAGGGTAGGGAATGGATCCAGGCACATCTGGACAGGTTGGAAAAAAGGGCAGAATGAAATAGGATGTAGTTCAACAACAACAAGTGCAAAGTGCAGCACCTGAGCAAGAAGAACCACCAGAACACTTACAGGCTGGGGGATGACCTTCTCAACAGCACAGCAGAAAGGGATCTTGGAGTCATAGTTGGCTCCAAGATGAATATGAGTCATCAATGTAACGAAATGATCAACAAGGCTAACTGCATTTTATCATGCATTAGCTGATGAATGACGAATAGGTCCAGGGAGGTGATGCTTCCCCTCTGTGCAGCACTGTTTAGGCCACAGTTGGAGTACTGCATCCAGTTTTGGGCCCTGCACTACAAGAGGGATGTGGAGAATCATGAGAGGGTCCAGAGGAAGGCCATTCGTATGGTCAGAGATTTCATAGATTTCACAGATTTCATAGACATTAGGGCTGGAAGGGACCTCGGGAGATCATCAAGTCCAGCCCCCCACCCAAACGGCAGGAAGTCAGCTGGGGTCATAGGATCCCAGCAAGATAAGCATCCAATTTCCTCTTAAAGGTGTTCAATGTAGGTCTTGAACCACCTCCGATGGCAGGCTGTTCCAAACCTTGGGAACTCAGACAGTAAAGAAATTCTTCCTTATGTCCAGCCTGAAATGGTCTCTCAGTAGTTTATGACCGTTCAACCTTATCATCCCTTGTGGCGCTCTGGTGAACAAACGTTCCCCCAGATACTGGTGGTCACCCCGATAAACTTATAGGTGGCCATCAGATCAGCCCTGAGCCTCTGCTTTTCCAGACTAAAGAGCCCCATGGCTCTCAGCCTGTCATCGTAAGGTCTGTTTTCATGACCTCTGATCATGTGCATGGCTCCTCTCTGGACTCTCTCAAGCTTCTTCACATCCTTTTTGAATTGTGAAGCCCAAAACTGGATGCAGTACTCCAGCTGTGGCCTCACCAAGGCCGCGTACAAGGGGAGAATGACGTCCTGGGATTTGCATGAGAGGCTTCTAGGGATGCAAGCCAGCATTTTGGTCGCTTTACAGCATCACATTGAAGGCTCACGTTCATCTTGTGGTCAATGATGACCCCCAAGTCTCTTTCTTCTGTAGTGCTAGCCAGCATAGCACTGCCAAGCCTATAAGGATGCTGCAGGTTTTTCCTCCCAAGGTGGAGAACCTTGCATTTTTCGGTGTTAAACACCATCAGGTTCTCGTCATTTGCTGAGCCTGTTCAGGTCAGCCTGGATCACTGGATCACCGGCCTGTCTTCTGGTGTGGGTGCTTTGCCCCAAAGATTGGTGTCATTGGCGAACTCGGCCAGTCTGCCCCTGACTCCAATGTCCACATCATTAATGAAGATGTTGAACAATATGGGTCCAAGGACAGAGCCTTGGGGGACCCCACTGGTCACAGGACACCATGATGAGTGACTTCCATCTATTACTACCCTCTGGGTCTGACCACGGAGCCAATTTCCTAGCCAGTGGATCGTGGTGGACCCAAGGCCACAATTGGCCAGTTTCACCAAGAGATGATCAAGAGGATGTTGGCGTCGGCCAGTCCATTAAGGATGGCCTCTTTAATAAACTTTTCTAAGATCTTCCCCAGGATAGAAGTCAGGCTGATGGGCCTGTAGTTAGCCGGATCCACTTTCCTCCCTTTCTTGAAGATAGGTACCACATTGGTCTTCTTCCAGTCTTCGGGCACTACACCAGAGCACCAGGAGTTTTTAAAGATCCGTGCCAGGGTCTGGGCTATGACGCTCACCAGCTCCTTGAGTACCCTGGGGTGTAGATTGTCAGGGCCGGCTGACTTGAAGGTATCCAGCTTCTCAAGATGTTCCTTCACGAGGTCAGCATTTATGGAGGGCAGGGGATCTCCCCCACCCGGACTTCCCTGTCCCCTAGTGGGCATGGGTGTCCCATGGGACTGATGAAACACTGACACAAAGTACCCATTTAATAGGTTGGCTTTTTCCTGGGTGTCAGTTGTCAGTTGTCCCATCTGGTTTATCAGGGTCCAACATTGCCCTTGCCTTTCCTCTGGCTCCCCACATATCTGAAAAAGGACTTTTTATTGTCCTTGATGCTCAAAGCTAGTTGGAGTTCAGTTGCAGCTTTGGCTTTCCTGGTTTGCTCCCTGCAGGACTAGACCAGTGCAGAATAATCCTCATGCCTGTAGGCAAGGCCCTATGAGGAGAGACTGAGGGACTTAGATCTCTTTAGCCTTTGCAAGAGAAGGCTGAGAGGTGATCCTGTGGCTTCATCAGGGGCATTAATGGGAGATGCTCTAGGGCACCCCCTGGAGTAACTAGGAACGATGGCCAGAAATTGATGGAGAGCAGATTTAGGTTGGACATTAGAAAGAACTGCTTCACAGTAAGGGTGGCCGCACTCTGGAATGGGCTTCCAAGAGAGGTGGTGCTCTCCTCTACCCTGGGGGTCTTCAAGAGGAGACTGGACAAGCACCTAGCTGGGATCATCTGACCCCAGTGCTCTTTCCTGTCCAGGGCAGGGTGTCAGACACGATGACCTACTGAGGTCCCTTCCAACCCTAGCATCTATGAATCTATGAATGTAAGTCATGGCGGGCGGGGCAGGCTAAGGATTGTGATAGTTCTCCCTTGAAGAGAGAAAGAAAAACTTCCTTTTAACCCAGCAAGGCCCCTAAAAGGACGACACCGAGCTCAACAAACTTTACATGCGAAGTGACACTGACTTGGTGACAGTCTGTAACAGAAAAGAACTCTCATTTGAATGCTTAATGTCTCATGAAATGGATGAGTTAGCAGTGTGTGCTACATCCATTGTACCCATGAAACTTCATACCTTATAGGTGCAAATAAGTTGGTTACAAAGAGGTATAATGTGAGGATCTGACATGCAAAATGTTTGGATCACATGTTTCATGGCACTCACTCATCATGTAGTTCTTTCAAATGAGGTAAAACGTTTTTTATTAAATTGTTCAACATGGTCAAAAACATGTTAATCAACATGTTCCACTCTGTCCTATATAAACTGTACTGGCCATCTTACTGATGTCTGAGCTATGTAGAGCAGCTTTTGAAGTCTCTTGGTCACATAGTCTGACAGATCATAAATATTTTATTCTGTGACCATACTCATCCCTATTAAACAACAGAAGCACAAGTATTTTCTTGTGGTAAGGCTTGAAGCTTGACATATATATTGACTGATCTTTTGAAACTTCCCTATGTTACACCCATGTTACACCCATGTTACACCCATATTTCCCGGAGCAGAATAATTTTTAAATTATTAATATATTGATGAGAAATACACAGAGAGAGTTGAAATTAAAAATCTTTAAAAAACTGAAAATTATTTAATCATTTTTTTTAATTCCTGCTTTTTGCTGAAACTGAACACTTTTCATTTTTATTGTTTTTCTTTTTTTGTTTATTACCCTTTCCTGTATTTTCCCTTTGCCATATATATGAGAGAACTCATGTTGAGGCTTTTTACATTTTGATCTTTTTTTAAAATCTTTTTTCCTTTTACTACTTTTTCCAAAGTTAAGCAAGTTGAGAGACATCATAGAAGAGCCAAAAGACAACATTGGCAAGAAAGTGGTAGGGAAGTAAACCTTGATATCAGACACTATATTTTAGTCTATGGGAAAGACAGACAAGATAAAACAAATTCAGCATTTAACAAAAATAAAAATTGCACCTTTGAACCTCATAAAACAGAAACAACTGTGACATTTTGAAACTTAAGCAATATTGTTTTTCCATTTTTAACCAGTTTAATTATTACAGGTAGAGAAAGGTGCCTAAATCGAAAATGCAATGGAGAACAGCAAAAATATATACCGTGTTCTGCATGAACGACAATATTCCCCCCGCCCCGCCATGCTCCTTCTCCCCCACAGACTTACTGGTTGGACACTGCTCTCCAAGCTGCCGGACTGCACTCCTGGCTGCATGCATGCTTCAGCTGTACACATGCACGTAGCATTTATTGGCAACATTATTGGCCACATTGGCCCAAAAAAGCCAAATGCCGATAATGTTGATTTTACTTTTATAGGTGCTGATACAATATGGCTCAATGTATCAGTGCACCTCTAGCTTGAAACTAGAGGGTGGTGATCTTTATATAGGAAAAAAACCCTGTTCTTGAACTACACTACTGGTACTTTCTCAGAGTAGCTATCATCAGAGTTGGAATATATTCCTTTTTCTTTTATCAATAGCACTTATAGAAAGCTTGTTTTCTATTTTAATTTTTTCTTCTGCATCCTTCTCAAATGGCAGGCAATAGTTGCATGCACTAAATCCTGCTCTGCTGCAGTTGTATTATTCTGCTGACTTCGGAAAAGTCTGTACAAGGGCTAGTCCCTAGTGCTGAGTGACCTCACTGGTAATTCAGGCTTTATGATTTGAAATGTTTTGATCATGTAAAAAAAAAGATGCTTTTAGCATAGTTGTGAATATGGCCCAGCTTCACAACTGGAAAAGCAGGGACAGTAGATATGGCACTTGGATAATGTCTTAATCCTAATTCTTGTGTTTGGTTAAAAGTTTGCTCCCTGTAGGGTTGCCTTTAAGGAAGTAAAGATGAATGAATCCCATTTTTAAATAACTTTATGATTCATGCTGCTCTTTCCTCAATTTAAGTTATTAAAAAACTGGATAGAAATACGAGGCTCTCACAGGTTGGTCTTTTTTGGCTCTCCTCCTTGGATTTTGCCTGTGGGTACTCTACAGTACCCATGGGCAAACTGAGTTATGCGAAGGCTTTTAGCCAAAGTCCAGGCCTTCCCAGAACTAAGCAACAAAATTGAACAGAGCACCTTCTGTGGCACTGGGCAAGCAAGGGACAGCAGCTTCTCTATAAGGAATGTGCCTGGCACAGTGCCAGGGGATTGGTGCACCATATGAGGAATGCTTGGCACAGAGCCAGGGGATTGGACAATTTGGGATAAGAGAAGTTACAAAAGTGATGGACAAACAAAGGAACACGTGTGTTTTGTGTTACCACCCTGGGGAGACAGGAGCAGCCTTGGACTTCTTGTTTGAACAACGAGGAATCCAAAAACTAACATCCCGCACACCCAGCAGAGGATCTGAGGCCAGTACCACTGAAGGTCGCTGCTGTAACACCTGAAGGAACCGCTTGCCAGGTCATATTGCAAGGAAGAATGCTTGTAATAGGCCTAGGGGTTACTATTAAAAGTTCACTTGATACCAAATTGGACGAGGGGCCATGTCAATCCTTGAGGGTCTCTGGTAAAAGGAATCCTAGGGCAACAAAGTTAATAGCGTGTCACAGGTAATTAGTGGCTAATTTCTACCTCATTGTTTCTTTTGCAACCTTATATAAATTACTGAAGATTCTTGGGTATAAGTAAGGAAAGAACTTGGCATAAATGTAAGTACACCCATCTTGAAGTTGTTTACACCTATCTTGTATATCCGAATTCATTAAATAGTTAGATATATTCTAAAAGAATTTACGTGTTGTTTAAAAATTCATAGATTCTGTTCAATTCTGGTTTTGTATTTAAGTCAGTAGACTGACTTAAGGGTTCAGATGCCCCATATTGTCTTGTAAACTGTGTGCATTATATTAGGTGGATTAAAGTGAGCTTGGAACAGTTACCTTCCTCTGGCAAAGAAATTCTGAATATATTTTTGCTGAGAGAATATTTGTTCAGAGTCACTGAGAAATACTGCTTTAAGTAGTTAGAAAGCGGCATTAAATATAATAGAAGCAGAATTCCAGGGCTTCCAACACAGTAAATAGTACCAAAAGTATTACCTAAAAACTCAAATCTGACTTAGTATAGCAAATAACTCTCTTCAAAGCCTCTTTTGCTTATACTCAATTTCTATTCTTTCACTAAGTTACAAGTTGATCATCATTGCAGGGCTTCCTGCCAGAAGCCTCAGGTTCCTGATTGGCTATCTTATTGTCCCAAACCATTCTAGCTTAGTAGAATAGTGGCAGGAGATTCAAACAGGGAGTTAACTTCCTATGTGATGAATATAAACTGCCTTTCTCCCCATTTCACTGCTTAGTGATGTTGACTACTACAAAATCCTATGAATATTTAATTTACTTTGCTCTCCTGGCAAAGAAGAGCAAGACCACAAACTCATTTTAGACATTTCCCACAGTGGAGATTTTGCCTTGACAACAAATCTTGTGCAATTAAGTATGGAGTAAATCTTACTTATCTATTTTTAGAGGATTCTGAATAAAGTTTGTTTAAGAGGTTTATTGATCTATATATTGTGTGAAAAAATGACATAATTTTATAAATTTCATAGATTTTCAGAGTCAGAAGGGACCTCAGCAGATCATCGAGTCTGACCCCCTGCCCTGGGCAGGTAAGAGTGCTGAGGTCAGATGACCCCATCCAGGTGTTTGTCCAGTCTTTTCTTAAAGACCTCCAAGGTAGGGGAGAGCACAACCTCACTTGGAAGCCCATTCCAGATTATGGGAACCCTTACTGTAAATAAGTTCTTCCGAAAGTCTAGTCTAAATCTGCTCTCTGTCAGTTTGTAGCCTTTGTTTCTAGTTACTCCAAGAGGTGCCTTGGTAAACAGAGTATCTCCTATTCCTTGCTGCCCCCCTCTGACAAGTTAGTAGACAGCCACCAGATCCCCTCTCAGCCTTCCCTTACGGAGGCTGAAGAGATCCAGGTCTCTCAACCTCCCCTCATAGGACCTATCCTGCATTCACCTAATCATACAAGTAGCCCTCCTCTGGACCCTCTCAAGGTTATCCACGTCCCTCTTGAAGTGCAGCGCCCAAAACTGAACACAGTACTCCAGATGCGGCTTTACTGGTGCCACATAGAGGGGAAGTATCACTTCCCTACACCTTTTCATAATGCACTTATTAATGCATGATAGAGAGTGGTTAGCCCTGTTGATCATTTCATCACATTGTCGACTCATGTTCATCTTTGAGTCAGCTATGATCCAAGATCCCTTTCTGCCGCTGTGCTACTTAGAAAGTCCTCCCCCAGGCTCTATGTGTGTTGGTGATTCATTCTCCCTGGGTGCAATACTCTGCACTTGTCCTTGTTAACTGCATCCTATTTTGTTCTACCCACTTTTCTAGCTTGTCCAAATCTGTCTGAATCCGCTTCCTGCCCTCCAGTGTCTGCTTTGCCCCATAATTTAGTGTCAACCACGACTTTGGACACTGTGTTCATTATGCCCTTATCCAAATCACTGATGAAGATGTTGAACAGTACTGGCCTGAGGACAAAGCCCTGGGGGACACCATTGCCCCTATCCTTCCAAGTCGATATGGACCCATCCACCACCACTCTCTAGGTGTGTTCCATTAGCCAATTTGCCACCCACCTGACTGTGTAACCATCTAAGTCACAGCTGTTCAGGTTTTTTATGAGAATGGGATGTGACATTGTAGCAAAGGTTTTTTTAAAATCCAAGTATATGACATCCACTGGTCGTAAAAAGAAACAAGGTTTGTCAGGCAGGATTTACCTGCTATGAATCCATGCTGGTTGCCCTTCAACATTACTTTTTCAGCTGGACTCACACAAATGTATTCCTTAATAATTTTTTCAAAGGATAGAGGTCCCCTGGGACCTGCCCTGAGTATCATGAGTGCTCAAACAGTTTTGTCAGTGGCTCAGCTATGACACTGGCCAATTCCTTCAGTACCCTTGGATGAAGATCATTTAGGTCTGCTGACTTAAACAGATCAAGCCCTTCCAAGTATCCCATCACTAGGTTGACACTAACCATTTGTAGGCCAGTGTCACCCCGGTATAATTCTTATATTATAAAAGCTGTAGTCTGTCTGCCTGTCCATAACACTTTATTCGTGCTGTGATTGGCTAATAGAAACAACAAAACAGGGTGCAAATACAGCATTCAGACAGAAGGTGGCGGTGTGGCAGAGTGCCGCCATGATGGTGGGGACACAGGGGACAGAGGGAGGGGGCGAGGCCAGCACAGCTGGCCTTGGCGCCTCTGCCCTGCTCCCTGGAGGTGGTGGCAATGGAGCAGTTGGAATGGGGGGGGTGAGAGCAGAGGAGCTTGCTCTGTTGGAGGTGGTGGCAGTGGTGGCAGGGAATGTGGGGGGGCATGCCGGGCCTGGCCTAGCCCAAAAATGGAGGGTATGGGGGGAGTGTGCCAGGCCCTGCAACAGCGGCAGGAAGGGTGGGGTGCTAGATCCAGCCCTGCAGTGGAATGGGGGAAAAGGGCAGCACCCACCCCCTGCTCCGTAGGGGAGGCAGTAGTGGCATGAGGGAAGGGAATGGGATTGGGGCCGCTGCAGTGAGGGGGGTGACGGGGTAATGGCCCCGAACGTGAACTGCCAGGGGGGATCAGGGTTGGTCCCAAAGTGATGGGGAGGCGGGGAACCAGGGTCAGGCCCGAATTGGAGGGGGTGGAGCCGGACGAAGGGAGTGGAGACACAGGGCCAGATACTGGGCTCTGTTCCCACTGGCCCCCTGGGTGCGGGTGGGGGGAGTGAGCCTGGCCCCAGGCCTGTGTCCCTACCTCCCAGCAGGCAACAAAGTGCCTCTGTACCCCCTGTTTCCTTCAGGCCACAAAAACTTTTAATCTTACAAATTAAAAGTGTAGTTAGGAATACTTGTGGTTTTCTATAAGCCACATCATTCTTCAAGTTTTTGCACCTTTACATCTGTCACACAGCTATAAAGATGGAAGTCTTCCATTAAGTTGAAACCGTTTACCTACGAATCATCTTATTTAAAAAGCCTACTGCTATTTATTTTCATAAACAGCAGCCTACAGTATATCACTTACGTGTACTCCATGTCAGCATGACTAATCATCACAACAGTTGAGCAATTTAGCATGTAACCTTTCCCACTGTACTTGTTGCAATGAATTACATCGGACTGCACATGGTAAACACATCAGGTTCTATATCTGATATATAATTGCTCTGTGATATCAGTGGCTCCTTTGTGTAAACACCTGTGCCACTCTCTAGCCAGGCATTTGCTTCTCTCAGCATGATTCCTTATTCTCTTACCCCTACAGGTGAACAGTTTGGCCTGCTGATTCAAATATTATAGTGCCCAATGCTCTCGCCTGCCACTTCTTGTTGCTTTTAGTTATAAAGAATGGGAGGAAGGTCTTATATCTCCATGCATCGATACTTGGTCCACTAAGGTGATGTATCCTGGGGCTCTGCCTCTCCTACGCCCTTCCTGGCGCCAGCCCAATGTTAAGGTTTCAACTCAGGTAAGTAAGGTCCCGCTGTAGTGGCCTTTAAAAAGTCCAGCACTACCAGTAAATCCTGACACTTTAGAAGGCAAAACAAATAGTTCCCAAATGAAAATAAAATGAAATCTTGCAGTGTAATCCTTCTGTCTTTAACAACATCCAGTTCCCGTTAAGTTTTTAACAGTCTTTCACATTGACTACTCACAGTCTTTCCCAGCAAAGGGATTGGGCTGAGAAAAGCACAAGTTTCTCACTGTCCCCTTCTCTCACAGTTTGACATTTTATTTTCTTCTCTCTCCACAGGATCCTCACCATCTGGAGACCACTTGTCGCTCCAGAGCTTCCATGAGGATTTTCTCAGTAAATCCATAGACCCTTCCAAGTCTCTATCTGTGGGACATGGCCTCAGCTCCCACCATTTGCTCAGGGCAACTTGTGCCTAGACACTGTTCTTTACAACTCCAGTCTTCTCTCCATTGTGTCATGGGCCTCTTTTATTCTGACATCCAGGTTCTGCCCAATCAGAGCTGGTACACACTCACAAAATGTGCTGGTACTGATGCTGGGGTTGCTCTCCTTGGCGTTGGTGTTGAACATGCTGACTTATCTCTCTGCTGGAGCTTCTTCTGTACTTCCAGTTTATCCCTTTTCGTGGCAGCCAACTTCTCACTGCCATGCCTTCATACGATTGCATTGGCATAGCTTCTGTGGGGATCCTCGTCCCCTGCACCACATCCCTTTCCACTCGGGTGTTATTGCTGGACCCTGCTCAAGCTCCCAGCAAGGAATAGTGCAGCCGTAGGTCGACCTGTGCCATGCCTGAGCAGGGCTTAATCTCATGCCAGTCACTACTGGGGTACTTCTGGCCTGTGGGCCTTTCTGCTGGATCCACTTCTTTGAAGAGCTGCTTCACTGAAGCTCCTCCGGCTGTTCCAAGCTGCCCTCTCTGTCTGACCTTGTTCATTTGATGTGGAATTTCAGGTGAGGGTCGAGCTCCCACAGCATCTACGACAGTATGATCCCTGGCTCCAGTGGAGTGGCAAGCATCTGACTCTTTCCTGGGCTCTCTTGCCGCAGGGGAGATGCGCTATTCTGCTTCCAGAGTTCTGGCACATCCCCTGTCTCTCTTCCTTCCAGCCCATCTTTTAACCCATCTCCATCAGGCTCTGGGCCAACTGGTACTTCCCTTCTAGACGGTATGGCACTGGTTGGTCAAATTACAGACCAACCACCTGGCTGTGGGCTAGTTCACGCCACCTGTGCACACGCACCCTGCTCCAGTGAAGGTACAGGCTCCTCCCACATCCTGGACCCATGCTGACCACACATATTTTAGTGAGTCAGCAGCTCAGGTGTGCCCATCCCAAACACTAGCACATATCTTATTCAGAAGTATATCAGTATATTTGCAGAGGAGACAGCATATTCACCATGGTGGTTATCCCATTTTCCCAGGGGTAGGTCTGTCTCTTGCATTCTGGGTAGGCTGGCCTCTGTGAGTTTCCCTGAATCCAGGAAACTCAACTGCACAGTTTTGTGGCAATGGGGGGACTGCGTTCATGCTTCCTGCTTGGCTTGATCCTCAGCCTTTTGGCTAGAAGCAAGTGAGACTAGGGGGCATCTAAACCCCAAGGCTTCCAGGCTTGCATGTAAGATATCTGCCATGGATTTGGGGAGTATCTGAAACCCAAAACTGATGGGTCTGAGAGGAAGGATGCTTGCCCAGTGATAGACCCACATGCATACACTTGAATGATTGAGTTTTGCTCAGGTGAAATTTGGAACTTGAATATTGGGCTTTGCCAAACAGAATTCAGAAAGGAAATAAAAAATATCAGTATGTTTGCCTAACATGTGCCATGTATTTTATAGTCATGCTTAGTGCTGGCTGCTTTTAAACAACTTCATTGTTTGTTTTGATACTGAACACATGCTGCTTTTGGCATCAGTTTAAAGATAGACAATGTATTTAATGAGGTTTCCTTGTATGTGAATATAGGATGAGGAGCTGATTCCCTATGCTGACTGGGGAAAAACCCTTGTTTTGTATTTGAGTAAATACAGTAAAATAATCTGTCTATTAAGAAAACAAAATGTGTAAGGAACCATTTATATTTTTGAAGGAGTAGGCTCTTCTACTTCCTCTACCATGACACTGTGTGGGTAGGTGAGAAACTGGTGTTAAAGCAAAAGGATAAATAGTAGTATGCCAGTATCCAAACTATGTTCTACACAGTTTGAGATGAGTATTGTACCCGCCTACCTCATTAATATCTCTGGGGGCACTCAGGATGTTTGTCACACTCAGATCTGTTTACTCAAAAATAGTTTGATATTTTTAGAAACAGCTGCTCACTTGTAGAGTTGGGCCATAAGGGTAATGAAAACATACACTGACTATGTTTCTGGAACATATAGCAATTAAGATATGCAAAGTTTTTTTTAATTGTTTTGATGCATTTGGCCAAGGGACAAATGAGTAAATTTATTTTAATTTTACCCCACAGAACATTTACCCCATACCCCACAGATGATTTCTGTTTAGATATTGCCATACTTATGACTCCATATGTTTTGGTAGTGTAAGAGTTGATACTGTAACTGCAGAAATTGTGTGAGAGGCAAGGATTTCTTTGGGAGATATCTTTTATTCAACCAACTAGATCAGGCCAAAAGAAAAATGCCTTGCACTGAGAAGCTTGTCTAATTTTATCCCAACTACATAGTTGGTCCAATAAAAGATATAATCATAAGAAATCTTTGCCACTCCATGTATTTTGATAGTATTACTTTCTATGCTGGAAGTTCTATCTTCTTGGTAAAATTTTCATCAACTGACACTTGGCATAGAAAGTGGCAGCCTGAGTTTTACAATATAAAAGCCAAAGGGCTTTTTCAGTTATACAGTGAAAATACATGTTCCTATAACAACTGCTGATTTTCAAAGTTCTGGCTCAGAAGTTCTTAACCTTGATAGACTGAACACACTCCTCAGAGAATGGCAGCTCTTAGTTTTCACTTGATTTTTGACCAGAAAAATAATAGAGCAATTCAGTGCTCAAGGAACTCAGCAAGACCACAAATCAGAATGTCTTTAATGCTATGGATTCCTATTTGAAATCCCTAGCTGTGTCCAGGTGAGTGAGTATGCGCCCGTTGTGGTGCCTCAAAGTAATTTGAGATGTTGCAAGAGGCACGCTAATAATGAAAAAATGTTCTCCGCACTGCATATTTTTTAGTGCAAACTCTAAATTTGATACCAAAAAATCCCATTATCAAAAAATAACACACTGGAAAAAAGTGGCAGAGAGCACGCTCCTGAAGCATTCCCTGAAGCAACCAGAGGCTGAGGCCTCCAAAGAGACACTCTGGCACCTAGCCAGGGTGTCTCTATAACTGTCCCATACCCCTGCTGCCCCAGTATGCTGTCTCAGCATGCTAGAGCAAATAGGAGCAGGGTAAGACTTCAGGTGGCAGAGGGGGACACCAGAAGACATGACAGCAGTGCTGCCTGAAGGCCAACTGTGCAGCCATAGCCCACTGGCAGCTGGCCCAGGGGTGCAGGCGGCTCTGCTGCAGTGCCTGTACTACAGCTCAGGCAGCCGTGTGGTTCATGTCTGGGTCTGGCAGGCATGTAGCCATGGAGCCACAGGTCCAAGGGGGCAGATGCTGTCACATGTGGCAGCAGGTCACAGACAGGCAGCAGCCCACACGGCCAGACCACTACAGTTGGTAGAGGGTGCTAGGTTAGGGCTGCTTCAGCAGTGCAGCTGGCACAAGGGGCTAGTGTCCCCAGATACAGAGTGGCCAGGCCTCAGGAACTCCTGAGGGCAAGTAGCTCTGAGCTGCTTGCTAGGGCATCATTTTACCAGGGCATCATTTTATATTGCTGGGGTCTAGCCTCTAGCTCCCCCTGGCTGCAGATCTGGGAGGACCTGAGCAGGGTCAGTTTGCCTCAAGTTGCACAATTTGCCCCACACGAAAGTGCATGTTCAGGCACATGTGCTGAGGCACAAATCTTCAGCAGAAATTTGTGCCACTGCTACTTAAACTGCTGCAAGCGCATGTACCTCTTTGTGTTGATGTACCCTCTGGGTTTATTTTGTAAATCGTGTTTGTACATATAATAGTGCTAACATTGTGCAGCACCCTGAAGAACCCCTGAAAGGATCTCAAGGCACCCCAGAGTGCCGTGGCACCCTGGTTGAGAATCACTGTTCCAGCTAAATGCGATTTATTTCCAAATATAATACTTAGCGTATACATAGCACCTTCTATCTGAACAACTCAATATTTCTCAAAAGGTAAGTCTCACAACCGCCCTCTAAGATGGCTATTACTTCACTCCTCTTATTTTGTAAATGGCAAATTGAGATATACAGAGAGTAAGGGACTTGGTCAAACGTACAAAGAGGTGAGTGTCATGCACAGAATTAGAATATAGGCCTAGTACCCACTGCACTTACTAACTAGGTGAACCATGTACAATGAATTTAGGTCTTCTTGTTGTATTCACGAGCAGGATATCATTTTTTACCAAATTGTTTACTCTTCATAAATGTTTAAATAGCTTTTGCAAGCTAAAATTAATGTGATTGTTCTTTCACGTGATTTAATATTCAAATTCTGTCACTTGTCATATGATATTATTTATGTTCCCTATTTAGAAGAATTAAACTTTATAAATGACTTCTGTTTGAAACCAGTTTAATGATTAAACAAATCTTAGCCATAGGCTCAACATTTTCTTTTTGAATATTCATGTTAGCAGAACTTTGCTCATATGAAAATTCACTTAAAGCAAATAAGTATGCAAATGTAATTGAGGTAAATATTTTTACTAATCACCCATCTCTATTTCCCTCCATTAGCCACTTTTGCTTCAATTTAAATGTATTATAAAATCAGTCAGTTTTGAAGATGAATGGTTAGTATGTTTTGGTGATAAGTAGAGACAATATAAAACAATCATTTTGAGAGATGTCCATTGCTGCAGTTAATGTAATGGAAGATTCTCTCATACTTATTATGATAGAAATTTGAGTCAGGGCTCAAATCCGGAGGGGATGCAGTGGTGCAGATGTTCCTCCCCCTTTTACATTGTGCCACACAATCTCTTGCCGTGGGGTCTGGCTGGAGCCCATGAGGTGAGTGCAGCCACTTGTCTCCTCCTTTATCCAGCTGCTGAATTCAGCAGAGGCAGAGGGATGGAAGGGTGAACAGTAGCAGCCTTCACTCCAGCCAGTCTGCCCTGATTGGCTAGTGAACGCATGGCTCACTGCTCATGCAGAGCTCCAAGACTGCACATTCTTACTTTTATGTTAAGTGAAAAATCCCTTGACCACAATGGATAAGCATGAGGTTCCACATATGCATAAATCTTTGCAGGGCTGGACCCAGTGACACACTATCAACATATGACACACAGGTTCAACTAACTGTGTTATTAGAAAAACAGGACTATAAACCTGTTTTCCTCCTCTTGAGACAGACTTTGAATAAGCAAGAATCTTTCTACAGGCAGTATTTCTGAATGAATAATGTAGAGTCACTGGCATATGACAGGTTCCAACTGTGTGAGACAGCATGACTGCCACTGCCTTTTTGTCCTCTGAATACACCTTTTCTCCTAATGACAGGAAATGTCTATGATGTAGGCAGTAATGACATTCAAACATGCTATAATCTTATTTGCAATATTTATATTATTAAGCCTCACATGACCAAGTTTCCTAACAAAATTCCATGTGATTCTACAAAGTAAATTATTGTGAAGACATTGTGGTCCTTAACACTAATTTCAGAGTACTTTGCTTCCTTTGTTTTTAGAATTATATGGGACAATTGTGTAACTATTTACAGTATGTACTAAAAAGACTGTTGAGAGACACTGCTATGATAACGTACATAACTAACAAATTCTGAGGTTATAAATTATGGACAAAATCAGGCCCCTGGTGTGATATTACTCAGACCTTGTCACAGAAAGGTGTGTCCATATAAGAAAATATTATTGTGTTTGAAGGTAGCTGTAAAGAATCAAGTTAGCTTGTTAGGACAGTCTATGGTTGATGGTGTTTGCAGAATTAGGCCCCAAGTAATTAAATGAACAAAAAGGCAAATAGCATGAGTTAAACTCAAGGCTCATAAACTCAATAAAAAGGCTAAATAGTGGGCAAATAGGGAAGAATTAAAGAATTAAAACATAGCAATACAAACAAATACATATGCACACAAAGAAAATAAACATGTGGTAACCTTGTGGTACATTCTTTTTCTTCTTTCATTTTTTGTGAGCATATCATTCATGTAATTCCTGATCTTTCAGCTGCTTAACTAGGACCCCTTGTGAATGAAGTTGCATACATGAATGAATGCTTACAGAAACAAGTTCTTAGATTAGAAGGCCTCTGGGGCAAGGATACATCTTGCTACATTTCTGTTGGGCCTACCACACTATTGTATGGTACATAAAGAATTCATTATACCTTCGAGGAGAGCTGTGAATGTTAATTAGTTCATGTCTGCACAGCAGTTTGAAACAAGAAAAGGGCTGGATAAATGCTATTTAACTATTAATGATATTATGTGATTGAACTATGTTTCGAAATCACGTGCTGTTTGGCCTGGGCTAGTACTTTGAAAAATGGTTTTCAAATAGCTATGCCCTACTCATGATGACAAGATAATACTGTTTAAATCATATCAGCATGAGCTATGTGTAAGTTAATAGACTATAAAGCCTGAAGGGATTGTTGTGATCCTCTGGTTTGACCTCTTGCACAACAATAGCCATATGACTTAGCTGTTTAGTTTCAGTTTGAACTAGTTCTCCTTCAACAGAAAGTTTTTAGATACAGGACAGACAAATATTTTCTGAAGAGGTTTAGATGGGGATCGTCCTGCCTTCAGTACTGGTTGGACTGGATGACTTCCTGAAGCCCCTTCAGCCCTATTTTTCTCTATTTTGTGTGATCACATATTTTATAAAAAATATTAAAACTCTTTTTTTAACAATGGATAGTGGAGAATCCACTACAAGCCTTAGTAATTCCAACAATTACAATTTCATCTCTTATTCCAAGTCTGAATTTGTTTAGCTTCAGCTTCCAGCCATTATCCGCTAGCCCAGCGACTCCTCCCTTTTCAAATTTCTATTCTCTATGCAGGTACCTCAAAACTAGCAATTCTCAACTTGGGTGCCATGAGAACCTTTTAAGGATGCCCCACAATATTAGCACTGTTAGGTGTCCAAACACCTACACAATTCATAAGATAAACCCAGAGATTTCAAATAGGAACCCACAGTGTCAAAAACATTCTGTTGTGGACTTTCTGGTCTCTTTGAAAAAGAAAAATTACCTTATTATGTTTTAGTAGTCCAAAAGGAAGTGCAAGTTAGAAGCTGGCATTTTCTGAGGGGTTCTTTGAGTCTGAGAAGTTTGAAAACCACTGCTCTAGACTGTGATCGAGACATACCTTAATCTTCTCTTTAATCAATTCCTGGAGTTCAGACTATTTAGCTTCTGGCTATAAGGCAAGTTTTCATTCCATTAAGCATTCTCATGGATCTCTAAGCACACCCATTTTTCAACTATTATCTGTGTGAACCAGTTTATCCAATTTCCTATGTTCACTATTTATAATATAGTGATGCTTACAGGCCTTGGCCAGGTTACATATAATAAACAGATCTTATTAAACACTATACCTTGGTTTCCACCCTCTAGGCAATTTCAAAATGTGATACAAGTGTTCAACCTAACAGGAAAAAAATTTAAATACTGAAACTTTACATGAGATGAAAAATTTTGAAATAATTCTATCTGGAAATGGTGAAACATTTCATGTTGACTTGTTTGATTAAAACACATGTTGACGTTCCCCAATTTTTTGATTTTTGACTGAAAATAAAGCACTTCAATTTTTACTGTGTTCATTTGAGGTAACACACAGCTTCAAAGGAGTTGTGGTTCCAGGTCTCTCATGCCCCCATGTTGGCCAATGGGCCATGCTCTCAGGATGCACTACATATCCCAGAATATATCTCCCAGTGGCTGAGCTGCCCTCGTTGGTCATGGCACTGGAGCATGGTGCAGGAGAATGGGGATATGACAGAGCCAGATCTCCCACAAGACACTGGGGTAATTCAAGCAGATGCTGTTTAAAGCCAACCCAGCCTGAAGGAAATGTTTAATGTTCCCAAACTGAGACTAACATTTTAGTTTTGATTAATTTCCTGCTCTACTTGGCCTTGGTGAGACCACAGCTGGAGTTACTGCATCCAGTTCTGGGTGCTGCACTTCAGGAAGGATGTGGAGAAGCTGGAGAGAGTCCAAAGGAGGGCTACGCACATGACCAGAGGGCAGGAGAGGTCATACGAGGAGAAGCTGAAAGACATGGGACTGGTCAGCCTGCAGAAAAGACTCAGAGGGGACTTGGTGGCAACCTATATTAGTGGCATACATCAGGGCCTGGGGGAGCATCTGTTCACCAAGGCATCCTAGGGGGAAGACAAGAAACAGTGGATACAAACTGCTTGAAGATTGCTTCAGATTGGACGTATGGGAGATATTTTGTTACAATATGAGGGCGGAGGGTCTGCAACAGACTTCCCCCTGAAGTGGTACAATCACCTACCCTGGAGATCTTCAAACAATGAGTTGACGCCCACCTTGCAGTCTTTCCTGCCCAAGCACAGGGGGGCTGGGCCCGATGATCTTGTGACATCCCTTCCAGCAACTAACATCTATGAATCTATGAAACCTGGTATCAAACATCCTTTTACATTTTAAATGAAAAAAACCGCCAAGGCCTGATTTAAAAAAAAAAAAAAAAATTGATGAAATTGAATGTGCTGATAGAAAATGTGTTGTACAGAACTGTTCAGACAACTGTTCTTAAAAAATGCCACCAAAAAAACTTTGCCTTGCCTCTTCCTTGCTTGCCCTATTTGAAAACCTCAGTGTCAATAGGATACAATTAAACTCCTGGCAAATTTCCCCTCCCTCCAGTCTCTTCTCAACTTTCGTGTGGTCATGTCTCCCGGGAGAAGAGGGAAGGATGGAAGGAAGCAGCTTTTCCTCATGGCTGTAGAGAAAAGCCTGAGGCGCCATGGTCACCACTGCAGGACGTTTTGGGGATGTGTGCGCACGGATGAGTTTGTAGTTACTATGGAGTGGGTTCCATCCATCCATGTATCACTGTATCATCTGTTCGTGTCTGTGTCTAGCTATGATTATGTATGTGTACCTGTCTGTGGTTGCAGACTGGATTATATCTTATCGGTCTGCTACCGTACGTGCGTGCGGATCTCGGGACCGTACCTATGGCTGGATCTGCGCCCAGTATCTGGGCGAACAGGCGGAGTCCCTAGTAACAGGCAGGCCCCGCGACGAGCTGGGACTGGCTGCCCACGGTTTTAAAGCCCCCTCCTGGTTTCGGAGACAGGTTTGGCGGCGCGGGGCGGAGCGGAGGGCGAGGCCGCCGGGGGGCGGTTCGCGGCTTTGGGCCGGGGCCGCGCGTGACTGCGAGGCCGGCGGCGCGGCTCCTCCCCCCGTGGCCGCGGCGCTGCTCCCCTCCCGCAGGCCCCGCCGGGCGGAGCGCGAGGGAAGCCGCTCGCCGCCGCCTCGCGGCCTTCCCGCGGCCCTAGGAGCGCCGGAGGCGCGGGTGAGTGCTGGGGGACGGGCCTCGTCTTCGCCGCCAGCCGGGTTCGCCGCGCGGCCTGCGGCCTCCTGCCAACTCGAGCGCCGCTGCCGGGCCCGGGTGGTGGGCGCCGCCAGGCCGAGGCCTTCCGCACGCGGGCGGGCGGGGAGGGGGCGTAGCAGGGCCGCTCTGGGCCGGGCCTGGTGCGGGGCGAGGGCGGTTGCCTGGGGCTGCCCGGAGCGCGGGCGCAGGGGGAGGGCAGCAGGTGCTCAGCCGGGCCCAGCGCCGCCGCCGGGGCGGGGAACCCCCGCGGGCTGGAGCCGGGCCCGGCCGCCCCGGCGCAGAGGAGGCCCCGCGTCACGGTTGCGGGGGCCGCCCCTCACGTCCTGCCTGCCTGGGGCTACCGCCAGCCCCGCACCGGGGGCGGCCGGGCGGTGGACTTTGCCTGGCCGGGCGGTGGACTTTGCCTGGCCGGGCCTGGCTTTGTGGCTCGGCCCTGCCGTGCGCGCCACCAGCGGGCGGACCCCGCGTCTCGGCCTTTCATCCCGGGGCGGGGTGGTACTGGCCTTCAGGCCGCGCTTGTCTTGTTTTTTCCTACCTGATTTGATTACGAGGTTTGGAGCTTGAGCCCCTTCGCTGGGGGCCTGTTTCAAGCCTTTGTTGCAGTTTTGGTGTCCGGGGGAGGCTGGCTCTGAAGGACACAGCTTACAAAGTTGATGCAACTTGATTTAGGGACTCTCAACCTTTTGTCTTTTTAGGTGCAGGGCATCTCAGCTCTGAGTTTTCCCTGGGGTCTTTTGATTACAGAAGAGGGGAGCATTTCTGTTGCAAAGTTGGCAAGAACTGTAGCTAGGGGTTTCTGTGTGAGATCTCTGGGTTTATTTTGTAAGGCACGTTTGTAATCCTAACCGTGCTAATGTTGGGTGGCACCTTACAACACCCTTGAAAGGGTCTCAAGGCACAGGAGGGTGCTACAGATCCCTGGCTGAGAATCAGTGGATTAATTGGACCTTGGATAATAGATAGGCACACAGGACATGGCTCTAATAAGGAACTAATAAAGGAACTCTTAGATCTTGGCCAGTTATGCAGTGTGTTTATTGGATCGGTAAATAGCGCCACTTGCCATGTATGCCTGCTCGTGCCTCTAAACAATTTTCTTTATGAACATACAATTTTCTGTATATTTGAAATGCCACCGCAACATGTCATTTAAAAGGCAAATGTTTTGAAATCTTCGTTCTATAATTCTGGTCCTTTTGTTTAGAAATGGTATTCCCCTTTTTTTACTTAGCATTTCCAAATCTTTAAATTTTCTAAAATAACAAGTAAAGATTCCCTTTCCAAGGTCTGTCTCGCTAAATTTGTCTTTCATGCCTTTTCTGAATGGGTACTAATTGAGAGAGAGGTCCATTTTCTTTTATAGAAAGATTTTTCTGTGACTGCAGAAATGCTCAACTCTTGGGGAAATGACACTTTTGCTTGGGAAGGTGATATAAAAATAATTGTTATTCTTCAGGTAATACTTATCCGAGAAACTAGCTTACAAAGATATAGCAGGTTAGGAAGTGCCATTCCACTCCTGCCTCCCAAGTTCTAGTTTTCACTAAAAATAGTAATAGATTAAAGCTTTCATCAGTGTCTCTGGGGAAGAAGATTCCACTAAAGTAGAGCATACTAACTCTTTTGTCATTTGAAAAAAAACAAACAAAACTGGTCATGGTTAATGTCTTGTAAAATCTCGAGTGACACAAATGTAGAAGATGAGTATATACTTATGAGTTGCTGCTTTTTTTTTTTTTTTAGGTGAAGACTGCAAAAGCCCTGGTCTGACTGAAGGGAAAATTTCACTGTACTAGATTTACTCTGGCTTGAACACTTAAAAGCTATTTTTGGATACTTTTTAATTAAAGCAAAAATCAACTTTTATAAAACATGGCAGATGTGGATCCAGACACGTTGCTTGAATGGCTGCAAATGGGGCAAGGGGATGAAAGGGATATGCAACTAATAGCACTGGAACAGCTATGCATGCTGCTTTTGATGTCAGACAACGTGGATCGTTGTTTTGAAACGTAAGTATGGTTCCTTTTTTTGTTGGGAAGAGTAGGGACTTTTTTATCCATTGCCTAGATTGTGTCAATTTTATTTAACCACTTCTCCTTATTAAGTTTATACAAAATTAGACGTAAACGAGAACCTTTTGCAACTCTTGAAAATGTGCAGAACAAAACCTTTAGATCTTTGTTCAGACCATACCACCATAATATCATGACTTCCTTTGCAAAATGAATGTGTCATGCTAAGAAGTGTGACACGTTGAATAGCTGATCCTGGTGCGTCTTGGCTGATTCATTTCTAAAAGGCCTCTTGCAAGTTTAAAAAAAAAATATTGCTGTTCTCTTTTGTCAAGAGGAATTAAATTATTTAATTAAATTATTTTGACTTTTTTAACCCTAAAATTCAGTTTTTTATTTATATTAAAATGCCTGAATCACTGAAGGTTTTTTTTTCCTTGCTCTAAGACATAGTAGCACTTGCTTTGAACTTTGCAAGCCAAAAAAATTAACATAACTGGCTTTGTCGCTTAGGATTGTTACCTGAGTATCAGTGGCTTATAACAACTTATTATAATAACATTACCCTCTGTAAGCGCCAAGTAAGGGTTTTGGAGGGTAGGCATTTTGATCTTAAAGAAAAAAATAAGTAAAAATCGAGCCTTTAAAACTGAACTTGGTGGGTGTGTCCGGATGAGCACTGCTGTGAAGAAGTGGGGTGGGCAGGTGTGGCCGGGCCTGGGATCTGTTCCCCGCATGCCTCTGTGATAACCACTGGTTCCACAGGCTAGGGTACTTGGGGAGCAGATTGTGGCTCTGCCCCCAGGCCCATGCTGTCACTGCCCTGGGATCCTGTGGTCTCCATAGAGAGTGGCTGGGACCCGCAGGTACGGCCAGGTGAGCAGAGGGCTGCAACTGGGAGTGGGATGGGCAGGATCTTGGGGCGGTGACACTGTGGGCCATAGAATCAGTGCCCATCACAGGGCCATGCAGGTGGTGGATTGTGACTGCACTGGGCTTTGACTGTGTGCTATCACTGCCCCAAGATCCTGGCCTTGCCTGCCTGTCCTGCTTCTTTATGCCACTCTGCACCCATCCTATCTGCCTGGCCATGTACCCTGCCTACATGGGCCCCAGCCCCCCACCAGTGCATGTGGGGCAGACTGGCCATGGTGCCTGGGTAGCAGGGTCAGGTCAGGTGGTAGCATGTGGAAGGAGCTGTAGCTGCCAGGACTGCTGGGAAGTAAGTCTGGCTGCTGTGCTGCTCCAGCCATGCTGCAGGCTTGGGGGTGGTGGGACTAGCTGCATGTGATGGGCCAGGTGGCGCTGAGGGACTTGGTGTTGGCCAGATGAAACCCCTTGGCTGGCTGGATTTGGCCTACCCCGGCCTAATGTGCTGTGTTGTGGCAAGGTTTTTGACTTTCTGTTCTGCTTTCCCATTTTGGTCTCTCCCTTTTCCTTCTGGCCTTATGTTTCCTTTTTTTCCCTTAATCATACCAACCTTTGATTTGCTGGAGTATTGTTTACTGAATCATGCCATCACAGTTAAACTAAGGACTGTGGGTACATATACACACCATTGCCAGAGTGTTGTTGTTGTTTTTTTTTTTAAGTCATGTGTATTTGACCAGTCGTAGTGCATGTCCTGTGTACTAGAAACGTTTGTAAGGATATGTGACTTCTCTGGAGTTTAGATGAAATAGTAACTGGGAATTAGAAATTGCTATTGTAATAAAAGTGTATGTTACACATTGCTTTAGAAATTAGATCTGGTGCTCCTTGGCATGGAGAGCTTAGAATTTATAAATATCATTATGGGTGGATATTTGTGATGAGGAGATGAACTCTCTGATCCTTTCCCGTCTGTTTGTTTGGATTTTTCTGGTACCTGTGCTCTTAGGCTGTAAAAAGAACTCAGGAAATCAGTCTAACCTTGTCTCTGTTAATCAGGGTTTGAGTACATAATTAAAGAACTTTTGATGGCAGGGCTGTCCAACTGGCAGCCTGTGGGCTGTCTATGGACTCCAGGGGCTTAACCTACGGCCCCTGGGCTCCTCCAGATCCAGGTGCCATTTCACCATTGTTCTTTTGCTTTCCAAGTCTGTGGCTCCATTCCCATTGTATGCTTAAAGATGAGGGCTGAATAGGAACTTGTTAAACATAGTGTTTGTGAACATTTTTCTTCTGCATTTGATAAAGCAAACATTATTATCTTAGTAAAAGCTGAACACTGATTACAAAAGACTTTGGTCCCTTTACATGTTAGATGCTGTTTTGTAAAAGCTTGTATAGTAAACACTTGTAAGGTTGCAATGTTGCTTTTATTTATTTATTTTAACCATCATAATTTGGGTAAAATGGGAACCACTTACCATTTTCAGTTTTACCATTTGCCAGTAGTTTTGAGACTGTGTGTTCCACAGAACCCTGGTTCCACAGGAAGTCAAAGGGTTCCACAAAGAGATTGAGGGTAATGGAGTGGGTACCACCATTGCTGGGCCAGCTCGCTTGGCTCCACAGATAGGGCTTCCATGGTAGAAGAAGTGATATGAAAGGATTCTGTGACTAAGAAGTTTGAAAACTACTGTCTTATGTAGTGGAGGGCATTGGTTGGTTGGTTTCACTATATGGCTTGTTGTTTTGTTTTTTTTTTTTTTTTTTAACTGTTTGCCTCTTATGGAGACTTGAGAGAGGAGAAAATATAAGTAGAATAATATGTTTGTAAAATTGCACAAATTGTATGGCTTCTGAAGTAGGTGGGAAATTTAGTCTTGGGAGTTTACTTTTATTTAACTTTTTAATAGAGTAGATTTCCAATTTACTTTGTTTCTTCAGGGGCCTGCTTTAGAGCACTGTTATGTCTTGAAAAGAGTTACTGAAATCTGTTGCAAACTGGCTAACTCATTGGCTATCTTAGCCACATGAGGAGAGCATGATAAATCTAATTCTTGATAGTATTTCTAGAGTTTATTTTTAGTAATATTTTGAAAGAAATTGTCTGGCCTAACTACGGATTAGCATTGGACACATCTGTTACCAAACATTTTTCAGTGACTAATCTTTAAAATGGTTTCAGATTGCTCCATTTGTAATGTAGACATAGCCTTTTTTGACCCTTTAGGAAAATGTCTTGGTAAACATTTAAAAGTGTGTTTTCCTGCTGTACAGCAAAATTGGGAGAGGCCAAGGTTGTAGTATATTGCACAGCTGTTGCATTTCAAGACCTTTGATCTGTGAAGAAATTCTTGTTTTCAGTGCTAATGGTGATTGGTTAGGAAACTTTGGTCTGTGGAATTTAGCAACTGAAATTCAGAATACTTTGTTCCATCTGTGAGAGAATCTTTCTCAGATTTGTTTTTTATGGGAAAATTTTGGGTTTTTATTTTGTTTAAAAAAACCCCCATAAAGCATAGTCGTCTTTGTGATACAAACCAAGTGAGTCACAGTTTTAATGAAGTACGACTAATGATCACCAGTTTCATTTGGTGGTTACTGGGAAATCTGAGAAACCAAGATATTTAAAAAAATTAATAACATGAATGCGTAACCTGTTCTACATGAGAACATTTGTAGATTGTTTTCAGGAACATATTTTACCCTTAGTCAAGGAAAACACCAATTATTTTCACTTACAAGTGTTGGATATATTTATGATGCTTCTTTTCATTAGCATATATGGTGAAGATGGATTCAAAGCCTTTTATTTCATTGCAATACTCTAGGAATTGGCTAGTTCTAGACATTTTTAAACGTTATTGAAAATGAATTGTTCAAAATATGTCCTTTTCAGGAAGATGGTATAAATGGACCATCCCAAATTTCTGCCCAGGGTCAGAAAGATGGGGAACAAACAAGCAAAAATGAATGATGTAATGCATGCGGAGTTCTAGTGGTGTTGCAGAAGCTTACAGGGTGTGAGACCTGTAAAAGGTTATGATGCCAGGCAATCTAATTTTGATGCTGTTGGCTCAGGTTTTTGCATACTGTATCTGACAAAATTGTCTTTATAGTGTTCCTAACCTGTTTCTGTTTATCGGCAGTATAGTCATTTTCTAATGAGGATGATTCGGAGAAAAGTGGACTCTTAGTCACTTAGCACTTGGATGCCTAGGACTTTAACCAGTAGCAACAACCTTAGTAGCTCAATTTCATAATACTTAGAATGATTTAAAACTGAATTATAGTTTTTATTCAATGGCTGTATTGGAGTACAAGTACTAAGATAATCAGAAATATTAAGTGCTATGTCTAACTCCAGAGATAAGATTGACTAAACAGTGAGTATATGGGTTATCACTAGTCTTAAAGCTCTGTGTTGTAGAGGTATTATTAAAATGACAGACAAAATAGTTTGAGCATTTGAATAGTTGGGTTGATTTGAAATCCCGGTTGATCTAGTTGGACTGTTAAGAATTTTAAAAGTAAAGTCTTGGATTCTTTTTAGAAGTCTTTTCATTGGATTCTCGCCTTGTTTTCATATGTTTGGTGCAAGAAATCTGGAATGCAGTAGATCCTGGGCTTTGTTCCACATTCTGATTTTTCTTGATAAATAAATCATCGGTAACAAAGAGAGGAGTGTTTGTTAGGCCATAGTTCTACATTTTCCCCCTTTATAAACACAAATGATAAGACAAACCTGCAGGTACTTGGTGGTGAAAACATAATGTATCTGTCTGGGCAAAATGTGCTGGGAAATTGACAATTAAAATAGGATTTTTACAGATATCCCCCAGTAGTATAAGGGAATGTTCCATGAGCTAGGACAGAATATACAATTAATTCAAATTCAGCATCTTTTTGCTGTAGTTTGTATGATCATAGGGCTGGAAAGGACTTCCCAAGTTCATCTAGTCCAACCCCACTAAGCAGAAATGTTTGTCTCAACCAGGGGTGACCAGTCTTCGATATGGGTGCCAGAAGTAGTACAGGCAGTCTCTTGGTCTGGCACACAGGAGACTGGGGAGGAGACGGGACAAGAAGCAGAAAGCAAAGCAGCAAATTTAGGTGGGGAACATAGGGAAGAAAGCAAAGCAGCAGATCAGGCAGAGGGAGGGTGATCAGAGTGGCAGTTGGAGAGAGCGCACAGCTAATTTCTGGTATGCCTGCCAAAAAAGCTGGCCCCCCGTTTGTCTAAACCATCCCAGATGCCTTTTTGCCCAACTTGCACTTAAAAATGTTCAGTGATAGAGATGCCACAATCCAGATTTCTCTCTAGGTGACCTGTATGAGACTTCTGTGTGTACTCACATCTTTATTATTTACTAAGGCTGTGAACTCTTAACTTATCAAGTAGTTAAATGAAAGTTGCTGACACAGTTTAGAAGCTGAGAAATTATATGAGGCCACCTTGGGAGTAGACACCATGATTCTAAACTGTCCAATAGAAATGTTGTCTGTCTATCTGTATTGCCTTTCAGGCTGAATAGGCTTTGGCTATCTTGCTTTGAACCACTAAACCACATTTTCCGCCCCCCCCTCCCCCCCCCGGTGCATTTTCAGAAAGGGAAAAGCTATGTATGTGTATTTGCTTTGTGTTCCCACCAAATGTGAGGTAAAATCCTGTGAAGTTAAGGTGGTTTGTAACTTTAATGTGACTCTTTGTGAAGGTTAGGGCTTTCCTCATCCTAATTACTCATGTTAAAAGTATGAACTCTGTTCACTAGGATTTTTCCTTGTTTAGTTTGTGTTGAGTAGCATAGAGTGGGAATTTTTCTTTTCTTTTCTAGTAAAGATGAGACTGCAGAGACAGGGCTAGAACCCAGGATTTCTAATTTCTAGTGTGTAATGTTTGTATGCGTGTTTCAGGGAATGTTATGGTTGTTTGACAGATTTTTTTTAAGCTTGGGTTTTTAAAAACAACTCTTTCACTTTTTTAAAATGTGAAAATAGCCCATAATAGCTGTATAATATCTAAATGAAATATAATCTATTTTTTGGTGCTTCATCCTATAATACAGGTTTATATAGTGATTTTACAGAGAAGGCAGAATAACTTCTCATATTTATGGCATAGGTGTTGATCCTATGCATTACTACTTGAATTTGTGCTAGAACATGTTTAGTTTGCTCCTGGTACTCATGATTATGCAAGTAAAACTTGTGGATTGGCAGAGTAAGCTATTTTAAGTATTTCAGAGTATGTAAAACAGAAAAATGCAGGAGACTTCATTTTCCTGTTTCCTGTTCCTAGAACCTTAAGCATTAAAAAAGTAAGGTGTTGGGTTTTGTGTTTTGTTTTTTTTTCTTTTTTCTTTTTCTTTTTGTGCTTTTATGATGCAGTACTGTATTTATGTTGCAGCAAGTCAGTTGTCATTACTGTTGTTTAGATCTCAGAGAGCAGTGGTCAGACTGGTGAAAGTAACAAAGATTTTGCTGTACTGGCCTTCTAAGTTTTTCCTAAAATTGAGCCTGAATCGATCTTCCAGGAGATCATGTAACTTCTGTTTGGTTTCTCCTGTATGAAATAGCGGTATAATCTATAATGCTATACAGAGACAACCTGAGCAGGGTGTGGGGCCTGGAGCAAATCGGCCTGTGTGGGACTCCACCCTCAGACACGAGGAAGCTGGTGGCAGATTCAGCCAGGTGGGGAGTGCCGAACGGCTGGGAGGGTGGCGGCAGTGTGGAGTTCGTGCACCCAAGCTACCTGGCTCCATAGAACCCTGCAAAATGTGGGGCCCAGGGCAGTTGCCCCAATTCTACACCCCCCCCCCGGTCGGCCCTGATGCCATACTTTCTCACATACAACTTGCACATTTTCCAGGAACCAGCTGGTGGAAACTGTAGTGCATGTTATATGTGAGAAATATGGTAAAAGCAGTTTCATCCTTGGGTGAAAAATAAAGTAAAATCTGCATGTGGCTCACAGGGGGAATAATTGGATGTACAAACAGATGGGGGAATGACTAGTTAGGCTGCAGTACTGCCAAGGAGGACCCTGGGTATTACAGTCTACTATAAGTTGAATTTGAGCCAACTGTGTTCTTGTTGCAAAAAACCCCAACAGTATTTTAGATTGTATTAACTGAAGTGTCACTTGCCAATCAAGGGAAGTGATTCTTCTGCTCTAATCAGCACTGGTGAGGCTTCATTTGGGGTACTAAGTTCAGTTCTGGGCCCCAGAGTTCAAGAAAGATGCAGCCAGATTGGAAAGAGCCCAGTACAGAGTGACAAAAATTACTTATAGGCTCAGAAAATGTGACTTATGAGGAAAGGCTGACAGAGCTAAGGTTTCTTATCTTGGAGAAGAGAAGACTGAAAGAGATTTTGATAACAGTTTTTAAGTACCTGAAGGGATGAGACTGGGCATAAAGAGGGATGGAGATGGGCTTTTCCAGTGGCTGTAGGGAACAGAACTAGAAGTAATAACCTCAAGCAGCAGCAGACAGAATTTAGGCTGGAGTTTAGGAAGAACTTTCTGACCGTGGTCAGCCATTGGAACAGGCTATGCAGAGAAGTTTTGGAATCTCTCTTTTTGTAACAAAGTACATGGCTTAGGGGCTGGAGCCCTGCTGCTACAGGGGTTAGAGGGTAATAACGTGCTTGCTTAGGAGCACTGCGTTGGCTGACGGGGTGACTGGGAAATTTAAAAAAACTCTCAGGGAGAGTAGCAAAAGGCAGGGGGAAAGCTATGGTGCCAAGGGAGAAGCATAGAGTTCAGGTTGCCCACTTGGGGTCTAAGGAAGCACCACAGGTTTTGGGTTATCCATTTGTTGTTTGTATGTTTCATTGTTTACGTTGGTTTTTGTGGGGACAGGTTTGCCCCAGGAAAAATAAATTTAGTGAAAGGAGTGACAGCCCACTATACCAGGGTGGGCAAAATATGGCCTGCAGGCCAGATGTGGCCCACCGAGTGACTCTGTCTGTGACTCTGCACTGTGTCAGGTGCCTCTCTGGCCCAGGTGCAAGGGGCACCCTGAGCTGTGGTGCATGCAGCCAGTCCTGCAGCCCTCAGGCATGGAGGTGCTGCTTTGTGTGGAGTGCAACCCACCTTATCCCTGCATGTGGTCCTTGGGCATGCCAGGAGCTGTAGTGTGCTGAACCAAGTGGTGGGGTGGGGGTGTCATGGTAGGGACAGTGCAGGGGCCAGACTTGGCTTCCTGGCAGCCCTTGCTCTCCAGCTACCTTTGCCAGTCTTTCTGCCACTGTATGGGCACCCTCACCCATCTGTCCCTCATCCACTGCAGGGGGCACTAGATAGAGTGGGTGGGATCTCCATGGTCCTCTGCCCAGGATCCCTGCAAGCAAGGTATGCTAACCTGGGTGGATGGCATGGGGCTGCAGGGGAGGAGGGTGGTGAATGGCATCCAGGACAGGGCCAGGGCTGGGACCAGGATCATGGGATGTTGACAGTGTAGGTGCAGGCTTGGGAGCAGAGCCCTCCCTCGTGCCAAGCAGTGTAAACAAGCATGACTGGAGGATGGGAGCGGTGGTGCACTGAGACTGGGTCCCCTTCCATGACCCTCAGCTCACCAAAAATCCTTAAGTGGCCCTCCAGTCCAAATAATTGCACATCCCTGTGCTACATTGTCCTTTGAAATTTTCAAGAGCAGGTTATTGGCTGGGTTAGTTTAGTTAGGGCTGATTCTGCCTTGAGCAGGGGCTAGACTGGATGACCTCGTGAAGTCCTTTTCAGCCGCAGTTTCCTACAATCCTATGATCCTATCATTTTTGGTATAGCAGTAAGCTGAGGTGTGTTGCGAGTCTGGTATTGACTCACTGAATCACTCTTGCATGGATATGCACCCTTTTAATTTTAGGAAAGCAGTGGAAGATGGCTATTTGTTGAATGGTACTGGACTGTTTTGCTGCAATAAACTGATGGGTTTTGAGATGTAATTTTAGTTTAATTAGCTGACTGCAGTATTTGAAACCTCAGCTTCTCATTCATTCCTATTCATATAGAGCTTCTGCTAGTACATCCTCAGGGTGTGGTGATTTATTCCTCAGGTCGTTTGTCTGCTCATTAGCAGTGTAGTGATCACAGGTTGATTTGAGGTACTTGGTTTTGGTTCCAGTTTGTAGTTGTAGGATGGGTTTTTCCACATCGGGTTGAGCAGAATCATGAGGGTGTCTATTATATTTGCAGTTTTACACAAATGCACTAAACTTGAAGCTTTTTAATAGTACTCTGTTAAAGATTATTTAGTTTGAATTGAGGTGTTGCTTAGTGATAAAGTAAATTAGCAGTTTGTCCATTTTTCCAAATTATGCTAAAATTATTTATTTTTGATGTTGAAATAAAAGGGACTAAAACTAAAAGTATACTGTTACTGTGTTCTTATACTGTTCCTTTGCTAATATTTTGCAGTATTTTGTAAGTGGGAGAGCATATATGAATTGCCTAAGCCTCTGGTAATTAGACTGTATCTAGCTTTCTGTTCGACTATTTACTTTTCACTGCTAAAAATATTGTTAAAACATTGTGAAAATATTGTTTTGTGTATTCTTCCGTTTTGGAAACCACAGATATATTGGTCGCTATGAACCTAAAGGGATGGTTCTATTTTCCATACTTAATCTAGAAATAGATATCTTCAGACAGTGATAAAATTATTTCAGTGTGAATAGCAGAGCTCCTTTCTAACTGCAGAATATAAAATTATTTACATCCATTAGGCATATTTTAGTGAGTGATAAAATGCAATTGCTAATAAGAGTGCTACAATAAAAATAAATGGAACAAATCAACCTACCAAGCTTTTTAAAAGCTTTAACTGTTCAGTTTTTAACAACGTAACATAATTTTAAAGGGCAAAAAAACCTGTACTGGAAACCTGTTCAGAGGGGCACATAAGTCAGAAGCAAAAGGTTCTTGGTGGGTACTCTTGTGCTTCTGGATCTTAGGGGACTTGACACTTCAGGCTAAGCTTTGCTGTTCATGTGTGGAAGAAAAGCCCTACCACAGCAGAAGAATTCAAGGAGGAATTTCTGTGAGGGGATCTTTTAGAGCATGTTTTCTTTTCCACTGGCTTTCCTCTGGGAGGGTCAGATCTGGCTCTTGGTAACTTGTTGTTTAAATTAAATTAGTCCCTTGAGAGGGAGAACTAATGTAACAAAAATATGTACCTAAAACCCTGCATTTAGGACTGGAAGCAACCACCTGGGCCACCGAATTCTGTTCCCAGCATTCGCAGACAGGTGTAGGATAATCATTTAGTCTAAAAGTATGTGTGCGCACTAGCTTGTCTACACAGAAACCCACTATAAAACACCCCAACTATCTCTTGTTTGTTACAGTGTCAGCTGGCTTCTAAAAATTCTGAGCCCCATGAAATTACTGCTTAATGCATTGTTTTGAAAAATAGCTTAATTTTAGTTATTTTGCTCAGACTTGTACTTTTTAAAAAGTATTCTAATATTATAAAAGCCTTCTGTCTGTCTGTCCATAATCATAATGCTTTATTTGCACTCTGGCTGACTGAAACAGAGGTGGTAGTGGCGGCACAGGGTGGGGAAACAGGATTGAGACATTGCCGGGGTGGGGATGAGGCCACTGATGCGGGCCTTGGCCTGACCCCCCCCCCCATTGCTGCCTGCAGGGTTGTTATGGGCTACTGTGGCAGCAGTGAGGGGGGGAGAAGCCAGCCTGCCATGGCGGTGGGGGGGGAGCAGCAGACCTGACATGATGTGACAATGGTAGAGGGAAGGGGAGGGGAGGAGTACGCCTCCCCCTTGCCTCAAGCCAGGGTCTACTTCTCGCTCACTTCTCCGGCCCCCCCCCCCCCCCCCCCCGCTGCATTGGCTTGGGCCCACAGCTCTTTCCCCCACCCCCACCCCCCAGCCATGGGCTGGCTTCTCCCCACCCGCGGGCCCAATCCTCCTCTACACACCCCGCACCTGGCCTTGTCTCGCTGCTCCCCTTCCTCCGCTGCTGTGGCGTGGAGTTGGGGAGTGGGCCCGGATCTCAAGCAGCAGGAGGGAAGGAGGGAGTGGTGGTCTGTCGCGCCTGCTCCTCCGCCACTGTCATTCTTGACAGGTAGTTGGCTAGTAGTATTATAAGAGCAGAGCTTTTTGGTCATCTTTAGAATCAAAACTGTTCTTTAACGGATATTTATTAGAAATTTTATTTTGTAGCTTCTGTAGTAACATGCAAACCTCTTAAATAGCAAGTATTTGCAATTTTAATAGATTTAGGTACTTTCAAGTCTGATCATAATAGTATAATTTATTTGTCAGCTGTTTAGAGTATGGCAAGTATTAAAAGGTAATTGTAACTTCATGATACTTCCAGAAGAGGATGAGAACTTTTATTGTGGCAATAAGAGTCTGAATGTGAAATATCCATTAAATATTCAAGCACCAGTCGATTCTAGACATTTACTGAAGCTTTCATAGTTATAATGCCTAAGCAGGAGCACAACAATTGGTTCCCCTGTCAATTACCAACATAGTGAGGAAAAAGACTTGCTTTGTGCTTGGACGTACCAAAAAATGATTCCCTGTGGCTACGTGGATCTGGAAATATTGTGCCCATATAAAAACGGAGACATGATGAAGAGAGAGGACAGTAGCACCAGTCTAATTTTTGAAATATTAAAAATGCATCTGAAGGTATCTAACTGATTTTTCTGGACACTTGGGAAAGCAGGGGGAAAAGAAGAACTATGAATATTAGGCCCATTGTGTGATGTGATTGAGAGAGCCCACGTTTTGTCAAAGCTAGAGCTAGCAAGCTTGTCAACTGACCACCTACTTTTTGGCTACAGTTAAATTGTCAAATATTCCATGAAGCCTTCAAGAAAGTCCTGTGCAAGTGGTGGGCTTGTTTTTTGTTTTTGTTTTTTTGGTATTGTATCGTAGTGTTATCTCTTGTGTGCATGACTTGCCCCTTATTCCTGCAGGAATTGGGACCCCCCACCTCAATCCATTTAGGAGCCCTACTCCTCTCTGCTGAGTGTTTCCAGCCTTCTTTTTGTTCCCACTAGTAAGGCATGGGGGGCTACAGGATCCACTCTTTGCTAGGGGAGAGCCAAAACTAACAGCATCAAAAAGCTTCTTTCTATTGGCAGGCCATCCAAATGCAAACATCAAAATGCTTGAAGGGTTGACTTGCTGCCTACTTGGTATAGCTGTTAAAATTAGCATAGTTGATTCTTAAAAGCTGAAATAATTTTTTCACATGTAGGTTTTTTTTCTTTTTTAACTTTATTTTATAACTGTTCAGGCTGACCGTGGGATTTTAGGATAAAAGCCAAGGGGGGAAAAAAACTGTTTAGTCTTGAATTTCATTCACATTTCTAACATTGATAATTATAAAAATCATTATAGAATGTAATTTTTTAAAACTATAACAGTTACACCAATTACAAAACATGTTAGTTGTCTGACCTATTGAAGTCTCTCTCTCCGCTGTTCTTGTAAACTAACACTTAAAATATTTGTCCATTATTTCACAATATTTGACTAATCAGTTGAGCAAATATTTTTTGACCTGTGAAGTATCAGACCCTCTTCAGGTTTACATGGCTCTCTTGGCTGATCAAAATGCTTAAGTAGTTAAAATTAAGAAATATAAGGTATAAAATAATTGATATCTCAAGCATTCTGGAGATTTAAAGGAACTTCACTATTGCATCATCTAAGCTGAGTAAAAGTATACTAGATTCTGTTGTTTCTAAGCTGTTTAATACAGTAGTTTGTATTCTGAAATTGGTTTAAAGCTGGGTGGCCAACCTGCAGCCTTCATGTCTCAGGTGGCACAGGCAGCCTCTGTGTGTGGCGTGTGGCAGACCAGGGAGGGTACAGGCAGCACGTTGCCATATAAGGCAGAGGGAAGAAAACAGAGCAACCAATTGGGCAGGGAGCATAGGCAGAAAGTAAAGCGGCTGATCAGACGGGAAGTAAAGCAGTAGAACTGGTAGGGAGTCCAGGGAGGAAGCAGAAAAAGCAGCTGCTCAGGCAAGGGAAGGGGCTTGGAATTGTACTCAGAGAGGGTACGGGGTTAATTTGTGGTATGCCTACCAAAAAGTTACCTTGTTCTCTGCGTCCCCCTTCTTCCCTAATTTGAAGGAAATGTGATCATACCTTAAAATATATACATCCCCACTGCTTGTCCTTGTTACGTGGTATTTGAAATATACTCCAAGCAAATTTAACTTGGGTATACTTAACATATTTTTCTGTTTTGTTACTTGAAAATATTTTTAAAATCTTTTTATCAAGTGTAAACACTATATTTACATATAGCTATATAGATAAGTTTGTTACATTAAAGGGTTTTCAAATTAAGTTAAAAATGGGGCATAAGTACTGTAATTTTAGAAACAAAATAGGTTAGCATATTTTTTTCACACTCCCAGCTGGCTCCTGCAGATGATTGCATTAAAGTGCTGGCAAGAAACTGAATGTTATTTTCTGCTGCTGGTCACAAGCATTTGGCTTTGCAGCCAGATATCCCTGTCATGTGACAGTACTCTGGATCTGCTGAATTTGGTTACTTTTATAATGAGTAATATTTCTAACATCCTACTAAAAATACTTGCTATATAGTTTTTCAGATGGTGACTCACTCTTTAATGCAGTACAGTAATGCTGTAATCCTGACTGAGGTCTTTATGCTACTGGAATGTGAATTGTTGAGAAAAATAATGAAAATTTAACTTAGTGTTTCTACCTGTAGTATTTTTTTTTTTTTTTTTTTTTTTTTTTTTACATAAGCATTACTAAGAAGTAATCCTTTTTATGTAGGCATTATTGAAAAGTGACTCAAATTAGCCTACCGCCTTATTTGTTGACACCAGGAAATTTACCAGAATAAAAGAATGCTATAGCTATACTGGTACAGCTTCCTGTGTGAACACACTGATTCAGCAAAAGGATTCTTTGACTCTGGAATAAATGTATCATCTGGGGAATTTCACTATTATAGCAATGACAGTGTAATTATACCAGTACCTTTCCCTGTGTAGATAAACCTTTAGAAGTTTTCCTTTATGCAACGATAAGTTAGAAGTGTAAGCCTATAATGTACTATATTTGAGAAAATTATAGTTTGAGAGCAAAATTAGAGGCTTAGAATGAAATGCTTCTTAACATTTGTGGCATTTGATATTAGTCATTCTGACAGATACACCAGGATGTTGGTAACTCAGTTTTATCAGGGAACTAATGTTTATCTTAAATGCTGTTCAATTCCTAATGCAAATTGCTAATAACTTGTCATAGCCTGTTGGGTTTGTTTCCTTTCTTGGAAACTTACCAATATTCTTTTAATTTTCAGAAAGTGTTCTTCAGGTTACTTTCACATTTCACAAAGAGAAAATGTCTATAAAAGCAATTTATAGTAGCCTTTATGTAATACAATCCCATGTCCATAATTAAGACATTGTAGATACCTTCAAACACAACAAAAGGAGATGTGCGTACATGGATATATTTTGTAGGCAAAAGTTTTAAAATATTTTATTCAGTGGGGCAGAATGCCCCAGTAAATAAGGAAATGAGGTGGAGGTCGCCCTATTTTATTATTTGATTCTCCTGAGGTCCCTTCCAACCCTGATGTCTATGAAATCAGTTTAATGGACTCATATGAAGGACAAATGCTTATCTTGTGCAAAGTTGATTTCAAAGACCTTTTATTACATTGTTCATAAACTGGCCCTCCAATAAGTTCTTTGGAATGGGATGATAGGAAAGCTACGAAGCATCATGCAACAAAAGCTGTAGCCGCAGGAGTACAAAAGTAGTGAGACTTTAAGGTCATGGAGAACCAAGAGATGAACAGTAAATGGTAATACCTGCAATACCAACCTCAGTTTTGCCCATTTTTAATATCCAAAAGTAGTTTCATAGTTAGTAGGGTTGGAAGAGACTTGAGCAGATCATCAAGTCTGACCCCCTGCCATAGCAAGAGAGTACTGGGGTCAGATGACCCCAGCAAGGTGATTATCTAGCCTTGTCTTAAAGACCCCCAGGGTAGGAGCTAGCACCACTTTGTTTGGAAGTTTGTTCCAGATCCTAGTCGCCCTGACAGTGAAGTAGCGCCTCCTGATGTCTAATCTGAATTTACCCTCTGCCAGCTTGTGACTGTTATTTCTAGCCACTCCTGGTAGTGCTCGGGGAAATGGGGACTCCCCCAATGCCTGCTGATCCCCTCTGACTAGTTTGTAACAGGCCGCTAGATCCCCCCTCAGCCTTCTCTTGTGGAAGCTGAACAGGTTCAGGTCCCATAGCCTCTCCTCGTAGGGCCTGCTCTGCTGCCCCCGATCATGCGAGTGGCCCTCCTCTGGACCCTCTCCATGGTGTCCACATCTCTCTTGAAGTGCGGCGCCCAGAACTGGACATAATACTCCAACTGCGGCCTGACCAGTGCCACATAGAGGGGGAGTATCACCTCACTGGACCTGCTTGAGATGCATCTGTGGATGCATGACAAGGTGTGGTTGGCCTTCCTGACTGCATCCCCACACTACCTGCCCATGTTCATCTTGGCATCAGTGATGACTCCAAGATCCTTTTTTGCCTCTGCATTGACGAGAAGGGAGTTCCCCAGCCTGTAGGTGTGGTGCTGGTTGTTCCTCCCCAGGTGCAGCACCTTGCACTTGTCAGTGTTGAATCTCATCCTATTCTCATCCGCCCACCCCTGTAACCTGTCTAGGTCCAATTTGTAGCCTATTCCTCCCTTCTAGCGTGCCCACATCCCCCCACATCTTAGTGTCGTCAGCAGATTTGGACAGGGTGCTTTTTACCCCCTCATCCAAGTCACTGATGAAGATGTTGAACAGTGTGGGCCTGAGGACCAAGCCCTATGGAACCCCATTGCCCACATCCCTCCAGGTCAAAAATGACCCATCCACCACCACTCTCTCTGGATGCGGCCCTCCAGCCAGTTGGTGACCCACTTGACTGTGTAGGTGTCGACACTACAGTCCCCCAGTTTCTTAATGAGAACGGGGTGAGAGATGGTGTAGAAGGCCTCCTGTAAGTCCAGAAAGACTATGTCCACTGGTACCCCTGCATCTAAGGATTTGGTGACCTGGTTGTAGAAGGCCACCAGGTTGGTCTGACAGGACCTGCCTCTAATGAACCCGTGTTGGTTGCCCCTAAGCATAATCTCCCCTGCTGGCCCCTCGTAGACATGTGCAAGTATAATTCTCTAAAAAAGCTTACCCAGGATCGAGGTAAGACTAACTGGCCTATAGTTCCCCGGGTCCTCCTCTCTCCCTCTTTTGAAGATCCAAACCACATTGTCCCTCTTCCAGTCCTCTGGTACCACACCAGAACACCATGAGTCCTCATAAAGCCATGCCAGGGGTCCTGCAATGACCTCAGCTAATTCTCTCAGCACTCTGGGGTGGAGATCATCCAGACCAGCTGATTTAAATACATCCAGTCCCTCCAGAAGTTCTCCAAGTAGATCCTCACTGACCCTCGGCCTAGGTGCGCCTCTCCTGGGTCCTGAAGGGGGGCTCAGTGGGGGGGGCTGATGTAGTCCCTGCTCAGGGAAATGGAGGCAAAGAAGTTGTTAAATATGTTAGCTTTGTCGTCTGGTGTGATGAGCAAATTTCCTAGTGTGTCTTGTATGGGCCCTGTGTTAACCAGTACCTTCTTTTTACCCCCAATGTATTTAAAAAAGGACTTCTTCTTGTCCTTGATTCAGGAAGCTAGTCCCAGTTCCATCTTCGCTTTGGCTTTCCTGACTGCCCCCCTGCATCCCCGAGCAACTGCAGTATAGTCCTCCCTGGTGATGACCCCTCCCTTCCATTGGGTGTACGCCTCCCTTTTAGCTAGGAGACATTCTCGGATGCTTCTGGTGAGCCATGGGGGGCTTTTGGGCCCTCCTGCTCCCTTTTGATCCATGTTGGGATTATCTCCCTTTGGGCTTGTGTTGGGGGTGGAGTCAACTTTGCCCCTGCCGCTCTCCAACATGGTTCTCTTGCTTTCCGTATCTTTTTTTTTTTTTCCTCTAATGTTGGGAACCGGTTGTGTTGACTGATAGGTCTGGGACTGTCCCTCAGTGGATTGTCTTCATAGGGCTCCATCTCCCCTTACATCTCACCCTTACCACATCCAGCAGGTCATGTGTTTAGGTCTTGTGCTCCCAATTGTGATGTTGGATGAAAGTTCCACTTCCTTTGTATGGGAATTTTACAAACTACTCATCTAGTTGCCTAGACTAGGTCATATAATGCCCTGTATGGACTTTACCCTGAGGGTCCCGCTCCAGGGTCTAACTCTGGAAGGGGACGTTTTTCTAACAGCAATTTACTGCTGATCTGTAGCTTCCCTAAGCCCAGGTAGATTCATCCTTTATCCAAATGATTATCTTGGTCAGGTGCTCCTAATTAATTTGAGGTCTACCAACCCATCAATTTAAAGGAATTCCAGACAGGGTCCTTTAAATTGATCCTGTGGGATTTCCATGGCCAGTTAACTTAAATCTATTCATTGGGTAAACCAGAGTGGATTCAACTGAAATAAGTTCGCTAGGACTTGCATCCATCAGTTGGATGGACTTGGGGATCCCATTAACTTAAATCAATTTAAGAGTCAGTCAGTTCATTAAGGGTTCATATACAGGTAAATCAATTCATTAAAATGTCTGTAACCAAAATCAGTTTATTGAGAGTCCATACCCTTGAACCGATTCATTAAGAGTTCTCAAGGTAAACCAACTTGAATCAATTCCATGTGAGCTGCATTGGCTTGGAGTGAAGTAACTTGTTGGTTTTGATCCTGTTACAGCTGAGTATCCCTCTCTTTGCCTCAGTGGTACGGCAGCGTCTTGCCCTTTTACACCAGCAAGATTGCACAGCTCACTCTGTACCCATATACCCACATCCTGTGTATGATACCCTTTTCAGTCCTCTGGGCTTCAGTCCTTTACCTAAGGGTCCATCCTTTCTTTTGCCGTCCTTCAACCACCTGTGCCAGCTGCCTGTTGCCTTTCCTCCATGGATGGCCACAGTATGGCGCAGACTAGAGAGCCTTCCAGTGTCCTCTCTCTCTGCTGCCCCGCTCTGGGGCCAGAAGTACTTTTCCTGGTTCCCTTGCTCCCAATCCAGAAGGAACACTCACTGCAGAAATGTGGTGGGATGCTCCTGGCTTCAGCTGGGCTCCTTTTTTTCACCTGAGGTAAGGATGGGGTGAGTGTGTTTCTCGGGTCTTTCTCGTTGCCTTGCACTTCTCCCCTCACAACTATATTTATTTTACTCTGCAATCCATCTGAAACACTGAAGTGTGCTGGTGTTGGTTTTGGTTCTAGCTTTGAGTCCTTTCTCAGTTTGAAGTATAGTAAGTTGTAACAAAGGTTTTACCTATTTTTCTATCGTATGTTCTCCTTTCTGAAATGTTTTAGTTCCTTTAGTTAACGTGGCACAAACAAAAGCAACAGGATAAAAACAGTTCTGATGCTATCATGCTCGGGTCATAAACTAGAATGAATATATAGGCTGCTTTTTTCTCAGTGGTCCTGTAGTGATGCAAGGTATTTTGCCTTTCTAACAAAGGTATACCATGGTAGTAGGAGAAGGTGGTACAGTAAAAGCCCTGTTATTGGGGAATGGGGTGCTGGGTATCTAAAAAAAAAAAAAAAAAAAAAAAAAAAAAATTTGCTTACCTGAGTCCGGCTGTTTTTGGGTGGGTGGTGGTGGTGTTTGGAGCGGCGGCAGCACAGTGTGGACATCTTGGCTGGATGTGGAGCAGCAGCAACGCAGGGTTGTGAGTGGCAGTGGCGGCTGCCGCATGCAATGCCCCCTGCTGCCCCTGCCCCCAATATGGTTAATAGAGTATTCCGGTTAGTAAAATGCCGGATAACAGGGCTTTTACTGTATATATGCAATTACAGAGGCATAAGTCTGTTCCGTTTACCATCTGTTCACCAGAGGGTTGAAAATAAAGTGAAAATGTTCTTCAGATGATTCTTGATGCTGATTCTACTCTTGGTGTATGTATATACATCTCATTTGGAAAAAATGAGTTAGCTGTGTCTGTTCTTGTTGTGTTTGAATTCTGTGTAGTTTTGTGCCGCCCCAACCTGAAGGCATAAACAGTGAAGTGACCTTAACTGTGGTGTATGTTTTTTCTCAATTCTCACAGCTATGATATAAAAATCACGGTTCATTTCTTTGGAGGCTCGCGAATAATAATTTTTCAGGCACGCATTCTTAGGAACACAAAAGATACATTTGCAAATAGGGTCAGAGCGAAGACAAAAGACCACATTCTGCCCACGGGGAAAACTTCTCAGTGGGCTTTATCCCCTCTCTCCTGGGCACGTGTGCAAAAGCAGGAACACTTACAACTCATTTCTGGTTCATACAAACATATATGAAATGACGTCACGTCATCTGTCGCATGTGTCTTATAATTAACTACTTAAGTATGCAGGGCGGATAGGCTTATATGCATTAGCTGATTACGCATGCTTAGAAAGCTCTTTAGGTTACCAAAAGTTCAAACTCACTCTTTCTCAAGGACAGGTTAATTAAAAATTGCAATTACTCTTATCTGCATGAGAAAACTAAGGAGTATATGCTTTACTGTAACAAAGAGATAGAAATATTATTAAAAATGCATTATGAATAGTGTTAGAACAGCACAGCTAGCAGCTCTCCCTGGTGGGAGGAGGAGGTGGAGGAGAGACTACCAAGGGCTCTTTGTATTAAGGTATCACTCTCTTTGTTTTGCAAATTTACTAACAGCTATAATAAGATGGAAACTTTACTAGTATCTGCATCTCATGCAGTGTATAATATAGATTACCTTTAGTTACTTTGTTTTAATACTTTTAGTTTTGATTAATATTAGGGTGAGTGTTTCTGTTAGCCCACTGGCCTGTGTAGAACAAAACAGATTCATTAACACGGTATAGCCTGTTAGTTTCTCTTGGCTTCTGCCACAATGCCACTACTTTTGTTTGAGGGGGAAGAGGGGCTTTTAGGCTAAATTACCATTTTTTTAATATTCATCTGTAAAGTGATCCTGCCGTATACCTATCATAGATTATGGTGAATAATATGCTGGGGGAAAATACACATTTGGAACATGGTTTTTTGTGTTTGTGTGTGTCTGTAAACACACCCAGAAACTGAGGCTGACATTCCCTGCTGTAGAAATCCATAGCGTGCCTCCTAAGGTTTGGAGGTAACTTTCTGGGGAAACCTCATCTTGCAAATTAGTTCATCAGTGCCACAGTGAGCTGTAACCTTCTCTGAGCTTTTGAGTTGCTACATTTTTGAGGTTTAATTTGCACCATACTGCTTTAGAATCAACATCTTCCAGAGATAGGAAAGGAGAACTTGTGGCCATTCTGTCCAGGGTTCTGTCCCCCTCACGGAAGAGGCAGATTCGCCCTCTTGTATTGCATTTCTGGAAGCGCACGTGTAGGATCTGGGAATGCTGATGGTTTTGTTGTAGGGTGTGGTTATTGTGGGAGCGGTGGAGAAGTGTTGGCAGGTTTTACATGTCTTATCCTGGCATGGTCTGGATCCATTTGGTTTGCATTGGGCCATAGGAAGTTTGCTTCTGGTAATGAGGTTGGTGAGGTCTGGTGCCTGTTTAAAGGCCAGGATGAGAAGTTCTGGAAAGATTTCTTTAAGAATTGGGTCTAAAGAATTAAATGAACCCCTACAGCCCTGCTGGTGTCCCTGCCCCCAGTGGAAGGCAGCAGCTGCTACAGCAGGAGCACAAGCCGGCTCCCCCCTGCTGCTGCCTGCTGCAGGCTCGGGTAAAGCCAGCTCCCAGTGGCAGCATGCACTCCTGGGGGGTAGGGGCAGATCTGTGGGGAGAGTGGGGGCAGGGCAGATGTGCACTGCCCCCATGCACACAGGAAGTGTGGTCAGGGCAGCACGGAGCTTGCAGTGACAAGCAGCTTTCATGCGTGGCCCCACTGTGCCCTGCTGTGCCAGTCGCACATGCTGCACTCTGGAGAGCCTGGGAGAGGGCAGCAGGGTTGGGAGCACATCTTTTGTCACAGGGTTTGCAGCCTGTCTGCTCCCAGCCAGAGTGCTTGGCTGGATGGATAACCCTGCCGCTCCAGGCCAACTGCAAACCACTGCTCCTGGCCCGAGTGTCTGGCTGGGGCGTGTCAAAGCTGGCTGGAGGCGGAGGGAGCGGGGAGGTTTGCAGCTGGCTGGGAATGGTAGGGTTTCCAGCCAGCTGAGCACTTCATCAGGGAGGCTGCAAAAGCCCTCCAGGCCGGAGTGCCTGGCTGGCTGCAAACCTTCCTGCTCCCTTAGCCCCTAGTCAGCTTCCCCACCCAGATCTGCCCCATAACCCCCAAACCCCACTTACCTCCAGCAAGAAGAGTGAACCTGAAGCAGCCTCTGGTAAGTGTGTGTGTTGGACCCTGCCTTCCTCTCTCGGCAGGGTTGAGGGTTTCCCTGCCCCTTTTGCAAACAGCTCCCAGAGGCTGGAGCTCTGCCGACCTGCACAGTTCTTTGCAAAAGGGGGAAATCTGTGGGTTTCTCTTCTAAAAAGGAAAATCCATGTTTTCTCTGATGATAAAAATGGGAAATCTGTGGTTTTCTCTGTTTTTCATTGGGAAACGGAAAACCAGGATCCCTGGTCATAACTAATGGCGTATGTTCCGTGGGGATTTTTCATTTGTACTGCACCAATTCTTCACCTGGTATCTAGAGGTGGCTCTTTTAAAAGTGTGATTTGTCTCTCTAGAGGAGTTTTTCCTTATTGAGAGAGAGCCCTTTTGAGATTTGGAAGGTGGTGACTGCAGGTCTTCTCAGTACACATTCAGTGGTATTGGAGGGCTTGGCTGTATATTACAGTGTTCTTGGTGTATATGGTGGTTCTGGGTAGATGCGTGTCTTGGTCCATGGGTTTCTTGTAGGTGGTGGTTTGCATTTCAGCATTCTGGATATTGATCATAGTGTCTAAAAAGGAAATGTTGGTGCTGGAGTATTCAAGAGAGTCTGATGGAGGGGTGATGTCTCTCACCCACTAACTCCCATCCCGTCTGATCTTCCTTGCCACACATTTGCATTTTCACTTTCACAGACCTGCATCTTACATATTGTCATAAGTTTTTTCTATTCCAGTCAAGAGCGCACACAAGCACCAGTAGACTCTCCTTATGCTGGAAGAAGGTTGTTTGTAGAACACAAAGCTTGTAAAGCTTGTAGAGAACTATTTTTTTCAGTGATTTAGTTGGTGTAATGAAAGAGATCCCATTTATCCGAAGAACCTTATCTGCCAGATATCTTTTTACTGTCTTTTGAGAGTAATACCTAGGCTCATTCATTATACTTTGTGGCATTTTATTATGTATATTATAATGCTGTCATAGTCCCTTTCCATGTACATGCTTCATTTCAGTTTTGTCTTTTGAACTTTGCTGCTGCTTTTACTGGTAAATATATTTTGTTGTACCTGGGAAGGAGCATGCTCCAGAGCAGTGTATATTAGTGATGGCATCATATGATTACAGGAAAGGTATCTAAGGGTGTCTTTACATGTGCTCTGGGGTGGGGTCAGGGCGGAGCACTTTTTTAGTTAGAGTGGTTCTCTGGTTGGGAGCCACTCTAAAGCATCTGCAGCATCTCATGTTTTCAGCATCCCCATGCTTCAAGGTGTCAGTGGGGGCGCTTTAATTAAAGCTCATTCAGTGCAGTTTAGTTAAAGTGCGGGGATGCTGAGTACACGTGATGCCGAGGCTGCAGATCATGCTAACTGGCATGCTCAAGCAGATGAAGTCTTCTCCACTTAATTAGCCTTTGTTTGAGCTGGAGTCTGGCATGTATATAGGTGCCTAAGGTGTCTACTTAAATTGTGGTTAGACTTACCAATTCTCATAGGTTGGTTGCTGTATAAAGAGCAAATTCCACAGACATTTAATGGATGTGCTCTGGCAGCCCTGCTCCTCAGCACTAATTGGCTGAGAGGCTTGGGGTGGGGGGGGTGGGGGGGCAAGGGAGGGAGAAGGGATGAGAGGCAGCAGCCATTTTTTTTTCTGGTGCCTTTTGTGTTGCCCTCCCAGCTGCCACCTTCCCCTCCTGGGTGGGCTGCAAGGCTGGGCTGCACAGCAGCAGCAAGGACTGTTGGCTCCCTCTAGAGAGCCAGCACTTAAAAATAAAGTTTTTTGTTTTTTTGTAGATAGTCTTGGATTTTGCAGTTTCCATGAAATCTGCAAAACTGCAATTTTAAATAGACCCGTGAAGATAACTGGAGAAGCAACAAAATAATGAGGCAGACTACATGGAGTACTATCGCATTGAAACTAAACATACTGAAACGCCTCATTCCTTTATAGGTAGACAAGGTTCTTTGGGGGAATCTCATACCTTTTATTAGACCAACTTAAATAGTTGGAAAAAATTTTCTTAGCATACTTTTGGGGTTAAAAACCCTTTGTCAGGCTATGGGTTTTTAAACCCGAAAACTTGCTAAGAAACTTTTTATTCCAGCTATTTAAGTTGGTCCAATAAAAGATATCTGATTCACCCAAAGAACCTTGTCTGCTTGTTCTTAGACCAACACACTACAACCTACACCCCTTATTCCTTCATAGGGACATCAGAGATGTGGCCCATGGGCCAGATTCAGCCTATAGAGTCATGTCATCTGGTCATTGATGTTACACCAGGCTTGTCCAATGTATGGCCTGTGGGCCGCCTTGTGACCTGTCAAGGCATTTTCTGTGGCCCGTGGTGCTGTGATGGGAAGCGAGGTTTACTTTCATTCCTGCCCCTTGTCCCTTCCCCAGCCCCTCAGCAGCTTCTTAATGGCTGCTGAAGGGCTGGGGAAGGGACAAGGTTCCCACACGCACCGTGTCAGCTTGACGTTGCCGACCCGGTGTGTGTGGGAAGAGGAGTGCAGACCTGGCCCGCCTCCTCCCATCCCCAGCACCACGTGGGGAAGCCACCACTTCCTGGCCTGAGCGACTTGCCACCCCATGCCTGCAGGTGAGAGGCAGCCTGGCTTGGCCGCCCGGTCCCAGGTCGCTGGTGGAGGTGGAGTGGCGCAGGCAGGTGCCTTTTCCTGCTGGGCTGTTGGCATTGGCCATGCCACGTTGGGCGGCACTGGGTTTGGGCAGAGCCTATGCTCACTGCGCCCTGAGGTGTTGCCCAGCCCCTGCTCTGGCTCCTTGCAGCCTGGTGTGACATGGCGATGCAGACCTATGGAGGCGGTGTGGCTGCTGGGCTTGCCCTCATCGTCTGCCTTTGCTGCCTTCTGCCCAGCTGGGGTGCCGCAGGTAGGGGTGGTTCGGGCGGGGGCTGGGGTTGTGGTGGGAAGACGCCGCCACTCCCGGCACCTGTGTGTGTGTGTGGGGGGGGGGGGTCCCTGCCTTTCACAGTCCTGACCCAGTGTCACTCACTGCTCCTACTTCCAGACCCCAGTGTGTGGGGCATGGTGGGGAGCCCCAAGTAGCCCCTTGCAGGCTGGAACTCTGCCAGCCCACAAGAGAAAAGCCACAGTTATGTCTTTCTCATTTAACGGAGAACCCACTTTTAAAGGTTGCTCGTGACCCTTTCATATTCTTGAAATCTTCATTGGTGTCAAAGGTCACATCACCTCAGGATAGCAGTGATGTCATACCACTTCCTGTGAGGTCTTTGAATATGGCTCACAGGCCCGTTTGGTGATAAGAAGTTTGTGATCCGGCCCCACATTTAAAAAGGTTGGACACCTCTGTGTTACACACTCTGACCAACCTTGTGTGCAGGGCCCGCAGACATGCATCATATGCAGTACCTGTTCCCAAGACCTGCATGGCATGCAGTACCCACATGTGGCCAGTCTGGAGCCCCTCTCTCCCTTCTCCTTTCCTTTTCCCTTCATTGCATCCTGGATCTAGTATCTCTGCATTGTAGTATCCTACTGTGGTGTTTGTAAAACTACTTGATATGGAATTGCCAGATATTTTTTTTTCCTGGTGAACAGTATTCTATAAATAAAAAAAAAAAAAAAAAAAATACAGATTCACTGTTTTACAATGATAAAAAAAATGGAGGCAGCAAAACAATGGATTTAAAATCTTTCTCTTGTTCTAATCTTTGTTCTGTTGTTCCCTGACCCTGATGCATGTTTCCCTGTTATGTACACTAATGAGAGTCTCTGCTAATGCTTAGGCAGAATGGGAGACCATGCGAATAAAAATTATCAGCTTTAACGCTGACAGATTTCAGCTTCTTCGTATATATGGTAAAAGAATCTGAGGGCATTTAAACAAAGGGTTGTTTCCTGCCTGGCAGTATTTGATTACTTTGCATGTGACCCCAGATATGCAACAATCAGCATTTTGTTCTGCTAGGGAATGGTATGCTAGGACAATGAGTTTTTCTGCAATAACAGTGTACTTTTGGGGCCATGAATAACCAACCTATGGATAATTTTTTTCCCCCTCATCTAATAAAGCCCATGGATTAATTAAAGGGTTTTCAGGCAAGAACCGACATTTTAGTCAGTGATACAGGAGGATGTAGCTAAATAAACCAAAGAGGATACCCAATTTTTGTTCTGTCTCTGTAGATTCAGGGAGGATTCCTAGATCTAGGCTGGCTTAATTTAATTAATTGTGGTTTAAAACACGATTTTAATTAGTAAGTAGGAAGTCTTATTATATATTAATAACTTTTTAAAAAAATCAGTTCCTTTTTTCCTGAAGAAAGATGCATTTTAATTGGTTTATATAGTCATTAAAACATGTCAGTGTACAGCTGAATAGAGCCTTTATGCTAGATTTGGTCCATCTTTTTGCTGCCTTGGAAAAGTACACTATTTACATTTTATTTAAGGAGTTATGTAGCTTAATTTCAGATGCTTATTTAATATTACTTTTTTGTATGAGAAAAAGCATGCAGCCTGGAATTGATGGCAGAAATTTGGAAATTCAGCATATTTATTTTTTATTTAAAGATTTTAATTATAGTAAGCTTAAGTGCTAGGTTTTATTACATTCAGGTTTTGCTTTAAACTGGTTTGTTTTCAAAAGCACTAATGACTTGAATGAAAAATGTTTTTAGAAAGAATCATAGATTTCTATCAACCTAAACTAGATCTACTGCAGATCAAAATCTGTACCTTACATTTGAGGGGGGAAAAAAAAGGCAGTATAGCTGTGTTTCTGATTTGGCACCTGAAGTTTAGATGCTAGGTTAGCTTTAGCTGCTTGACAAATCATTGGTTCCCTTTTACCATTAGTTGGTGCTAGTGCAGAAAAAAATTCTTAAATGTGTGCACCTATAAGGTACTATTGCTATGCTTTCAAAATAAATTTTTCATTTTTCCCTGAATCTTTGGTGATTAGGTCCCACAATGTACTAATCTTGTGCCTGATTGATACCAAAATATTGTAGAATCATATCTAATAGTATTTGTGGGGGAGGGGAGCAAAGGGAGCACTAAAAACATTATACTAGGCTCATCTTCTCTGTTTAAAAATTCAACCATCTAATGATAGAAGAAAAGATGTGTTAAGGGTGATTCTTGTATGATCCACAAATAGCTTGTATTTTTTCTTTTCTTACCTGGAGAAATGAATCGGTTTTGTTGCCAGTATAACACTTTTATATGGGAAAATGTTAACTTATGTTGAAGTATTTGAAATATGTGATTTAGAGGAACTTGGAAAGTAGGTGAGTTACAAATTATGGTGTTGTTGCCTTTTATAGGTGCCCTCCTCGGACTTTCTTACCAGCACTCTGCAAAATTTTTCTTGATGAAAGTGCTCCAGATAACGTGTTAGAAGTAACAGCTCGTGCCATAACTTATTACTTGGATGTATCAGCAGAATGTACCCGTAGGATTGTAGGAGTAGATGGAGCCATAAAAGCACTTTGTAATCGTCTAGTAGTTGTTGAACTTAACAACAGAACCAGCAGAGACTTAGCTGAACAATGTGTAAAGGTAAGTGTTCTTTGCTGCTAAATTCTTGCTTCTATAAGAAGTAGAAAAATGTAATGCATTTTAAAAATCTGTGTATAATACAGATTGATAGCAAGTGGTTATCATCATTATATTTGTGTGAGAAAGTGGTATACTCCTGTATGTAACTGGAAGTGTGGACCTTCTTTGTTTGAGATTTAGCACAGCAGTAAATTGATGACCCCTTGTTTTAAAAAAAAAAAAAAAAAAATGGAAAGAAAAGAGCCTTGAAAGTTTACTTAAATTTTACAGAATTATATGCCATTTCTAAATATGAGAAAAGGGAATTTTGAAACTTAGTTGTATATATGTAACAGAATATGAGTGAACTATTTTTTGCTTATCCAATTATGCTGAACATGACCTGTTTTAAAACTGGTTTTGTGAAATGGTCATATCAATTGACTAGCCAAAACCAACTATTCTTGGAATTCCCTTATACCACATTATGTAATTGTATCTGATTTGTAGTCCTTATGCACCCCACAGATGCACATTCTTGTCTTGGACTTTCATGCCCACAAATATGCTTAATCCTGCACATGTTATACTCACTTTATTCTAGTCCACCATTTGCTAACTTTTGGATTCCCCCCAGATCTCATTTATTTCCCATCCCCTTTCTCTCCATTCATGCTTGATATAGTAAATGGTTCCTTATCCCACCAGATCCATTAACTCTTGGTTTCTCATTACTACTGAAGTTAATCAGGCAGTTTTTTGGAGTAGCTGCCCTTCAGAAAAAGAGAAGACCTTATCTAATATGAGGCAGTTGGTTTCTTTTGGTTATTGCCCTTGCAGTGGCTCTTGTCCAGTCCTCAGTTGGGGATTCTATTGTCCTAGCTCTTTCTTCAGAAAGGACACCTGGAACTACTGTTTTAAACTAGAGGTGTACTGATGCATTGTTTTGATATTGGATCAGCACCAATATAAAGAAAATTGGCTATATCAGAAATCAGCCCGATGCAGCTGATTAAAGTGGCCAATAAATGCCCGTGTGCGCACGCAGCTGCAGTGCAGCACACAGGCAGTGAGGAGTACAGCCTGGCAGCTTGAAGAGCTGTGTGCAGTTGGTAAGTCTGTTGTGGTGAAAGGGGCATTTGGGGTGGGGTGCAGATCAATGCCCCCTGTGGTGAGGAGGAGGTGCTGCCCAGCTGGGTGGGGCAGAGCATGGGATGGAGCCACAGCTCATCCAGGGAGCACAGGGGTGGGGCATGTGCCCCCAGGTCAGCGTGGGGTAGGTGAGCGGGGGCTGAGCTTGGGGTGGGCAGCAGCAGCACTTGGAGAGGGTCTATGGGGGTTGGAGCTGCAGCCACCCCAAATTTTTCCATAGCCCCCCCTTCCCAGCACTACCACTACCACCTGACCAGAGTGCAGTCCTGGCTCAACACTCCGCCTCCACTCCTGCACTGAGAAGAGCTAGGACTGTGCCAGAGAGGTGGCAGTGATACTGGGAGCTGGGGGCTGTGGCAGAATTTGAAGTGGCTTCAGGCCCTGCCCCCCCAGCTGTTTCCAGCACTGCTGCCATCTGCACCGAGTCCAACTGAGAAGAGCCCGGCACAGCCCTGGCTTCAGCCTGCTTCCACCCTGCACAGACCTGGGGGCACACACCCGTGCCCCCTGGATGAGCAGCAGCTCCGTTCCACGCCTCGCCCTGACTGGGCAGAGTTTGCCCCTGCTCCACTCCCTTCTTCACCGCAGGAGTCATTGATCTGCCCCCCTCCCTCCCCTTCCACAACAGACTTACCAGCTGCACACAGCTGTATCGGAAATTAGATCAGTATCAGCCGATATGCCTCCTTAAAAATCAGCTATTGGTATCGGCCGCCAAAATCTGTATCGGTGCACCCCTACTGTAAACGTTTGAGGTGAGTGCAGAGCTAGATTTCGTTTGTGGTAGTCCCACAGTGATCTGTGAGGAGGAAGAATGGGGAAATCATTTGTAACATCCTTCATTGCAGTTTCATTTTATTATAGGTATTAGAATTAATATGTACCCGTGAGTCTGGAGCTGTGTTTGAGGCTGGGGGTTTGAACTGTGTGCTGACATTCATTCGTGACAGCGGACATCTGGTTCATAAGGATACTTTACATTCTGCTATGGCTGTAGTATCCAGACTCTGTGGCAAAATGGAACCTCAGGATTCTTCATTAGAAATTTGTGTGGAATCCTTATCTAGTTTATTAAAACATGAAGACCATCAGGTAAGTAATTATGTCCTTTATATATTGTGCAGTGTCTGACACTTGTATATTTCATTTGTAATGTCTACATTCAGCTAATAAAATAACATGGGTACATTGTAGTGTTGTCCTTCAGCTCTCAGAATAGGTTAGTGAATGCGTGACAACCTTGGTTGTTGTTAGAATGAAGTTAATATGAACTAATAGCTTAACCTTAATGAATGATCTGTTCTACAGTCTCCATAATGAAGAAATAGTTATAGTATCTGAATTTTATTCCAGTAGGTTTCTTTTTTCCAAATGCGAGAGAAGAGAATACAAAATATGGCTGTTCAGTTACAGCTGGCTCTAGGCTTTTTGGAAAACTTGCAAAACTTTAGAACTTCACTTGTAGAAATGTTCTGCAGTACTTTAAGATTTCAGACCATCTCTGTTCTGAAATGGACATCGTTGCAGTGAGATTGAGTTGGTTTTGGAAACAACCCTTTTTTATTTATCACTGTCAACTTCACTGTCACCAAGAAAAATGCAAGGAGCAAAAGAATAATCTGTAAGAAATATTATGAGTGAACTAAAGAGTTTGTTTCTCCCCCCCCCCTCCCCCCAACTTAAATATATAATGCATTCATGGAAGGAAGGGTAAGCACGTACTGAATTTAGATTGATTGCAGTTTAGTTAACAACTAGTGTCTCATGATGGGTAGCTCATGTAAGATCCTTGTAGGAGATTATAACCGGCCATCATTTTCTTTCTTCTAACAGAAAATGTAAGTATCATATAATCTACACCAGATGCTCCATAGTGGTCAGTTGGTCAATTCGTAGATGTATTTATTTTTAAAGTAGTCAGACTTCTAAAGGGTTTGAGCCCTGTCTTGTCCAGGTATCCATCAACCTCCAACAACTGACTTTTCAAGCAAGGGGGGAATTGTTCATTTAGATCAGAGGAGGACAAAATACAGCCCATGGGCCAGATCTGGCCCACCAATTAGGTGAGCTGCTACATGTGCCCCCTGCTGTACCCCTCCCTCCCTTACTCCATGCATGTCTAGCCCCTGGGACCTAGTGTGCAGGCAGTCCCACCTGCCAACATTCTCCCCCTATATATGTGAGTATGACTTATTTGGAGCTATTATGCAGTTGTCTCCATATACTACTCAAAAACCCATAAATCAAGATGAAACTTATTTTTTGAAATAAAATATGTTGTAGTAGAAGTTTTATTTTTATTATGTGGTTTGTTTTTTTTTAGCCATAGTTTTTGTAATTTGTTAAAATGATAAATTCTGAAATATCTTGTATGCGTGGCCCTCAACAGCTCACTAGAACTCAGTAAGTGGCTTGCCAGCTGAAATAATTGCCCACCCCTGGCTTAGACCATGAGTCGGGAGGATTATCTGGCCCATTCTAGAGGTGCACCAATATGTTGGTCCCATATCACATCTGCACGGATATGAGGAAAATTGAGAGTATTGGCAATTTGGCTTTTTTGTCTGATGTGGCCATTAAAGGCAGCATGAATCCGTGCAGCTGCAGCACAGCATGCAAGTGGCCAAGAGTATAGCCTGGCAATGTGGAGAGCAGTCGGGTCCAGCTGGTAACTCTGTTGTGGGGAGAGGGGGGAAGGGAACGGGCTTGAGGGTGGGGGCAGATCAAGGCCCCCTGCAGTGAGGGAGGCAGTGGGGCTGGGGCAGGCACTACACAGCCAGGGCGGGGTGGGGCACAGGGCAGAGCCACGGCTTGTCTGGGGGTAGGGTGGCTTCCGCTACTGCATGCGCCCTGGGAGAGCATGGGAGGGCAGTGGTGGTGTTGGGAGGGGGGCTATGGGAGAGGCTGCAGCCACCCCAAAATTCCCTGTAGGCCCTGCTCCTGGTGCCACCGTCTCTGAGCACAGCCTGGCCCAGCCCTCCACCGGGAAGAGCCTGGCACCACCCCAGACCCCAGCCTGCAATAGCAGCCTGCCCTCATCCTGCATGCAGATCCAGGGCACATATCTCCCCCATGCACTCCCGGAATGCGTGTATCAGTGGGAGCCATACCCCCCCCACACACTGGACAAGCTATGGTTTTGTCTCCTGCCCTGCCCTGCCCTTCCCTGCCCTGCTCCCGCCCCGGCTGGGCAGCGCCTGCCTCTCCCTGCCCCAGCCCCACTCCCTCCCTCACTGCTAGGGCCTTGATCTGTGCCCCCCAGTACCCCTTTCCCCACAACAGACTTACCAGCCAGATGCTGCTCTCCTCGTTGTGGGGCTGCATATTGGACCGGTATTGGCTGATATGGCATGTTAAAAATAGGCCATTGATATCAGCCAAGAAAATCTCTATTAGTGCACCCGTAGCCCATTCCACATCCTTTTGCAAAAACTACCTGCTAGAGGTGTCATATTTTAAAAGTATATCTGTACAGTGTGATATAATGTTATGTTGCGACACCAGGTTAGCTTGAGAGTGTCAGAGATAGCAGGTATGCTCTGTTGTGTCTAGTACTAGAGTTGGGTATTTGTACGTAATATTGTATTGTGCCTTTTTTATACCCTAAGTTTTATATGAAGAATAGTTGAATTTCCACCCAGCATCCACAAGTTTTAAAGAAGTGCTTCTTTGCAAGAAACTTTAGCATTCATAACAAGTATCTGCGCATCTCTTGGACTTCCCCAGCAGAATTCTGTGTACATGTTTTATGTTTATGGATTCAGTTCTCGTTCTGTTCACTTTGCTATCTGTGATTTGTCCTCTCCTATACCTACTAAAAGAAGATCAGATGAGATTTAACTGGCCTCAGATGAACTTATTCTAAAATATTTGAATGAACTCATAATTGCTAGCGGTGTCCTGATAATGTGGTGTAGACATTTCTTTTTCAGCTAGAGGTCACAGAGAAAATAAGATAAACCTACTCTCATACTTACATTTTTCAAAGTGATACATATTATGCTCCAGAAGAATTCTACTCTCTCGGATTTTTTTTTTTTAAATGTTTGAGCTCTTGTGACTGTTCATGGTAGCACCTAGGGTAGTCTGGTTTATACTGAAAAGGAAGGATGCAGAAGTGTGATTACAGGGTTGAAGAAGTGCCACCCATGTAGATTAGATGTAGACCTGGAAACATTAACATGCCTGTGACCAGAATTTTGTTTATGATATTGAATGTGCTGAGGAGATAGCAGGAATTCTGAATAAATAGGTACTGCAGAGAGAGAGAGTTGTCCCTTTAGCCACTGACGTTATGAACTTGAAGGGAACCTATGTCCCTCTGAAGGAACAGACCCTGAAAGTGCAGCAGAAGCTATTCCTATGTTGTTACCTTTTATATACTAGTCGACAGGGTAAACTGACTGCTGAGGCCTTTTTAGAATATCTCTGACCCTGACTAGTTTCAGGAGAAAAGGTAAACAGGAAATGTTTTGGTAGTAATTCTTACCCCTCCCACCCATTTAATGGCTGTGCTCAGAGATGTGCAAGACAACTGGAGGTTAAAAAAAACAACACAAACAGCAAAAGAATATACTAATGAAACAATCTTTGGCCTACTTTCATAGAAGCCAGAACGTGTCTATGTATTGCATTTGACCATGAGAGTCCTTGACCGCATTTTTTTTCTAACCTACTTCCACTGCTGTGACGAAAGTCAGCTCAAATTAGTGATCTGCTGGGGAAGTGCCAGAGCTGCATATAATTGCAAAATTGTTGATGGGACAAACTGTTGTGACTGACAGGGAAAGGCAGCTGAAGTGTTTAATAGGTTGAGAGAAAAAGGTACAACTGAAAATCTTTCAGATCCTGGTTTGATATTTGTTACTCACACACACGGCATATTGAGAGACATAGACATCAGGTCTACCTGCTCAGTCGATTGTGAGTTTCGTGGAGCAGCTGATTTGCAAGAGAGTAGGAAGATATTCCTTACTTTGTACACCATATTGAAGGGAAGATGCCAGTTCTTTAGTGATGTCACATAATCTAGGTGTGGGTAAAAGATGGTTTGGATGGTTGTCCTGGACAGTAGGTCAGTGGGCCTGTCTGCCTGGTTGAGGAGGTGACTGCCAGTGGGAACATGCTACCAAGTGCTGCTATCATTATAAGCTCCTGTTTCCTCAATACTATGGAGAAGTGCTCTTTAGTAGAAAGGTAGAATTAACATTTTTGTGGTTGTGAATAGAATGTTAGTGGCTTTCTGTTAGGACTAACTTTCAACAAGTTTTATTAAATATCAGCACTTCAGCAATGCTTTAATTATTAGAACAACTTCATAACTTTGTCTTTTTCAAGATGGTTCAAAGCTGAGTAGCAGTTTGTTCTTCAGTGCTGTTTTCTGGAGAGAGTTTCTTATTCAGAAATATAAGTAAAGTCAGTTCTCTTGTGGAAAGCTGGCAGCACCATACATTACTAAACATACAGAAACAATGACTATCTAAAACCTTGATGTAAATTTTAGGACAGCTAAATCATTTAAATTAAATGTGAATTTTTCCTAAAAGGTGTTTTGGCAAACTGTATTTTTGGCTGCCATACTTCATCTCTCTCCCCTAAGTGACAAAATTAAAGCATCTTAATACCTTTCACTTCTTCTGTAGGTTTCTGATGGAGCCCTGAGATGTTTTGCTTCCTTAGCTGACAGATTCACACGTCGTGGAGTTGATCCAGCTCCATTAGCTAAACATGGACTAACTGAGGAGTTGTTATCTCGTATGGCAGCAGCTGGTGGTACAGCATCAGGGCCCTCTTCAGCATGCAAACCAGGTCGGAGCAGTACTGGTGCACCATCCACAGCTGCAGACTCTAAATTAAGCAATCAGGTGTCGACTATTGTAAGCCTGTTGTCAACCCTTTGCAGAGGCTCTCCAGTAGTAACACATGTAAGAATCTTTTATGTACTACAGGGTTTTTTGTAATGTTTCCTTGTTTTGCTTTAAAAGATTTTTACCACTTAAAAGAATATTATGTATGATAAAAATCCTTGTATATGTAAAATATTCTTTGGGGGAAAAAACCAAGGACACAGTACGTATAGCAACAGAACTCAGTTCCCAGTTTTTTCTGAAGTCCTTTATACTTTTCATTGTTTAGACTTTTACTTATTTCCAGGATCTCCTAAGATCTGAACTTCCAGACTCTATAGAAAGTGCATTGCAGGGTGATGAAAGATGTGTTCTGGATACTATGCGTTTAGTCGATCTTCTCTTGGTGCTACTGTTTGAAGGGCGAAAAGCCTTGCCAAAGTCAAGTGCTGGATCTACAGGCAGAATCCCAGGATTACGTAGGCTGGATAGTTCTGGGGAACGTTCACATCGGCAGCTGATAGACTGCATCCGCAGTAAAGATACTGATGCGCTAATAGATGCTATTGACACAGGAGGTAGGTAAAATATTTTGGAAAAGAAAATGAATGAAATGTGCAATTTTGAGGGTTCTTTTATAGTCAATTAATGTTGATGTAAATACTAAGCTGATATCTTGAAACTTTCCAACACTATATGCTAATTTATGTAGCTAAATACAGGCCAGTTCTGGATAACAACAAGGTTAACTTTATTTTTTATCCTTGGTTCACATGTCAAACTTTCTGAATATTTTGAAGTTTTAAGTTTGTTTAGAGATCCAGAGATGGACCTCTGCCACTCTTGTTTACAGTAAATTAATGATTAGTGTATTGTACTAAGGGCTTGAAATAATTACCATACTGTGTGTCTAATTTTCAGCTTTTGAAGTAAATTTTATGGATGATGTTGGACAAACTCTGTTAAACTGGGCCTCAGCATTTGGAACTCAGGAAATGGTAGGTTAAGTTTATTAACTCTAAATTAGCTGTTTATAATAATAACTACATAAATTAGCTCTATAAATTAGCTGTTTAATTCTTTCTTAAAGAAACTATATAAGTAAGGTAACTAGATTCCTTTTTATTTAACAGGTGGAATTTCTCTGTGAAAGGGGTGCTGATGTTAATCGAGGGCAGAGATCATCATCATTACATTATGCAGCATGTTTTGGAAGGCCTCAAGTAGCAAAGGTGCAAATCCTAACTTTTATAGTATGTTAGGCAAAAAAATCTGCACAAATGTTTCCATAGTTATCTGGAACCATTTCTGAAGAGAAGTTCTGTGATGAGAAACATTTAGTGGAAGTATGCTTTCAGGGGGTTGAATTCATTTTCTTCTCTTTTCATCAGAACTTCTGGCTCTTGGTTATGCAGCGTCAATAGACAAATACTTTCATAAGCAACCATACAGATAACATATACTCACAATGCTACATGCAGGTCTGAAGAAGCAGAGGAATGTACAGATTGACAATAGGATTAATAATTTGGGGGAGGAATCTTACAAAATTTCTCTTTAAAAATGTTTTTTTTCTAGACTCTCTTGCGACATGGTGCAAACCCTGATCTGAGAGATGAAGATGGGAAAACTCCTTTAGACAAAGCTCGTGAAAGAGGGCACAGTGAAGTAGTTGCAATTCTTCAGTCTCCAGGTTAGTATGAATTATTCTATAACTTCCCTCTTCTAGTGGGGGTATTATTACATTTTAATTTTCTGTTTTCTCAAAATGAAGCATAACGAAGTAAAATGGTAGCATATTTTGAAATGGAACAAACCTTGAGTATTATACTCTTTCTAGAAATTTTCAACTACTGTTTTGAAGTTGGCAGTTCTTTCAGTATTTGGCCCATAATTTGCTTCATATAGTATTGACCAAATAACCTTTGCATTTGAAAAAGGTGTGCTTCATGTTTAGTCTCTCAGTTGTGATTTGGAAATGGCTGTTTTTTAATTTTACTTGGTAGGAAAATAAATGATCAGTAAATGATTTTCCAGGTGATTGGATGTGTCCAGTTAACAAAGGAGATGAAAAGAAAAAGAAAGATGCAAACAAAGATGAAGAAGAATGTAACGAGCCCAAAGGAGACCCCGAAATGGCCCCCATATACTTGAAAAGACTATTGCCTGTGTTTGCCCAAACATTTCAACAAACTATGCTGCCTTCAATAAGGTAATCTTTTATTCGTACCAGTCTTCATGAGTGTTGCACATCCATTCATCATGCTGACATTTTGTAATTTGAACTAGCTGAAAATGTCATAATTATATTTGATAAAGTATACTAAACCTTCTGAAAACTGGACAACTGCAGGTGATGATTGCTCTCTGTCTATCTCTTGTCGGGGGTGGGTTTTTTTTGTTGTTTTCTTAAGTGAGACTTTTAAAAAAAAAAAAAGTAAGTGCAGCTCTCATCACCCTGGTACTTATCCTAATGGTAAACATGCATTGCATAACATCTGTGATCGACTTGGAATGTAACACAAAGTGATAGAGCAGGAACTAGAGTAATTAATGGTGTGATTTTATATTTAGGATTTTTTTTCTGTATAAGGGAGGTAAGAATGAGATGTTTTGAAAAAGGTGCGTTTAAGCAGGGACTCAGAGGAGAAATTAGGGTGAGACCTAACAGGCAGAGAGTGCTGTGATGTTAAAGGGCAATATGAAAGGAGTCAAAAAGAATATTATGCATATAGAATGCCTAGCCACAATAGTTATCCTGTCCCTGAATGCCACTGTAATGAGAATGGGGAGAAGGAGCTATAGTGATATCATGTGACTTGGAGGAAGGCAAATGGGTGGGGAAGAACCAGCTTGGAGAGTTTTGAAGACCAGTATAAAAAAGCCTAATGTTGATTGTAGAAACTGAGGGTATAAGTAGATATTGCCAAATGAAGCAGATGGGATGTGTCCTGGCACAGCTGATCTACTTTATTGTGGGAAACACGTGTCACGTTTTGTCCTGTCAGTTGGATCATGTAGGACAGCGGGCACTGTGTTCTCTCCTTAGAGGTCACCTTGGAGATTCCTGGGGGTGCTTCTGTAAGCAGGCAAGTTGGATAGGCAATTCTGGAACTTGAAGGTCCAATCCTACCCAAGACTGAGTTGCTCAAGCCTGGGAGCACCTGCCTGAGGTAGCCAGAGAATGCAGGCAGCTCTGGTGTTTTAGAAGCTGTAGTGAATAAGTAACTGAACATGAGCTTGAAATGCAGTACTGTGGCAAAAATGGTTAAATCCAATCCTTTGATACATAACAGAGAAGTAGTGAGTTGAACTAGTATTTATTAAAAGAATGTTGAAAAATGCTAAAGAAGTAGTGGCTAAAGATTATGCTATTGAATACCTTTTCCCTAGAGAAGGTAGAAAAGGATTTCAGAACTGTTGTTTTGTTTCTACTCGCCTCTAGGTTAATCGATTTTTAAGACTGAGTTCCTTTCTTCCAGTCCCAGCTATTGCACAAAACTTCTAGAGATCATATTTTTGTGAAAGTACATATCGTATTTGCCTGAATACAACACGGTCCTAAATTTAAGACCATCCCCTCAATAATTAGATTCTGTATATGGAAAATGTGTATTTGTAATTTTCCACACATGGAGTTTAGTTACTGGAGGGTCATCTTAAAATTGTCCCCATCACCGCTGCAGTGGAGAAGGCAGTGGTGGGATTCAGGCAGTGGAGGAGGCAGTAAAGGAGCTGGCATGTTAGGGCGGGGGCAGTGGTGAGAGGGGCAGACAGCTTACCCTCTGCTGCCTGTTCACCTCTCCCACTCTACCTTCTCCACCTTGTCCCTGTTCCCCTCCCCACCCCACCCCACCCCAACACGTACCCTGGAATCCTTTCCCCTTTTTCTCCCCCTTCCCCTCTCCCCACAGCCTCTGCTCTCCCAGACCTGGCAATACTGATGCAAGGCTGGACTGGAGTCATAGCAGCAGTGCAGAGCCAGATCTGCTGTTACGGGGCTGTGTTCTGTGCCTTGGACTCCAGTGAGGGTGGAGCCTGTTGGTGAAGGAGGAACAGTTAGGAGACCTGAGGATGCAGGGGGTGCAGAGATGGAAGGCGGGGAGGGTATGCAGCAGGGGTTCCTCCGGTTCTGGCCTGAAGTTGATGCTGGAGCTGCAGCAGCTGTCTGTCCCCCTCATACTGGATTCCAAGATGAGGGACTTTTCCCCATTGTAAATGGGAAGAAAAAACTTCATCTTGGACTCGAGTAAATATGGTAAATGGACTACAAAAACAGTTTTAGTGTGTAGTTTGTATATCACTTTAATTTATTAAAGTTGACATGCGTTGGTAAGGTCACTTTTTTTTTTTTTTTTTTTTTTAAGGAAAGCAAGTCTTGCCCTAATTAGGAAAATGATTCATTTTTGTTCTGAAGCATTGTTAAAAGAGGTTTGTGATTCTGATGCTGGCCACAATCTGCCCACAGTACTTGTTGAAATCACTGCTACTGTGCTTGATCAAGAGGTAAGGATGGTTCTTTAATACTTACACTACTATATTTGTGAAATAAAAAACTTTCCATCTCATATTGGTAGTGTTGGAGTGATGTAGGCATGATGGTTCCAGGAAATGAAAGAGAGGCAAGGATTTATTTTAGTGGACCAACTGCATGTTTGGAATAAATTTAGGCTTCTTATGTGCATTCTTCTTCAGGTATATAATATGATGTTTTCAAAAGCTTGTTTAAATCTATCTGAACTATACAGGTGGTCCAGTTAAAAAATACCACCCACAAAATCCTTGCCTCTTATATCCTTGTAACTTTTATATGTACTGTTTTTGTCTTATGTTGAATCAGTCTTCAGAACAAAGTTTTAAGTAGCTTGTTACTTGAGCATTAGGTTTTAACCTAATCAGCCTACATGGGATAGGTGTATATCCCAATGTCTGGGTGCACAAAAAAAGTTACTGTGAGAAGTTAGGCTGTGAATTTAGTGTTGGAAACTGTACCTTAAGGCACTGTAAACTGGTGCACTGACTTTCTTCATTGAAACTTGTTTGTAGCTGTGCCCTTTGATAAATGAAAAAGTTATGTAGTATAGCTTTAGTAGATTGACAGTGCTTAACAGTTGAAGTGATTGCACTAAGTACATCTTTTCTTTTCAATTTCTTGCAGGATGATGATGATGGCCACTTATTAGCCTTGCAGATCATCAGGGATTTGGTAGATAAAGGTGGTGACCTCTTTCTGGACCAACTTGCTAGACTTGGTGTAATTAGTAAGGTGTCAACTTTAGCAGGACCATCTTCTGATGATGAGAACGAAGAAGAATCTAAACCTGAAAAGGTAGGAATTGTCTGACATCTTTTTTTTTTAGGAAGCCATCTTTTTATGTATTTTTTGCAGGTTATGAGAACATTTGTGTGGGGATGGGGTACCACCATGTTTATATGAATCCAAGACTAGGATTTTTTTTCCCCCATTTAACATTGGGATGGGGGGAGCTCCTCATCGTGAATTTGAGTATAGGGTAGGCAGCTGCTGTGACTCTAAGCTGCAGTATGGACTGAGGGTTGCAGTCAGAGCTGCTGCATCTGCCCAGCCTTGTGCTTCCACTCCCACTAACGTTCCTCCCCCCCCCCCCGTTTGTTTGTTATAAATTTATACCAAATTTATAAATTGTCCTTGTATAGTATCTAATGGGGGGGGCGCTATTTTAAACTATGTGTAGTCTTGTATTTGGATCAGTGAAAAACAAGGCAAAACTTAGTATTCAATATATATATTTTGTTAATTGGCTCAGCATCTTGTTTGGTAACATAACATGCTACAAAACAAGAAATGAAACCCTTATCAGTTTTCTCATCTGTAAAATGGGGACACTTGGTTTCATTAATTCACTATGAACATTCATCACTTTTTACATTTGCTTTAAAAAGAAAGCACTGCAAATGAAGATGGTGAATAGATCTGTTTACAGTTGAAGAGATTTTGAAAGTAATCTTATCAAATAGCTAACAGATTGCTAAATGTTGTTATGATGGATGGACTGCTTAAAAATAAGTACACTGCTACATCACAACAAGACCTAAAATATATGTATTGAAGGCATCTTGTCAGTTTCCAAATTTCACATTCCTAATCCCTCACTACTTCCAGCTAATTTCCACTATGGTTTTTATTTTGATTATTAGATCAGCTTTGGTGATTTCCCACCAGGTGATTCTAAGTAGAGAAAAGCCACAACATTAAGTTGCAACATTACCTGAACTTGATATTTTTATAGTAAAATAAGAACTTTTAAAGTATACAAGTCATGAGATTTGTGGACAGCAGTTTTTTGTTACATTATGATGTAACTGTGCTAATCAGTTGCTATTAAACTTTCTTCCCAACTATACGGCTGGTCTAATAAGAGATGCCATAAAATATCCTTTGCCCTTTTCAGTGTCTTTGGCAATATGACAGAGAGCTACCCCAATTAGTAGGCTTTAAATGACATTTATAATTTCATCTGAGTGCTGTTCATTCTTCAGATTCTCACAATAAACAATCTTTTAAAAGACCCTTTTTACAGAATTATTTCTTGTCCAGAGGTTACATTTTTTGAATGCTTAATTTCTATGTTTAACTTTTTAAATAGCTGTTTACTTACATAATTTCATTCCAGGAGGATGAACCCCAAGAGGATGCTAAAGAACTACAGCAGGGTAAACCGTATCACTGGAGAGACTGGTCAATCATAAGGGGAAGGGACTGTTTATATATCTGGAGTGATGCAGCAGCCCTGGAACTATCTAATGGTAGCAATGGATGGTTCAGATTTATCTTGGATGGAAAATTGGCCACAATGTACTCCAGTGGAAGTCCGGAAGGAGGATCAGATAGTTCAGGTATGATTTATTTTTTGACTTAATGATGGACCAAATCTTGAAACTGTTAAATTTATTTATCATTTGATTTGAGCTATTCTGTTTTGCAGGAATTTGCTTACTAAATAGTAAAGGATGTAATCATATGGAAGGTGGTCAGTTACTTGTAATGCTTTTCATCAGATAGCATGTGACCGTAACTTGACTTCCTTGGTGAATTGTGTTACGCTTTTTGCTGCCAAGATGTTTACTTATTAACTTTGTTTTGTTTTGATTCTTTTCCATGCATACTTACATGCCAAACGTTAAAAGCACTCAGTAGTGGCCATCCCAGGAAAAGCAAATTGAAAAGGCACTTTGTTATTTGCTTTTAGCTAGCTGAATGAAATTGCATGTGTTTGAAGACAAAGTAGTGAAAAGTTTCTCATCGGGGTGGGAAACATTAGTCTCCTAATCCTTTATAGGAGAAAGCATTAGGCAACAGGCTATGCAATGTAAATACTTTTTGACACATTTTCTGTGCCCTGTGCAGAATGTTCAGACTTTTTTCATGAAGAATACTGCTTTACTGCCTTTGCCAAGACAGCAGAAAAAACCTTCCTGAGCATTTAATCTTTTCACCAGTGCAACTGTTCATGCATTTGTGAATCATCAGATGTATAATGCATTGTGGTTTTATTACATTTCACAAGTCATTGAGAGAGAGTGTGTGTGTGTTATGGTTCAGGATTGAAATAAGGTGCAAAGGTTTTATTCACTTAGTACGTTCAAAGAACAGATATCTTTGTTCTTTCTGTTGAAAGCTAATGAACTTGGTTCTTCCACCCTGAAAAAAGTAAAATCTAACATCATTTCCGCAAAGAGTTTAGAAATCCAAAGTGAGGACTATACCTTAAAAATAAAGGAATGAGAAAAGAGTTAAAATCAACAAATGCCATCCTATCCAAAAGTTGATTCATACTGCACCTTTCTTGAGATCAGATGTTTTCATAAAGAATACATAAATTACACAAGTGTTGTTTTTTGTTTGGTTTTGTTTTTTGTTTTTTTATAATAGTCTCATGCTTTGGTTAGGTAACTTCCCATGCTTTCTAATTTCTCAGATTTAATGAAAGAAGCCATATTGTATGTGTAAATTAAAGTTTTTAGATGGACTGTCTTCACCCTTCTCCATAGCTAACTTAATATAGTCAATTTTGAGTTAAGGCAACCTTAAATATGCCCCCTTGCATGTAAACAGAACATCGGTTTATAAAATATTATCTAATTTGAAAAATTGGGAGAAGTTTCATTAACTTCTGTAATTATAACCTTGTAGGTAAAATGAAGAAAATTCCAAAAATTCTAGTCAGTAAAGGAAATAGTCAAGATTGTATACCTCAACATTGCATATTTAAAAACTTTTATTTAAAGGAATAATGTACAGCATGTGGAAATTACTATTATGAATGTGTGTGAATACTAAAGTAATGAAAAACTTGTTGCAAGAGTGTAGTGAAAGATGACGGTCCTTTTTTAAAGTTTAATCTGGGAGCATTTCATTAGGCCTTATTAAGTTTGCATTTTGTCTAGAAGTTTACCTGAAAAATACAAGCCCATCTAAATCTCAGGCTTTACAATAATTAAAACTTTAAAATTAAATATACTTAAATATGATGCTTATCATGGATTTATGATAGCATTTTACAGAAAATGAGTTTGATAACTAGGCAAGCTAGGTTGAAGTCACCCCAAGTTATCTTGAAAAACAGCATATTTACTCTCAGAATACAAGATGAGGTCTTCCCCTCTCCTCCCCAGTCAACATGAGTGGAAAAAGCCCTTCATCTTACATTTGCATACAAAGAAATCACATTAAATACATTGCCCATCTTTGAACCACTGCTTAAAGTAGCATGTGCTCAGTAATGGAAACCAACTAAGGAGTTGCTTTAAATGCAACCAGCATTGAGCATGACTATAAAACACATGGCCCATAAGAGGCAAGCATGCTGATGGGAAGCTACTATGAAGATAGATTAGTGCAAACCGTCTGAATTAAATGCACGGTAGGGCCCACTGAGCACAGTCCCCCTTGGCACCAACTCTTTTTCAAGTCATGGTGAGCTACTACGTTGCATACTTTTCAACTTCCTCTTTGCTCCTGCAGCTGAGCTGTCTCTGTTTCCCATTTGCAATAATGCCTGTTTCTTTGCTGCCTTAAATGTCTGCAAACATCATCAAACTGGACCCCAAACAGTTCACTGAGTATCTCTCTGTTGGCCCTTCTCTTAACATGATTATTGTGGCTCTGAAGAGCAGGGAAAAGAGAAGGCAGGCACTAAAGCAGAGAACTCCGTGGACCACTTCAAGCAACCAACTATCCTCTGTGTTTGTGGAAGTGGGTAAGCCTCTATACCCCACCAACCTCCCTCAGAGTTGAGGGACACCAAAAAGTTAAATCCCTCTGGACATTGGCCTACTGCCTGGCCCTGACCAGAGGCGCAAAATACCAAGCAAAACCCCACAAGAATGTAAAGTTTAACAAGTGTATTAAGACAAGAACCAACAAAACCAAACAAGAGTATACAGACACGGTATACAGTACTATAAACAGTTAAACTATAGAACAGCTAAGAACCCAATGCCAGTCTCTCACCTGAGATGGCTGACTCACCCTAGATTGCTCTGCAGCCTCACACCCCTGCTGTTTCCTCACATGCGGGTGAGTACTGTGCACCTCAGAAAAGGGGTAGGTGATACTTTAGCTGACCAACGCAACACAGAGAAGCAGATGAGTGGCCAGCAAGTGCTCAGGTGATCAGGACCCTCCTGTCATAGCTCCCGAACACTGTCCCACACACTGTTCTCACTTGCTCCACAGTCGATTAAACTGGGTTCCACAAACACAAGTACTTGAATACTGAATCAGTTGTATGCGCACACACCAGCCAAAAGAGGTTGAGAGCATGAGACCGAGCAGGCCCTGGCAAGCTCTAACTCTCTCTCACAACAATGACCCCCAAAAGCCTCCCCAGCCCCTACACTGGACAGGCCTTATAACGTCCGAACCATGCCACCTGTCAATCGCATGCAGATTGAATCATTACTCTCTTGTCAATGCCAATCAAAGTCAATTGCAGCTAGGGCCATACAAATCAAACTATCCCAACAACCCATAATAACTCATTAAATAATGGTCCTAACTGCCATAGTTCTCCTGGTTACCAGACAAACAGCTAAGTACTGGTCAAACAACTCACTGCACATGCTCAACTTTCAGAAGTGAGTCATGACATTAAGGTTAGGAGTTCAAATGTTCTTGGATAGTCCAACCTCTAGTCATCCTACGCTTGTGTAACAATGCCAGGACTCCACTATCTACAACCCCACCCTCCATGTGGTGAAGCCCTCTATGCCTCATCTGCATGCCAATTTTTGGAAGATCCCAGGACTCATGACCAGAGTTCCAGTCATTAGTGGGGGCCTGATTAGCACATGGATCCTTTGTGAGGGGTATCTGGAGTACACACACATACTGAGCATGCTGAGCTGTGAGATCACCATGGCTTGAAATGCTGCTGACTCTGCTGAGGCTCAGCTCAGTGAGCCATATGGAAAATCAAGAGCCTTTTGGCTTTGGACTAATATCATGCATACTTTGTACTTCATCTAAGTAGGTGCCAAAGGGCTACTTACGTGTGTTTATTTAGTACTTGTGCTAAAACTTGCAACAATTTCAGAAATGGTTGCATGCATCATTTCTGGGTGAATGAAGTTTGTGGGTAATATATGCAAAATGCTATAGCTATGTTTATTTCGAAGTCAGTTTTTCAAATTTGTTCCTCACTTCTCTGTGGTATGGGACAGCAGGGTCTGACAGTAAAGAGGAGGGATGGGGCTGCAGGAGGAAGAAGTTGCGGGGCAGAGGGCAAAGGGGCTACCTGACCTCCCAGATTTTTTTTTTTTTCCCTTATAGCAGTGGGAGAGGGACAGATTGCATCAGGATCTGGGGGAACGCCTGTTCACCAGAGTGCCCCAAGGGATGATAAGGACCAACAGTCTCAAACACCCCCAAGACCGTTTTAGGCTGGACATAAGGAAAAACTTCTTAATTGTCTGAGCCACCAAGGCCTGGAATAGACTCCCTCCAGAGGTGGTGCAGGCACCTACTCTGGACTGTTTTAAGAAACGTTTTGGACACTTATCTTGCTGGAATCCTTTGACCCTAGTGACTTGCTGCTCCTGGGGTGGAGGACTTGACTCTATCTTCCTAGGTCCCTTCCAGCCCTAAAGTCTATGAAATCTGTGAAATTCAAGGTAAATTTCCAATAAATAGATTCTATACTTGGAAAAATATATCATTTATATTTTTTCCATATATGCAATCTAATTATTTGGGGGGATTATCTTATAATTGGAGTTCTCTCATGTATTCAAGTAAATACAGTAGCTCAGTTCTGTTTGTCTTCTGTTAAATATTTGATTTGTCCCATATAGGTCGTATAAAACTCACTTTGCTCTCCCCTCTGATAAGCGAAGAGCCTGTAGCTAGTAGAATAAGAGCAATGGCATCTCATTGGAATAACTTCATGAATTTGTAGGTCTTGAATCCAAGACAAAGTTTTTTTCCACATGCAACAGGAAAAAATAGAACTACTGTCACCTATATGCTCTTTGACTCCCCATATTCATGCCTCTACAAGCATTGATTTTTGTGGCTGAGTCATCCTGATCTGGTTCTAGAAGGCATCAGTTCAAAGCCTCATTCAGGACTGATTCCAGCAGCTGCCTCTGAAAAATCAAGCTATAAAGGGTTTACTGCTCTTGCAGGCTGTGGGGGTTGGAGGGAGAGCAGAGATCACTAAATATGATGCCACATCATTCCTGTGCATGTTATTATGGTAGAAACTGGTGTAGTAGGGGCAGACACTGGGGAGTCAAATGGGCTGACCCCTGCCACCTCTCCCCATCTCTCACCTTGCTCCCATGTCTATGCCCCCTGTGCCTGCCCCCCCCCACCTGTTTACCTCCCCATCTCTGCTTTACCCTCAGTTGCTGCTCCAGCTCCAAACCCTGCCTGACAAGACAGCAATGGTAGCAGGTCCAGTCCCAGCCCAGAGTAGCTTGGGGCTGGGGCTGACCAGGTGGGGGCTAGAGCCACCATGTACTGTGCCCTGAGCTGTAATGAGGCAGGAGCTGAAGCTGTTGCTGAGGGTAAGCAGGGGAAGGGGGATGTGGCTATGGCTCCAACTCTGACCCCAGCTCTGACTCAGGTTGGAGCTGGAGCCCCAGCAGCTGACTTTCTTCCCACCTTGTACTTGAATCCAGGATGAGTGTCTTTTTTCCCCAAGGGGGGCGTCATTTTAGATTTGAGTAAATGTGGGTATAGGAAAACTTTCATATTGGTGGTAGTAGTAGGACAACATTTACATATTGGCTTTTAACATAACGAAAGTTGAGTAGTTGGATTAGTTTAACCTTGCTTTGTTAGGAAACGTAACATTGAATACAAATATTAAAGTATCTTCAGCATCCTTCAAAAATGGATTGTCTTGTTTGATGTAGTCATGTAGTAATACGTCACTTATAGCACACACCTGCAGTGGGAGAGAGTTCAGGTTATCTTAAGAGCCTTAATGTGAAACTTAGTTGGCGCTGAATAAAGTTTAAAAGTAATTTTGCTCTTGTCAAAATAAATTGCTTTGAAATGGGTGGTGATTTTAAATTCAAGTGCTAAAAATTCTTTCTCTTTTTATTATTAGAAAGTAGAAGTGAGTTCTTAGAGAAGTTGCAAAGAGCTCGAGGCCAAGTCAAACCATCTACGACAAGTCAGCCCATTTTATCAGCACCTGGACCTTCTAAACTTACTGTGGGAAATTGGTCTCTTACCTGTTTAAAGGAAGGAGAAATTGCTATTCACAATTCAGATGGTCAGCAAGCTACGATATTGAAAGAAGATCTACCTGGTTTTGTTTTTGAATCCAATAGAGGAACCAAACATTCGTTTACTGCTGAAACTTCTTTGGGTAAGTATGTAGGTATATATATTAACAGGTAAAGGAAGTACAGTACATTCAGTACATCTTGGGTAACATGTGAAATCGTGACTTTTTAAAATTGTCTTATAGGATCAGAGTTTGTGACTGGCTGGACTGGCAAAAGAGGTAGAAAACTGAAATCCAAGTTAGAGAAAACAAAGCAAAAGGTTTGTATTTATTAGTTTAGAGTTCCCTCTATTTTCACTCAACTTGCATTATGAAAAGATGCTTTCCTATCTATCAGGACTATTTTAATGCCTAGAGCCTTCTTTTATTTGAACTGTGCCGTTAGAAAGCACACCAAAATGTAATTTCTCTTTTTGTTCATACCTATGTAATATGATTTAGAAAGAGAAATTTTAAGGTTTGTTCACTAGTTTCCCATAATGTTCTAGTTTTAAGCTTTTCTGAAGTGCCCAGTTTATTTAATCAACCACAATTTTTTTTTTGTTCTCATTTAAATCGATAGAAGTTATGTAGGGCTGTCAGCTAATCATGTTTCACATACATAATTAACATGTTAATCCACGTTCACATTAATTTTTTTAACAGATTATTCATGCACGTGGTTTTGGAGCCCCCCCTTGCACCTGGATAAGCCACCTATAGCTCTGCTCCATTCCCTCATCATGGGGGCTTCGATCTGTCCCCTGCTGCACCCCTTCCTTCCCCCACTTGCCTGCTGGGCAGTGTCTGTGTGCCCCTTACTCCCAATCCATAGGTCTCCCAGCTCTGCTGCTGTCCCTCATTCCTGACCCACAGTACCCTGCATCCTACCAGGGAATGCAGGAACCCCCCTCCCCGAGCTCCAGATTCCACACACACAGCCCTCCACAGCTTCACAGATTCCCACATACAGCCCCGCACCCACTCCCTGATCCTACGAAGTACTTGCATAATATTGAGTTTTTAATGGTGCAATTAAAATCGCGGTTAATTGTGACCAATTTTTTTTTTAATCGTGATCAAATTTTTTAATTGTTTGAGAGCCTTGAAGTTATATCATTGAATACAAGTTGGAAGGAAGATCAACATATAGCTAACTTTTCCCATCCTCAATTTCCCATCATCTGTCTCAACTTCAGTTCTAGTTAAGTTCAACAAATTGCCAGAAGTTTAAACTTGTTTAATTCGTGTTATGGATATTATAAACAGCTGTAGACAGCAGTATAGATCACTAGATATTTGCATTTCATTCTTCATTCTGCTTCAGAAAATAGACTTTCTTGCTGCTTGTTAAGTTAAAATCCTAGCTATTTTCGCTGTGGCTGTAATGTGGAGAAAAACCAAATGTGGTGGATTCCTAAAACGTCAGTTGTAATACTGACACTAATACTGCTCCCTATCTTCATCTCAGTTGCATGTTAATTTTGACTTGTATATCATGAACTATTGTTTCTTCCTACTCATTGCATCCCATAGTCGTAGACGTCTTGAGCAAAACAAAACCGAAGAAAACCGAGTTGCTAGAATTCTTGGAGAACAGCAATAATTTCACATTTATTGTGGTATTATGATCAAGCATATTCATAGTACAGTTGTCTTAAATCCCTTCTGTTCTCAGTTGTCTCTTAACAAATATATTTAAAATGCTAAATTAAAGTTTTAATACATTACCCCTTCTTTTAACATCAACTTTTTTTTAACAAATATTGTGCCATTTTAATGGCTGTATGTGGAGAAAATTACTGGCACCTTGCAGTACTAAATGACTACATCATGTACTACCATTCTGTATATTCTCTTGCTTATCATTCGTAGGCAACTGATTACTTGCTCCAAAAGTCAGGAATGCTTTTAAAGTTCTTCTATGTCTTCAAATTTTTTCAGTTCAGAGTAAGCAGAAGTGATTTGAGGCATCTATTTGAAGACAACCTTTTATGATATTGAGCTCCACGAAGTTAAAAAAAAATGATATTGTTTATGAACTTTTTATATGGGTGGATATATTTTCTGGTCCTGGAAGTCTTTTCACCATCCTTATCCAGAATAAATGTACCCTGTGCTTTCTGTTGGTTTCCCATATACACCTTCTTCTTTCTGCAAGCATCTCGAGTCACTGGAATTGTATGCAGCATTTAGAAATTAGGCTAGCTGGACCATAGTTGGATCAAATTGGGAATTTTGGCCCTTGTTTTGTAACTACAGGAATAGCTGCAGAGTAGCCTGCCACATTCTGTCTAGTTTGCTGGTACTTTGTGTTTAGGTATGCTTATGGCAAAGTTAAGATATCTTCCCCTTCTTATCTTGTAAATTCGCTTTCTGCACAGGCCACCTGCCAGGTCCAGGACAGTAGTTTGTTATTTCATTGTTTTCTGCTTAAGAACGCGTTGAATCTTGCTAGTCCCTGCTAATGAGACATTTGTAGATTTCAGAAGACTTTCTTCTAAAATCAATCTAAATGACTTGTTGGTATCCTAAAATATAAAAATAATATTTAATTCACAATTATGATTCTTGATTGTCTTTGGTAGGTACGAACTATGGCAAGAGATTTATATGATGATCATTTTAAAGCCGTTGAAAGTATGCCTCGAGGAGTAGTTGTAACATTAAGGAACATAGCAACCCAGTTAGAGTCTTCCTGGGAACTTCATACAAACAGACAGGTAAATATCACCGTTTAAACCTAAGTGCTTAAAAATCAATTAAAATTAGCATAGTAATAAATAGATTTCTAAGCTGGCATGGAAAATGCCCAATTCCGACAAATTTATTAAGTTTGTTTGTAAAATTATTTATTCTGTTGGAACTGGTCTAAGTAAAACTTATTTTAATTAAGCATCTGAACAACTATGTTACTTTTCTTATCTGCTGCTTCTCTCTTCCAGTGCATTGAGGGTGAAAACACATGGAGAGATTTAATGAAAACTGCTTTGGAAAATTTAATTGTGCTGTTGAAGGATGAAAACACTATTTCTCCTTATGAAATGTGTAGCAGTGGCTTGGTGCAGGCACTTCTCACAGTTTTAAATAATGTAAGTTAATGGAGTAGAAATTTTCAGAAGAATACAGATTACTTTTAAAAAGAATCAGATTGAGATAAGGTACAGATTGTCAGCTGGTGTGAATGCGTGTAGCTCAGGGGCTGGCAAAATATGGCCCTCAGGCCGGATCCAGCCCATGGGGGGGCCCCCAAAAATTTAGAAAATTTAATATTAATCTGCCTCTGGCTGCCTGTCAAAGATGACAGGAGTCAGGGGCAGTAGGACCCAGGGAAAGCTGCTGGCAGGACCCAGCAGCTGCAGAAGCAAGGTCTACCTGGACCCCCATCCCCAGCCCAGAAACCCCTGCCTAGCAGAGGGTTCTGGCCTGGGACCATGGGGCTCTTTCTGCCTCCCTCCGCTGGAGGGAAATGCAGATAAAGGGTGAGGGGGGAAGAGGCAGAGGAGTACTGCAGGCAATCACCCCAGTCCTTAGGGTCAGGCCAAGCTGGCTCCTGTGGTCCTGGCACTGTAGACAGGATCCACGTGGTGCCAGAGTGGCCAGCCAGGTGGTGAAGAGGAGTGGCACCCTACACAAATGCATGTAAATCAGGAAAAAAATAATTCTTGGTGGGGATCAAAGGGAAGGACTTCCTGTGGCAAGGGTCAGGAGTTAGGGGGTGGGGCTTCCAGTTTCATGGTGATGACCAGGGGGCAGGGCACCTTTCAAGGGGTGGGACTACCTTTGTGGCCCTCAACTGTTTGCCAAAACTCAGCAAGTGGCCCTCTGCCTACCCTCATGGACTTAACTTGAGTTATATAGGCTTAATTGACTGAAAATCTGGCCCATAAAACATGTACTAACAACAAAAGGCTTTATAGCAAATAAAGTGTTGAGTTCAAATGAACCATTAAACTAGTTGTGTTGTCCAAGGATTGTGTCAATTTTCACCTTTCCTGAATTCCTTGACTTACATCGTTTTAGCTTACAGCAATTCACACTTGCAGTGCTCCGCCATTTACAACCGTGTTATTACTTATGGCACTGGATCCTTGCGCTTACGGCATGACAGCAACTCAGGCAGCTCACAAACGTCATGCCGTAAGTGTGAGGATCCAGTGCTGTAAGTAATAACATGGTTGTAAATGGCGGAGCACCTCAAGTGCAAATCACTGTAAGTGGCCATAAGTCTCCCCAAAGAAAGCCCTTTCCATGACCCTAGTGAAGGTGTTCCTTCACCTTCTGATTTAAATAAAATTAAATAGTTGATTTAAATATGTTGTTCATGGTCATTTCTATAGAAGTTGGGCATCAGGCCCTTGGCTAGAAACATAACTGCCTATTATAACATTGTTATGAAATTGTGACTGCTTTACACTGTTTTACATGTTACAATTTTTTTCCTTTATATTAGACTCTGGATTTAGATTTGAAACAAGATTGCAGTCAACTAGTAGAGAGAATAAATGTGTTCAAAACAGCATTCAGTGAAAATGAAGATGATGAAAGGTAAAATAAAAATTATGGCTTCATTTATACAAATTAAAGTATGTAATTGAAAATTAAATGTGTGTATTAAACTAAAAGTCTTACCTTTTGCCTTTCATTATTTAGTCTGAGTTTTGGTCTTCCAATTATGAAATGTGGAATTGGTGTTTAAAGAATGGCAATCGACTTCAAATTTGTTGGTGATAACTAAGCAAGTTGGCATAATTTCCTGGGGGTTCTTTTAAATTTTAAATAACTCTTGTTTATGCTGGTTTAGTAAAAGTAGAAAGGAATTTTCACATTCATGAAATCACATTTCACAGTTAAATGCGCATCAGTCTAAAGGCTTCTGATCACCCTATAAATATCTGACTCTAGACCCAGTATATATCCTGAAGTAGTGTTTTACTTAAACACCTGTTAAATAAAAAAAAATAAATTAATCAAGTAAACATGCGTGATTATCACTTAAGTTTTTTAAATGTGTATAATTTCTTAGTGGTTTGTTTTCCTGATCCAAATGTCTTGTCATTTTGTATTAGAAGTTCTGATTTTGCTTTTCTTCTAGACTAAAATAAAAACTGTTTTTGTTCCATGAGATATAACTAAATATGTCCCTTAAGTTACTGTGGTCTGGTAATTTTTGTAATGTTTAACTGCTTCCTTTTATAGTCGTCCAGCAGTGGCTTTAATTCGGAAATTGATAGCAGTGTTAGAATCTATTGAACGTTTACCTCTTCACTTGTATGATACACCAGGATCCGCTTATAATTTGCAGGTAACTGTCCTGTGTTATCAGAGTATACTACTGAATTTAAGTATAATTGAAACCATGTTTTCTTAAAGTGGCTATGAAATTGTATAATGAATCTAACTTTGACACATTGAAATGAAATTGTAAAGAATTAGAGAAAAATGATTTGGCCCAACTTGTTGTGGGTTTTTTTTTGTTTGTCTTTTGGTTTTTTTCCTCCTTAGATTTTTCAAGACTTGGCTGTTTCATTTACTTTTGCTGAAAGCGAGCACGCAGATGTATAAAAAGGGGGTCTGCCCACTGTTCCATCTGTCTAGCAGCATTCCTCTTTCCAGATAGCAATTCACACTACTTTTATGCACTATAAACTGCATTTATATTCAGGGAATTGCACACCACCAGTATAAATGCAGCTTTTGAATGCAGACAAGTCTTAATTGGTTTTCCTTGTGGATTTTTTTTCTTTATTGCTACAGCTTGCTAGGGAAATTTCAGTAAAGGACCCCTGGAGGAATTCTGATTTAGCTCTTCTTTGTTAATAAACATTAGTTATTTTTACTGCGGACTCCTGGAACTGCAACTGCAAAACTCTATTTAAATATTGTTTAAACTGGGGCATTACTTTTCCCTGTTATCAGCATAACTGCTGGTCAGCATGATAGTGATTTGAGTGCACCAGTAGCTTATCTGTTTTCAAGTTGTTTATAGGTCTTGTAGTAAGGGAGGGTTTTTAGAAGGGATGGAAGAAGGGTAATGGAGTGACTTTGCAGGTGCTTACAGGGAGCTTCTTCCAAGCATCAGGCAGAATTGCAAAAAGAAAGATTTTATATGAGGTTGTAATAAATGATGACTGGACACTGTCACTGGTTAAGCATTTCAGTATTCATTGGGGATAGGGTATTCGCTGGGGACAGAGAAAGATAGTGGGAATAAATCAGGCATGGCCTTGAAAGTGAAGATGCAGTAGTTGAAGCCACAGAGTAGGGGAGGAATATAGAGAGGTGACCTATTCAGAGCAACAAAAAGCAAAAAGCATGTGTGATCCTTGCAGGAGGCTTTTGAATGGATATGGATGGAGCAATATTATATTGTTTGAAATTAGGGAAAAGGATGTTGTGATAATTGAGATGATGAGAGACCAGAAATTTATTTTTATCTGTGTGCATCTATAGGAAAGGCTGCATCTTAAACATGTTATGAAGAAGGTATTTGTGAGATGGACCTTGAAAGAGCTCTTAATTGATGATGCTCATTTTAGGGACCTGAGTAACAGCCAGAATACTAGTGACATCCACTATGGTTCAAGATAGGAAGAAGGAAGGAGGGCATAAAAATTGTGAGTTGGAGCTGATAGCAAGACATTTATGAGGAGGTGTTAGAGATGGGCCAAGATTTTGGTCTGGATAGGAGATGGATATGCCTGAAGCAGAAGTAGAAAGTTACAGAATCATAGGAAAATAGATCTGGACCTTCAGAGGTCATCTAGTCTAACCCCCTCTCTCCCCCTCCCCCCCATCAGAGGTAGAATCATCTGCATCTGAAGCATTTTTTATAAATCCATTGTCTAATCTTCTTGGTCCCATGAGGAAACCAATAAAGCCCAGAAGCCTTGGAAATATAGTAAATATAGTAAAGCATGAGAAAGATACTCTTAGTTCATCCCTGACCAGTGTTTGTCCAATCTCTTCTTAAATACTTCCACCTCCTCTATATTCATAGAGATGGGACAATATCGGTTGCAGTCTTGTAGGATTTTTAACATTTGTATATTAATTCTATTGTGTGTGTTTTATGAGGTCATTCAAACTTAATTTCCATTCATTATTGATTTAATGGAGGTTGTTTCAGGGTGGGGAGGGGTTGAAAACTTAACAGTAGGAAAGACATGTTTTTTATCTGGTGAAATATGGTACTTTTGAGTAGAAGAGTCATTTAGGTTATGGGCAACTAGGGCAGGAAGGGATCTCATGAAGTCATTTAGTCCAGCCCCTTGCTTAAGGCAGGATCATCCCTGACTAAACCATCCCAGCTACATGTCTGTTTAACCTACTCTTGAAAATTTTCAGGGATGGAGATTCCCCAGCCTCTCTATATAGGGTGTTCCAGTGCTTGATCACTCTCATAGTTGGTTCTTCTTAATCGCCAACCTAATTTTTCTTAATTATTAATGTTTTGTTGTGCTCTTAGATATTAACAAGAAGACTGAGATTTCGTTTAGAACGTGCTTCTGGAGAGACATCTTTGATTGATCGAACTGGCCGAATGTTGAAAATGGAGCCTTTAGCAACAGTAGAATCTTTAGAACAATACCTCCTGAAAATGGTGAGCAGCACGTCCCACGCACACTACGCAACGAATAGAGCCTTTCTGTTTGTTAGTACTTAAGTTGTAATTGCGTGGGTTTTTTTTTTTCATTCTCTAGGTAGCAAAGCAGTGGTACGACTTTGATAGGGCTTCATTCATTTTTGTCCGAAAACTACGTGAAGGCCAAACTTTTGTATTCAGACACCAGCATGATTTTGATGAAAATGGGATTATTTACTGGATTGGGACAAATGCAAAGTAAGAATCTGGGGGGTGGGGGGGTGGATTTTTTTCGAAAAGAGTTTGTTGGCTAGTATTGTTGGATTGATTTTGAAATTTCTGTGCATTGTACCTGAAGAAGTTTACAGATCTCTGAAGCTTATTGTCTGGGATCCAATTTCTCCCTCATCAGTGCAAAACAGTTCCTTAAAGCCACTATGGTACTGTGAAATGTTTGGATTGTCTTTGAATTACTGATATTTATGTAGCTATGAAGATTTTAAAGAAAAAAATGAAGTTTAATTATATCCTACAGATCACCTTTTTAGTAACATTTCAGATGCTCATTTGTTATTTAGAAGTAATAGTAATCAAATAGTACATTTCTCTTTTTCAATTAGAACTGCATATGAGTGGGTGAATCCAGCAGCCTATGGGTTAGTAGTGGTTACATCTTCAGAAGGAAGAAATCTACCGTATGGCCGTTTGGAAGACGTCTTAAGTCGTGACAGTTCAGCTTTGAATTGTCATACTAATGATGATAAGAATGCTTGGTTTGCCATAGATCTTGGTCTTTGGGTCATACCATCAGCTTATACCTTACGCCATGCTCGTGGTTATGGAAGATCTGCTCTCAGAAATTGGGTTTTCCAGGTGTCAAAGGATGGACAGAATTGGACCACCTTATATACTCATGTTGATGACTGTAGTCTCAATGAACCAGGGTATGTTGAAGAGTATTTATCATCATTTATCATAAATATGAGCACTCTCGATTTTAAGAACATAACTTTGTTAGACTTTAGAAACTGCATCTTTAATGCTATTTTTTCTTAATTTTTGCCAATTAGTTTGTCTGCAAGTTTAGTTCTGTATTTTGATTTATATTTTTCCTTAATGCTTTATGAATTTAAATATCTATGAGTAGCAGAGATATGAGGAAGTGATGCACCCGTGTTGTGTACAGTTCTTTGTTTTTTCCAGTCTTGTTAGTGGATATGATCAAAGATGTTTGGTATTATTAGAAAATGTCTTTCTATCATTCTACTCTGAGAATATAAAAGATATCTAATTTTAATTTAAAAGTAAACTGGATTATTGTATAACTTCTAATATTTTTCATAAGCAATGGAAATAATAGGTTTTGAGTTGATTTGGCTTAAATGTTTGCTATAGACTTAATAAACCAGAGGGATATGGCATACGCTTTCCTGAGTCCAAGCTTACCTGATCAGTTACATTTTAAGGTTTACATTCTCTTATACCAAAATAAATTGATATAATTTTAAGTTTAAATTGCACCATGATAACATAAAATGGTTAAGTTTTTCCCCATTTGAGGTTTAGCTTTCCAATAGGCACTTGACTGGTGATTCATGTCAAACTAATTACTCATGGGATGTTGGCTTTTTTAAGATTTAACTCTCAAATTAAGGGCTGCTAAAATAAGCTATTTACTTTCTTAATATTAGTGTCCTGAAATATACAACTGGTATTTGCTGTGTGGAAGTATTATGTAACTTTGTCCAGAGGTTTGGGTGCTTTGTGCAGTCAAAGATCAGCAGAAGTAGTCTATGAGATTGCTTATGTGTTTTTCATATGGGGGGTGGGAATTTACTCTTGTGCTGAAAGAGCTACTTCATTTTTGGAGAAAATGGATAATAGTTTTTTGGGGGAAATTCTGATTAGCACCAATCCAAACTTTGCAGTGTTTCTTGTTTTTTTTTTGTTTTTTTTTTCCTATTTTTCTTGGTGGTCTCGGATTTTGTGACCAGTAAATTGCCAATAGAAAAAAGTAAACTTTGTCCCTTTGTTCCCTTGAATTTACATGAAGATCAACAGCAACGTGGCCCTTAGACCCACCAAAGGATGAGAAGCAAGGGTGGAGACATATAAGAATAAAGCAGATGGGAAAGAATGCCAGTGGGCAAACACACTACCTCTCCCTGTCTGGTTTTGAACTTTATGGCACTGTAAATGGAGTGTGTGAAGATCAGCTGGGTAAGATAGAGTTTTTCCATCCTTCTATCTTATTAACAAAGTGATGTTAAATGCATAGCCAAAAAAAAAGAGTGAGCAAGTGATAAGTTAAGACTGTAAGCATGCTTTAACAACCTTGTCTAGTTTTTCCTTTAAGAAAAGATTCTGATCAAGATTTCAACTACTGCTTCTAGGAAAAGCAGCAAAGGAAGCTGAAGCTAATTTGCGAAGGCAGAGGCGTCTAGTTCGCTCTCAAGTTTTGAAGTATATGGTTCCTGGTGCTCGTGTAATTAGAGGAATTGATTGGAAGTGGCGAGATCAGGATGGGAGTCCACAAGGCGAAGGCACTGTTACAGGAGAATTGCACAATGGTGAGCAAGTGCTTTTTTGAATTTACAGCTGGTTTTGGATTGCATGTTTTGTCACATCTTGATTACCGAATTGGTGATGCTTTCTCTTTGGCATGTTTTGAAAACGATTGTTTGTTTTAGGGAACAGATTTCAATATTTTAGAGAATGTAGATTTTAAATGCATCTTTTCAGTGTTGTTGAACTATGATTATTTTTTTTTTTGTCTTTTTAATTCATGAGAGTAAAGTGTTTCAGTATTTATATAGACATTGAATTGGTTTAAAAATGGAGGTTGCTATAAACAGTTTTAGCACTTTGCCAAATCAAAAACCCAAATTGTTGTTGCAGAATCTGTTAGAGATGAAAACGTTTGTTACATAAAATTGATTGTCCAGCTGACAAATTAAGCTTCATGTCTGCTTAATCTTAAAGTATCTTTCTTTTTTTCTTCTAGCTTAGCATTTGCAACATTTTTCTGCCTTCTTGTTATGTTCTATAGCTTTCCTAACTTGCAAGCTTCACTGGGATCAGTCCACTATTTCTAATTTACAATATAAAATCAGTTAAGTGAATATTGAGGGGCTGATGCAAGCCTGCAAAAGCCCTGGAGGTCAGAGCTTTGATAAAGAACTATCAAGAAGCTTCAGAATGGAGGCAATCATTTGCTTTTCCTGTTTTGTATGTCATGCTAACTCCATTTCTGAGGCCTCTTAAATGAAGAATTTATTCCTTCCTGCATCTTCAGTTTCCTTAAGTAGAGCTGTCCAGACCTTTTTCGTAGTGTTTTAATACCTCATGATCCTTAGACAGTTTTATTTTATTTTTTAAATTTCTTTCCTTTTTTAACTTCAGTATAGCTTGTAGGGAGCTCTTCTGTAGTCAGTGTGGTGTTCATAAGAGGCAGCCATGCTCATAGTCTTTCTTGCAATAATTTTCTAATCATAACTGGTGAGTAACATTCATGTTATGCAAACTTCCTAGCAAATCAGTAGTTTGTTCCTGTTTTTTGTTTTGTTTTTTCCACCAAAAGCTTAATAGTTGCACTTATTTACATTATTGCTCAACCATTTTGTGGTGATAATACATTTACATGAAAATAAACAACAGTTTCTTTCTCTGTAGTGTAGTCATCCTGTTGGGGGATAGAGTATTGCAAATAACATCCTTGTGACCTCAGTGGGACTACTCACAGGTCAGAGCACTTTGGATTGTGGCCAAAGTTTTCTGTACACTCTAGGAAGAAGAAAACTAATGCATAGAAAGTGATCTTATAATACATAGAAAAATGTTATATGCAAGTTTAACCTCCTCCCTCCCTCCCCCCCCCCCCAAAAAAAAAAAAAAGTATAGGAAAGGACCTACGGGGGGGAAATCCCAAAAATGCTTCTTCAAGATATTCACTCCAAACTTCCATAAAAGTAATAGTCCTGTTTTAACTAAGATGTCTTTTCCCTTAGTTGCATATACAGTTTAATAAGAAAGCCATCTGAAATCCTGAACTACTTACAGAGATAAAAGAACAAATTTAAAATTTCTCTGTAGCATGTGAAGTTACAGCCTGAGCTTAATTGAAACTGCCCAAGTATAACCCCCCCTTTGACATATATCAATATGTACCTAAAACACAAAAGCTACATGGTTTATGAAGCTGCTAACATGAGAGCTTGATAGCTGTTTTTCAGATCTTAAGATTTTTAATCTATTTTAAAACTTTCTTCCCAGAATGATTTTGCTGGCCAAGATTGAGAATCATTTGTGAAATTTGTATTTTGTTCGAAAACTTGGTTTTAGCTTACATTAAAGATTTTTGTCCTTGTCAGGTGCTGTTTTTGTCATGCTCTATCCAGAAAACATAACTTCTGGAGCTAACTACAGTTCACAAACAATTCTTAATCAAGGCTTGTATCTGTTACTTAATACAAATATGGGCATTTGCTCCTGAGAGATTTGTGGTGTTCCACATGATATGATAGGCAGTGATTAAACCTCAGAAAAGGGGTTTTTTTGATCAGCTGAAACTGCAGTAAAAAGCTTAATTATAACTTAACATATAGTAAAATATATACTAAAAGAAACTTTATATACATTTTATGAATGTGGGAAACATTTACATTGGCAAAAAAATGAAACGGAAGACTGGCATTCTGCTTTTTCATGCTGTTGTGCGTAAGTTATGGATCAAGTGACCATCTTAATCTTTCTATTTTCTTACAGTCATATTACAATAAAATCTATTTCGAGTGTCATCCAGTAAATGATTTGAGAAGTTGGATTCCTATTTAAAAAAACAATTGTCCAATTACTTTTATAGTGCCAGAATCCAATCCTGTAAATTAACTCCAAACATGTTCTTTGCTTGTGTACTACTGTGGAAGTCCCTGAGGCTATCTAAAGTAAGAAATACAGGATAGGCCTATGCTATTACTGAGCCAGTAAAAACCCTGAATTTCATTATTTTGAATTAAAATTCAAGAATGAAAAAGACCCAAACACTTCCATTTATTTTTAACTTTTTCATTTTGTATCTTGAAGATGTTTTTTCTTACACACTTCTAAGAAACCAAAAAGATCTATAATGCTCTTCTAATGGTTGCAGTTTCCTCAGAGAAATATAGTGTGCAAAAATCATAACTTCAAAATTTTGGTTTTGCATTTTCTTAACTTAAGGAAGATTATATTGCTTCTCAGATATAGTGAACATTTGATTTTTCGAAAGAACATACAACTGGGCTTGGAACTCTTGCCTATTTGAAACTTTTTTTTTTAATTTTAAAGTAGAAGATGCCACAAAAATCTAGTATGCCAAGTTACATCCTGGAGCAAATATTTTTGGTTGGATTCTCATATCCTTCAAGTAGTTTGATCATGGCATGTGCATGCCAACTTTAGTTTTAATAAATTACCCAATTATTTTAAATCCAAAACTTTTCATTTTATTTGGCATTAAAAATTAGTGAATAATTTTAGTAAATCAAAAATGCAGCCCTGTTGAAAAGCTGATCCCATATTGTGGAGCCTACTGTCTGACACGCTCCTGTCTGCTTTCTGCTGGGTCTCATAAACTCCTGTCCCTTTCCAGGCTGGATTGATGTCACCTGGGATGCTGGTGGCTCTAACTCTTACCGTATGGGCGCAGAAGGAAAGTTTGACCTCAAGCTTGCACCAGGGTACGACCCTGATTCAGCGGCATCACCCAAACCTGTTTCATCCACTGTTTCAGGCACAGCGCAGTCATGGAGCAGCTTGGTGAAAAACAACTGTCCAGACAAGACGACTGCTGCTGCAGGCTCCTCAAGTAGAAAAGGAAGCAGCAGTTCTGTGTGTAGCGTGGCCAGTAGCAGCGACATCAGCTTGGGTTCGACCAAAATGGAGCGGAGATCAGAAAGTGTAATGGAACAAAATATAGTTTCAGGCACTGATGTCCATGAGCCAATCGTTGTTCTGTCTTCTGCAGATAGCATGCCTCAAGCTGAAGTAGGGTCATCATCCAGTGCGAGCACCAGCACCTTAACAGCGGACATGGGAAATGAAAATGCGGAAAGGAAGTTAGGTCCTGATAATTCAATACGTACCACCGGGGAGTCTAGTGCCATCTCCATGGGAATTGTTAGCGTGAGCTCTCCTGATGTTAGTTCAGTATCTGAACTGACCAATAAAGAAGCAACTTCACAACGCCCACTTAGCTCTTCAGCAAGTAATAGACTGTCAGTGAGTTCCTTGTTGGCTGCTGGGGCACCGATGAGCTCCAGTGCAAGTGTTCCTAACTTATCCTCACGAGAAACATCTAGCTTGGAGTCTTTTGTACGAAGAGTAGCCAATATAGCACGAACCAATGCCACAAACAACATGAACTTAAGTCGAAGTAGCAGTGATAACAACACTAATACTTTGGGAAGGAATGTCATGAGCACTGCAAGTAAGTAAGCTATATATATATATATTTTTTTTTTAATCAGCATGAAGTCAGGTGCTTCATGCAAGAGGAAGGGAGAAGGATGTCCTTTTTTACCTTTTAAACTTTTTAAATGTCAGTGTGGAATTTTAACTACCTAAATCCCTGCTATATATGAGCTTGTAAAACTTGTAGAAGTTCATTTTATTTGGGAAATGGCCTTTTGCTATTTCTTTATTAATTGATACCTATGGTGGTATCAAGCGTCCTTGCTCTTTCTGCATTATTTTCTGAAAAAGAAAACTTGATTCCTGTTATGTAAATTTGAAAATTTGCTACTTTGACATGAATGAAGAGGGTGGAAAAATTAAGACCTGTTAATTTTTTAGACTGCCTTTTGAAATCCATTACAGATGTACACGCATAGGTGTGTGTATAATTCATGCGGGATTTCCTGAATACTCTGAATCGACTTACTTAAAAAAAAACCAAACAAACCAATCACTGCAATATATAAATCCATTTTAAAACTTCCATTAGTTTTCCATATAATGGTAAAACCAGCTATAGTCAAAAGTGTGTGATCACATATATTATTAACAAAGATTGTCATAATTAAGTTTCTGGTCCAACAAATGAGTTTTATGCATATGTTGAATATTAAGTATGTGTATAGCTCCGTTGATTTCAGTGGAACTCTACATTTGCTTAATCTCAGTCTTATGCTAAAACCTTTTCATTGCTTGGTAAGTAAATAAATCACTGCTGAATGAGCTCATTTTTCTGAACTGCTAGAGTGCTCCTTCCTGACTTAGTACTTTACACAACTCAGATGATTTTTCTGTGGATTTGGTCAACTATAGTAATTTACGTGAAGGAAATTTAGTATCTTGCTATTTTATCAAATGGGGAAGTTTAGAGACGTGAAGACATTTTAACTTGGAAGCAACAACTGTTTCATATTTTTATATGTACCTTTCGGTGTACATTTTTATATGTACTTAGGATTTTATTGCTTTTTTTCCCCCAATAGGTACATGATTACACAATAAAAGGATTGCTTCTTCCTTCAGTAATTGTTATTTTTTTAATGGTGGTATACAGTGAGTTTCACTTTTGCTAGATAGTCTTATGGTTCTACTGGAAAATAACACTTTGAGGCAGGAAAATGTAAGTGAAAGGAAGGAGAGGTGGGAAAGATTTTCCAATTTTTGATTTTATAGAATAGAAATACACTGTCATTTTGTGTTGCAGGGTGAAATAGAGTTGACAATATCAGTGTATTTTAACCCCACACACTTCACTAGCTTCTTAACTGACAATGAATCAAGTTTGTAGCTAGTAATGAAGTAGTGATGCAAAGTGCAAACAAACTCGCCCCTGAAGTTGCCAGTTTTTTCCCTTATTTTTTTAATTCTTTATAAATGAGGATTTATTTTATTAGCTATCATATGTGAAAGCAGCAAATGGAATATTTTGCCTTAAAGATGTACCAGGAAGTAAACTGAATAAAGAAAACAAAGTTGGACCAGTTCATAGCTAAATAGAAGCCTTAGTATTCACATAAAATGTTTTTACAGGCCTGTCCAGAAAAAGTCGGTCTGAAGTCTCAGTTGATGATTTGATGGCCTTGGGAACCAGCTTAGCTGTCACTTAAAAATATCAGCATTCATCAGATTACAGCACAGTGATTATCTGAGAGCTGACCACTTTTTTCTGAGACCTGTTTCAACTGCATGTGTTAGCAAATGTTGACTTTTTTGTTTCCTTATTATTCCCTTGGCACTTTTTAATATTTCTTCTATAATTATGGGTTAGAAAATACCTATGTATTCTCCTATTTTATGCACTTAAGACTCTCTTAAAAATATTTGGGTTTGAGTTTTTTTATGCTTCTTTTCAATCTAAAAATGTTTGGTTTTGTTTTTATTTGGTTCAGGGGCCTTAGGAACATCCTCAAAATCTAGTCCATTTAACAAAAAGTATGAAATTGTTTTCAGGTACTAAACCTGTCTGCTTTACTCCTTTTAGTTTTGTGTTTATGTTTTCTTATTTTAAATTTTTTTCCAGTGGTTTTTGATTTAAAGATCCATACAAAGAAGGAGGTAATAACTGATTTACTTAGAGTGAAATGGAAGCAATACAATTTATTATACCCAAAAAGAGATCAAATACAGTGCAAAACAAACTGGAAGAATATTTTTTTCCTGAGCTTTTCAATTAGTTAACTGGATCAAAAGCACATTTAAAAATTTTGAAGTGCAGTAAGTTGATTGGGTCCCTTTTGAAAACAGTATCTAAAATTGTTTTTGCCTCACTTATTGAAGTGATTTTTTTAAATTTCCAATTTGGATATGACCCACTTCATAGAGATTATATTTCCAATTGAAGGTTAATGTTTTTGGAAATTACAGTATGCAGCAAGGTAGATTTCTGCTTTTGCCCTGATCTTGCAAACATATACACATGCTTTACTTTGAGCATGCAAGTAATTACAGGATGTTCCACTTTGTTAGATGCATCATTGTACTTTTAAAGTAAAATGTATTTAGTGTATTTATTTTTATTTGAGTATGTAGTCACAATTTAGCTTCTTTGTTTTCCTTTTTTTAGGGAATATTAAAGCCATAAAACTTTTTTTTAATGTAAAATTATGGATGAAATTCCAAACGTAATAAGGAAGTGAAGTTATATTTTCCACAGGATTTCTGATAGAGGCACATTGTTCATATGAATGAATAAATGTTACCCACTGACAAAATGTGAAGTTAAGATTTACTGTAAGGCTTCTAAAACGCCCAAAAATTAGCTGTTCCAAAGCTTTTTTAGGTTCTTAATAGCTTTTTTTCAGTTGGAACCTTTTTCCCTATGTAATTCTAAATAATTATTGGTTTTAGTTAGTAGTCAAGTAAGATTAAACTGGATTATCAGATTATGGGAAGTTACAGTATCAGTAGCAAGTTACAGTATCAGTAGCTATTCCACAAATTTTCCAGTGTTGGTAACTGTGTTGAGCAAAATGAAACAGATTTTCAAGGCATTGTTGGGCATTGGGATTTATTAAATAGAATTATGCTTAATTATAAGTGTCCATGAGAGGGATTGCTCCAAGCTGTGCATACACCCCGTTTAGCAACAAAATAATATGTACAGCTTTTTGTTTAGGGATCCCCTTCAGATAAGCCTGTTATCCTTCTTTGTAAAATGACACGTTTACATATTGACTTTCAACCACCCAATTTTTAAGCACAGGAGTCATGCATGTAAATTGTACTCTTCAAATCATTTATTTTATCTTACCATATCTTTATAGCTTCTCCTCTTATGGGTGCCCAAAGTTTTCCTAATCTGACTACAACTGGTACCACATCAACAGTGACCATGTCTACATCCAGTGTTACTAGCAGCAGCAATGTAGCTACAGCAACTACAGTTTTATCTGTTGGTCAGTCACTTAGTAACACTCTAACTACTAGCCTAACATCAACATCTAGTGAGAGCGATACAGGTCAGGAGGCAGAATATTCTTTATATGGTAAGTTTCATTTTTAAATGAACATAATCAGACTTCCCATTCATTATTTTTCTTTTCTTTCTTTGTGATCATTTTTTCACTTAGTAATTTATTTACTAAAAAGTGCTAGAGTTGAGCTGTTCATCTGTCACTAGTTATACTAGACTTTGTTCTTGCAAAATAATTTTGACATTAATAGAAGTGTTTTGATTTTTTTATAGTCTGTCAGTCTTTCCCATATGTTTGTCAAAGCTGTTTTTTAGGCAGTTAAGTGTCTTATTTGATTTTTCTTGAAGGATCAGGACAATGGGTTTAATACCTAAATATTGAATAAATAGGTCTGTTACTATAATACAGATACTTCTTCCTGTGTGTTGTAAAGCCATGTTGAGCTATAGATATTGCGGGGGGGGAGGTGTATTTGTATTTATTTATTTATTTATAGACTAAAGATCATCCCATTCCCTTTATCATTCTGGTTTTTTTGGGGTTTTTAAAATTTCTCTGGTACTGAGGTATGCAGAATCTCAGCCTGCCATTTCAGGTGTAGTGCCATGTCATTCTGTTTGATTATTGTGAGAATGAAAACAGAATGATATGGCACTGCACCTAAAATGGCAGGCTGGAGCAGTTTAAACAAATTTAAAAAACGGTGATAAAGGGAATGGGAGGATCTTTCTATAAATAAATATATTAGTAAAACTTCTGCTGATGATGTGCAGTGGTTTGGCTGTGTGATCTCTAAAGTTGATAGGGCAAACAGTTGTTTGAAAGGTGTAAACTATGGAGAGGAAGAAGGGGAATTTAAAGTCATTTAAGGGAGTGATGGGAGTTAAAAAGATGCAACTAGGTAAAAGAAAATTTAAGTTAAATGTCAGCCCAAAAACATAAACATAGAGAGTTCTTGGACCAGGAATAGCCTCTGCAGAAAAAGCATAAAAGCTGACTCAGTAGATTTCTTTAAAGCTAAACTAGGTAAAGCAATAAAGAACACAGAGAGCAGTTTTTTTGTTTTTATGCCTAATCCGATATGTATCGAAATTCATGGAAAGTTTCTTATTAATATTATGGGCACTGAATTAAAGTAAATTATTAGTAAAGTTGTCTGAATATTTCATTCCTACCTATAATTTCTTTGATTCTATGATGACAAATGGAACAAGTCTCACTCAGATATTGAGCTGACATGGCTTTATGTTCTGACCAAATAGCTTGAAGCACACTGCACTTAGTGGGAGAGACTGATTAGATAGTAGTTTTAGAGTCAGTGTAGGAGTAACGGGAACAATGCAGATTGTGGCTCCATGAGATACGTGGAAATATATATCCATCCATACAACAATTTCAACTGTGTTTGCTCTAAGTAGGACTGACTTTCTTACTAAGAGTAGGCTAAAAAAACTTCCTTTAGTACGTGCTTGCTGGATTACTGAGCTATGTACAGATGCTAGGGCTCTTGTCAAAACATTATAAACTTACCTTTTTTTAAACAAGGTTGCGGACAAATACTGTTCACTTGAAGTCCATTTCTTTGTTTGTGATAGTTCAGTGCACACATTGTTAGTTAACGGTACACTATCAATTTCTTATCCATTTTAACAAATTTCAAGTAGCAGAAGGAAATACACATACTCCTTTTATATCATTTTTTGTGGTTTTACTATGATCTGTATTTTTTTTCTAAATTGTAAGAGATCCACACGGACAGGGAAACCAAGCATGTGAAAAGTTATTAAATGCTTGATGCATTGCCTGATAAAAGTAAATCAAAAAATATTTTCCTGTGTTCTTATTAGGGATCTGGTTTTCTGTTTCCCCACAGAAAAATGGGAAAAAACGTGGATTTTTCCTTTTCACTAAAAAACCACAGATTTTCCACCTTGTGAAGAGCTCTCTGCAGGCTGGCAGAGTTCCAGCTAGTAAGGGGCTGGGAGGAAGGTGATCAGGAAGGGGGTGCCATGTGCATATGTGTGCTCACATATGCACATGGTTACCAGCTCCTGCAGGTAAATCTCTGGTGGGGGGGTAGGGATTTGGGCAGGTCTGGGGCTGCTACCCAGCAGGGCAGTGTGTGGGGTTTGGGGCCCAGGGCTGCAATGTGTGGCTGCAGGGCCCCAGCAGGGAGTGGGGCAGGGCTGCAGGCAGCTCATCGGGGACAGGGGACTGGGGGTGGGAGGGGGCTTTCTCTCTGTCATTAAGCACACTCCGGGGGGGGGGGGGGGGGGGGAATGGAACAGGGGAACGTGTCCCTCAGATGCATGCATGGGCAGGGGCAGATGTAGGGCCCACACTGCAAGCATTGCCACTGCAAACTCTGTACTGTCCTGGCAAAGCACCCACTGCATGCCCAGCAGCAGCAGGGGTGGCGGTATAGAGTTGTGCCCGGCACTGCTGGTGGGGCAGTAGGCTGTGTACTCAGCTCCCTGGCAGCTGGAGCCCCCCCTGGCAGGGCTGGGGGGGGGCGGGGACAGGAGGGCTGTGGATGGGGGAGTGGGGGACACCACCAGGAGTAAGGGGCACTGGCAGGACCTAGGGGGCTGTGGGTGGGGAGTGAGAGGCCTGGACCTGCATCCTGGTGAGTGAAGGGGGCAGGGGGGATCTGATTTAAAACCCAAAATCAAATACTAAAAGTTTTAGGTACTTGACTGAGATGCTGGTAAGCTTCCAAATTGCTTTAAAACTGTAAATATATCAGTAAAACATTGTGTTCAGTTGATAGGTGTGTGTGCGTGTATACATAGTAACATTTCATTTTAATCACAGATTTTTTGGGGTTTTAATTGGAGAATTCGGGTTTTTTCAGAGAATTTGCAATTTTTAAACAGAGAAAACCAGGATCCTTGGTTAGGCTCGGATTGAGCGAAAACATTTCTACATGGTGTTACAAATTGTTAGAAACTTCTAGTTTTTACTGTGTCCCTTGAACAAGCTCTCTTGTTCCCTTTCCATGTGGATCTTCTTAGGTGATTACCTTTTTATTTTTATTTTTTTCACATTGGAGTATTTTTTGAAAAGATTTTAGCTGTCTTTTCCATAATAGTTCACTGGATTAAATTAAACCTTTTGTCATTCTTTCCTCCTCACTTTCAGTTTTCAAAAGTATTTCCTTAAGAGTTTCTCGTGTTTAGGTCTTGTTGTTTTTGTTCGTTTGTTTTTGTTTTTTTTTCTTGTATATAGATTTTCTAGATAGCTGTCGGGCTAGTACTCTGTTAGCAGAATTAGATGACGATGAGGATCTACCTGAACCAGATGAGGAAGATGATGAAAATGAAGATGACAATCAAGAAGACCAGGAATACGAGGAAGTTATGGTATAGTGTATATCAATTCTACCAACAAATACTTTCACTTCATGAAATTAGTCAAAAAAAATATGCAACAGTTCCATAAGTATGCCATCATTATGGGGCTTTAACTTCCTAGCCTTTAAACCTAGTTTTATAATAACTATACAAGACTACCTGTCCCAATTTTCTAGGCTCCCTTCAAATTTTTTGTAGAATGGCAAAAACTCTTTATGCTGACAGTGTGCTATGCCAGCAACAACATATAAACATAAGTAGCTTATGAAACTAGCAGTGAATATGGGGGAAAATGGAGGTCTCAGCAGGCCTTGAAGCTTATCTATCTTGGTCTGCTATGGAACAAGGAGCAGGGGGGGTGATGTTTAAAGAATGCCCTACCATCAGGTCCTTGTTTGTTTGTTCCAGCAGAGCAATAGCTCAGGTACTTGCAGTGGTGTCTCATGAGGGGGAAAAAAGGCAGTTTCTCAGCCAAAACTGGCATGTTAAACTTTAATTCGGAAAACGGTAGATGGCCAGTGCAAAGTATAGCTCATCAGTTTAATATAGCCAAGAAATGACACGCAGTTTAAAAATTGGGCTACTGAAATCTGTACGGACAGGTTCAACATGAATTTAAGACTTAGACATGTAGGGAACAGTGCAATAATTCCATGTTTTTAGATATCTTTTAGAAAAATAATACAGCCTACCACATGTCTTGCATAGTTCATTTTATAGCTAATTCTGTGCTCCTATTTTATTCTGTGGTAGCTGGAATGTCTATAATTCTGTGAGTGCTTGGACTGCAATAAAGGAGGTAGATAGCATATATGCTTCAAGTACTAAAAAGAGAGACTTCGGAGTTCTGAATTTCCCCTTAATTTGCTTATGGGACATGGTAATTCAGTACATTCATTTACAGGTGTACTGAGCACCCAAAATTTCCTTAACTGCATTATGATTATGCAGGCTCAGCTGTTCTGTAAATCAAGCCACCTGTACTTAGATGCTGTAAACACCTAACTAGGACAGTTTGGCCTCCATTGCATATATTAATCCATTTATATTTGTGGGAGTGTATTATGAGCTCCCTCTTATGGCTGATTTTAACATATGCTATCTTAAATATTTTTAGTTAAAATCTGATTAAAACAAAAGAAACCCTGCTAGGGTTGTGCTTTCAGTTAAAGCTTTGCATAGCTCACTGTGGGTGTGTCTGTATCTCTGGCTTTGTGCCAGGCAGTACTGTGCTGAAGCACAAGTCCTGCTCTGGGCGCACTACCTCCTGAACTGGCAGTAAGGTAGCTGGTTTCCCACAGTACTGAAAGGCTGAGCTAATTAGCCCAGACAATGCAATGCAAACCTAGCTATACTACTTCTGGTTCAGGAAGTGATATACTGTACCAATTTAGCAGTGTAGATATACTTTTAAGTGTTTATAATTGTATTACTTTGTCTTCTCTATTATGTTATATGGAAGGTTCTTGGAAGCAGAAGGGTCATTTGTAGTTACAAAAAGATGTAACAAGTAATATTAAAAAAAAAAAAAAAATCTCAGAGCAGTTTACCAGAATGACAAGGTACCATATTTTGCACTTGTGGGAATGGTGTTTTTGACATGTAAAGAGTTAAATCTAGGTCAGAGAAACCCAGAGCTCCTAAATTCCAGTGCTTTGTCCTAATAAGCATTAAATTGTACTTCCTCCCTAAGGAGCTGATTAATTTAAAGGCCATGAAATGAACTCAAGCTCACAAAAGTTTGTGCTATACATCTCCTGATTTAGTCAGTCTGTAAGGTACAAATCTACCTTGCCTTCTGCCTATTTTAGACGAGCCATAAGGTAGTCATATTTGCTAGAGCTTGTAAAAAGTAAAAGTCTGTTCCACAAGAAATTATTTTGACACCTTGTTTTTCATCTTGGTGCACAGTCAAAATTAATGTTATGTTGTGGATCTGGAAGTGAAGGCACATTTGTTTGGAAATGCATTTTGTTTAGGCTTGGTTGTCATAAACCTGTATTTCTTTGTACTGCTGTGGTGCTTCATGTTCCCATCCTGTTCTGGATCAGATTCTGACTTGAGCATAGATGCACTGCTCTTAGTTCAATATAATTATAGTAGAGCCATGTCAGCAAGTCCTGGGGAGTCACAGTTCATCTTGGGAGCTAAAGCTTGCATGAGGAGCTGTAGAGAATGAGGAGGATGTGAGGTACCCAGACTACACACATGAACCACTGTGGCATTCAGGTGAACAAGCTGCACCTAAAACTGTTTTCAGTTTAGTTTGATTCGATAAAACACATCATCAGTCACCTCCAATATTGGCATACTAGGAGTACCTTTGTATTGGTTTAGTATACTGATGGGGGGGAAAAAGGGAAGGTAGATTTATTGCATTTTTCTTGGTTGTTGCTTGTCCACTAAATTGTACACTAGCAGTAATATCTTCTGTTTTTCTTTTTAATATTGCTGTTCTCCCATAGTCTTTTTATTTTGGATCATGTTAAATAATTTCTTTATGAAACCATTTTTAATAGGAAGAAGAGGAGTATGAAACCAAAGGTGGCCGCAGAAGAACATGGGATGATGACTATGTATTGAAACGTCAGTTTTCTGCTTTGGTTCCTGCCTTTGACCCAAGGCCAGGTCGTACTAATGTCCAGCAGACGACAGACCTAGAAATTCCCCCACCAGGTATTGTTGAAAGTTCAGAAGGTTTGATTAACTTGTAAAACAGGACAGCAGTTAAGTCTCTTCCTGTCCTTTTTCCCCATTTAGCACTCATTTACATTATGTGCCCACTACTGGAAAGGATATAGATTTCATAGGTTTCTAGGGTCAGAAGGGACCTGGTAGATTATCGGGTCCAACCCCCTGCTTCAGGCAGGAAAGAGTGCTGGGGTTAAGTAACCCCAGCCAGATGCCTGTCTAATATCTCCTCTTGAACACCTCCAAGGAAGGGGAAAACTCACCTCCCTTGGAAGCCCATTCCATATTTTGGCAACTCTTATCATAAATAATTTATTTCTTATGTCCAATCTAAATCTATTCTTCAGTTTGTGGCCATTATTTCTGGTAACCCTGAGAGACACCTATTCCCCACTGACAACCACCCCTGGCCCCCCCGGTGAGTTTGTAGGTGGCCACAAGATCACATCTCAGCCTTCTCTTGTGGAGGCTGCAGAGATTCAGGTCCCTCAGTCTGTTTTCATAGAGTCTTACCTGCAGGCCCTCAACTATACGAATAGCCCTCCTCTGAACCCTCTCAAGGTTATCCACGTCCCTCATGAAGTGCAGCGTGCAAAACTGGACACAGTACTTCCTCTGCGGCCTGACCAATGTTGCATAGAGGGGAATTATCACTTCCCTAGACTTGCTTGTGATGTACCTGCTGATGCAAGAAAGAGTGCAGTTAGCCTTGCTTATTACCTTGTCGCACTGGTGACTCATGTTCATTTTTGCATCAACCAGGACTCCGAAATCTCTTTCCACTGTTGTGGTACTCTGAATGGTACCCCCCAGTCTATAGGTGTGTTGGAGATTCTTTCTCTCCAGGTGCAGCACCTTGCATTTATCCTTGTTAAATTGCATCCTATTTTGATCCATCCACTTCCCCAGTCTGTCCAAATCTGCCTGAATTTGCTCCCTGCCCTCCAGTGTGTTTACTACCCCATACTTTAGTGTCATCAGCAAATTTGGACAAGGTGCTTTCAATACCTTCATCCAAATCATTGAAGATATTCAACAGTACTGGTCCCAGGACAGAGCCTTGGGGGACACACCACTGCCCACATCCCTCCAGGGAGAAACCGACCCATCCACCACCACCACTGTGTGCGTGCCATAAGCCAGTTTGACTGGCTTGTGACTTTGGCCTACATTCCATCTGTAGTAAATGAGCTATCCTTAATATGAATGACTTGTAAGTAGTTAGTGCAGTAGCAGCGTGTTTTAAAGATAGTGGGAGAAATGTGGGTATATCCAGTAGTTTAGTGGGATGTTGTCAAGTCATTGCTACTTTGTTAGTATGGGAGTACCTAGAAGTTTAAACTAACTAAAAAAATAAAACTGACACGTCTGTTTTTATTGTTAAAGCCAAAAAATGAAGTAAAAAACTTCTAAAAAAATAACAGACATAAAGAACTCTTTCATTTTTAGCAACAAACTGCTGTAACATAGGTGAGAACCTGTTTTTAGTACTCTCCTTGATACTATATCTTTAAGAAGTAGACATTCAATACGAAATATATATATTTTCTTACAAACATGAAAGCATATCTAAAGCAGGATTCCTATGTTTTGTATTGATTCTCAAATGATATTTCAACTACAGGTACACCTCATTCAGAACTCTTGGAAGAAGTTGAGTGTATGCCATCCCCTCGTTTAGCACTGACCTTGAAAGTTTCAGGTCTTGGAACAACTCGGGAAGTGGAATTAGCCTTAACAAATTTCCGATCTACCATCTTTTACTATGTGCAGAAGTTACTGCAGCTTTCCTGTAATGGCAATGTTAAATCTGATAAACTTAGACGTATTTGGGAACCAACATACACGTAAGATTACAAATTTATTAATCTATTATGGTTTTACTTGAGGATGTCTGATGAGGAAATTGATCTAAAATGCATGTTGAGATTCGTTAGTTGCCTTTTTTGTACAAGGGACAAAGCTAGGCATACTTTCCTTTAGATAACTAAGCAATTACATTTTAATAATCTCTCACCTTTTTAATATTATTCCTTTGAATAGTTCTTTTAAAAATCAGCCATGGTAACCTTTTCTTATAATGTTCTATTGTGCCTTGTTACCAATATCCCAGATGCAGCGTGGTTGATGAGGAGAAATGACAAAGAGAAACCTTTTAATTAAATGCTTTGTTTGTTTTACATTGGAGGGTGTCAAAGATAGGCCTGCAAGCCAAATCTAGCCTATAGTGCAGCCTGCTGTGGCACATTCTGGCCCCTGTCCCAGCCTTCCATGTTGTTTGTGCTGCCCTCGCCAAGACAGGCATATGCTGCATACGGTGTGTGGGGCTACAGCTGGCACATATACTACAAGCAGCATGTGCAGCCTGGCCAGGCACACAGTGCATGCGTTACCCACACTAGACCATCCTTGTGGACTGTGGTGCATCATTAGCATGTGGTTCAAACCAGCCTATGCCCGAGGGCTGTATGAGTTTAATGCGCCTACTTTAAGTTGTCTTCACTTGCTCTTTGTTCACAAAGAATATTGGTAAGACTACTTCATTCTTATTAGCCTAAGAATTATTTAAAGCATAGCAGACACTAGTGAAAATGTACAGGAATTTTCTTTCGGTCTTGTGTTTGTAACATTTTTTCAACCTTAAAATATCTCCTAAAGACAACTTATTCTGGCAGCAGAGAAAAAGGGATGCAGCTGCACCTGCACTGTTCTGGGTTGCCTCTCTTTATTGCTTAAATCTATAGCTTCCAGACATTTACTCTTATCTCATATCTAGACCTGACTAACACAAGAGCTTCATGCAGAATTAAGTATATGGACGTTTTAGGAGCGTTAAAAGGGGAGGGAGAGATCCTGCTCAGGAGCATACATCACTGTTGCATGATAATAGCTTGCATTGGTATCTTCTGATGCCAATTTACAGTCATGTCTGGCTATGCCCAAAGTGAGGCAACCACTAGGCTGTGTGAAATTGCCAGGGTCTCCTTAAAAATTCAGTCCTCTTCTATAAAGAAATGTATCATAATTTCTGTTGAGGCAAGAACATGGGGAACACCCCCTACCACTTCTCACCAGTAATTTTAGTTCTATTAGGGAGCTCCTTTACTGTCAGGATGCAGCAATCAGGTTGCTGTCATGTTCAGAGAAGACGCCAGTTGCTTTATGTGGCAGCACTGCCACTTAAAAATCTATTGTTCTTGTGCCCTTACAATTATGGATGCTATTTTCCTCTTAATCTGACATGCAGGAAGTAACCCCAGGCATTTAGAATGTCAGGAAATTGATAACATATGCAGTGAATAACCCCTGCAGGATATGACTTTACAGCTATAAGGAGTTGATTACAAGAGGGATGCTTCTGCTGCATAAATTAAGTACTTGCAATGAAATAAACACTGGAAAATAACTAGGAGTAGCCTTCCTTGCAAAATAGGGCTGTGAGTGATGGTCTTTTTAGGGGTATAGTTGTCTTCCTGGACATTCCCTGAAGGCATCTTAATACAGCAAGTACATTTTCTGTACTTGTCAGTGGTAAATTCTGTCAGCAGAATTTAGAGACTAAGAACACTAGTACTTCCATGCTGGGTCAGACCAGTGGTCCATCCATGTCAACATCCTGTCTCTAACGTTGGCAGGAGTAGATGTTTTAGAGTAAGAGTGTATGATCAGGGCATATCAATAGTGATATTGATTTACTGATGTCAGAGGATACAGCTGTTCTGTAGCTGTTCTGTTTAATAGCTATTAATGGAACTTTCAGGTGTGAACTAGTCTAATCCTTTTTTGAACCTAAATCTGCATTTACAACATCTTGTGGTAATGAGTTTAACAAGTTAACCACATAATGTGTAAACAGGCAAACAAACAAACAAAAAAGGGCTTGCCTGTATTTGTTTAAAGCATGTCTTGCATTCATTTCAGTAGGTGTCTGCTAGTTCTACTATTATTCTGGGCTTTGGTGAATAACCTAATCACTTTTTCCACACCTTTTTTGATTTTTGTGGACCTCCATTTTATCCCCCCTTTCTGAATAGAGGAGTCTGTCCTGGTATAACGGGACAGACAGCTGTCATACGAGGACAGCCTTTTTAGTCTGTCCTGGTATGACAGCTGCTGCTTACGCCTGATAGTCTTAGTTGCCCATCTCCATATTGTTTCTGGTTCTACTTGTATCCCTGGTAAGATGCAGAGATCAGAACTGCACACAGATTCAAGATAAATTTATATTGTGGCGTGATGTTTTTCCTGTTTAGTTTTATATTTCCTTCTTAATAATGCCCTACACTTACTTTACTGCCTATTTTTGGTCAGAGCTTGTTTCCCGTCTATATTGACTCCAAGGGCTCTTTTCTGAGTCCATAACAGCTAGTTCATAGTCTAGAATTGTGTATATTTGGCTGAGGTTATTTTTTCCCATGTGCATTAACTTGCAATTGTCAACATTTGAAATTCATTTGCCACTTTTTTGCCCGTTCAGGATTGTGAAAACTTTCTGCAGCTCATCACAATCGGCTTGAAATTTGACTACCCAGAATATTTTAGTAACTTCTGCAGACTTTGAGATTTCACTATTTACTCCCCGTTTCCAGGTCATTGATGAAAATGTTGAACAAAAGTAGGCCCAGCATAGATTTCTGTAGGACCCCACTATTAACCTTTCTGTTTCCTGAAAAGGGACTGTTTAGTTGTATCCTTTTGCTTCTTGTCTTTTAACCAGTCTGATAGTTACTGGATCATTCAAGCCTCATTTAAGCAAATGTGAGTTCAGTACTTTGTGCCTTCCTATTTTGCTGTCTTTAAGCTATATATGAGCTCAAGAGCTTTACTGAATTGGGGAATTTACAGACTTGCTATATTTAAGAGCTGCTGCTGCTCCTGCTCTTTCACATCAAATTAGCTAAAGGCCAAGCAACTACTTATATTTTATCATCTTGTTGATAACGTCTGAATGCAGAGGATGTTCTAAGCAGTCTGTGAGCATTACTTGAATGTGCTATTCTGAAAAGTTATTTAAAATATTAATGTTGATATTTTCCTGTTTAGAATTGTGTACAGAGAAATGAAGGATTCTGATAAAGAGAAAGAGGGTGGGAAAATGGTAAGAATTATTTTGGCACTTTTATTAACCTTTATGTTTGTATGGCTGTTTTAAACCATAACAAAACAGGTCATATTGTGGTTAGTGAAATGCAACTTAAAAAAACCCAACTAACTGTCCTTGAATGTTCAGAAGATGTGAATGAAAAATGTATAAATGCATGTTCCTAAAGAACTTGTGTATAATGCATGTGAAATTTTAAAGACTTTACAATCAGGAAAGACCCACATTTGGTGGTTCCTGTTGTAGGGTTGCTGGTCAATAGAGCATGTGGAACAGTACCTTGGCACTGATGAATTACCAAAGAATGACTTGATAACCTACCTGCAGAAGAATGCAGACTCGGCTTTCCTGCGCCACTGGAAATTAACCGGCACTAATAAAAGTATTAGGAAAAACAGAAATTGTTCCCAGCTAATAGCTGCATACAAGGTATATGTCCGCATCCAAACTTTTTTTTTTGCTGGGAATGGCTGTGTGCTTTGTTGTGCAGCTTTGAAGGTTCTTGAGGAGGGGGGGATAAGCTGTGTACAGTGTAAGTCTATATCAAGTTTAGGCTTTTCTGGCTCTATTTCTGCCTTCTGTTTGGAATATTAGTATTAAAAAACATTTGAATCATAGCCAATGTTACTACCATGAAAGCCTAAACACCGTAACCATTCTACTTCTTTAAGGGGTTGGCCACAATACAAAATTCTGAAAATTAGCCACTTCTTTCACTTCAACAATCCTTTTTATAGGATTTTTGTGAGCATGGATCAAAGTCTGGATTGAACCAGGGAGCCATTTCCACTCTCCAGAATGCTGACATTCTTAGTTTGGCAAAAGAACAGCCTCAGGCCAAGGCTGGTAGTGGCCAGAATTCCTGTGGAGTGGAAGATGTTCTGCAGCTGCTTCGTATTCTGTACATAGTTGCAAGTGACCCTTACTCAATACGAACATCTCAAGAAGGTATGCAAGTAGCTTAACGTGGTTTCTTCAGTACTTCCACAAAAACAAAATAATGTAAAAAAATTGTCTTAATATTTTTCAGAAGGAGATGAACACTCTCAGTTTAATTTTCCACCAGATGAATTCACAAGCAAAAAAATCACTACAAAAATTCTGCAACAGATTGAGGTAATTAAATTAAGCTAGTGAGTTGCACATAATATACAATATTTTATACATGCTGTAATTTTGAAACCTTTCTTCATTTACTATAACTTTAAAAATATTGGGCAAATACCCTCCAGGTCTTGAAGATAAACCACCTGATATCATGGAATTGCATGTTATTTGTTACGTGTTATTTTCTAAAACAAAAAATGTTTTGCCTGGCATAGTCAGTCTACAGTTTAAGTTCCCAGACTTGCGTTTTCATCTTGCACACTATCAGTCGTGTGCTTAACATTGTAAGCAGCAGACTAATTCTATTGAAGTTGGGACTGCTTAAGTGCAAGGTTTTACAGGTTCACAGTCTGTTAGATCAAACCTCAACATATCAAAGCTTTTTCCATCCAAAATTTTCTTCTAAATGTCACTGGCCCCTGAGAGTACATACAAGGAAGTGTCTCCACTAGAAGCCAAATGAGTGATTTGAGCTTTAATGGACTTTACCAAGGAGATTCTTCTGTTGCTGTCCAAGTTGATTCTTCCCAATCCTTTGCCATGAAGTCACCAGCAAAATTTTAAGTCACTCTGCCTTTATCAGTAGCACTTCTTCTTCTTCTTTCATCACCAGTAGTTATAAACTCCAAATGCTGTTAAGGAACAAATTATTAGGTAGAAATATATAATTGAGTGAGTGAATGTATTTACATTACCTACAGTACTACTACGGTGCTCAAATCCCAGATTCAGAAGGTGTGATTTGGTTTTCAGTTGCATATAGCCCAAAGTAATGGAAAAAATATTGTCAAAAACCATAACAATATAACAAATCAGGTAAAGCATTAGAGGGCACTTTCTTCTCTATCACTAGACACCTGCAGTTATTTTGCTGAGAGGGGCCTGGGGGCACAGTGAAAAATCTAATCTTTGCCCTTAAAGCAAACCTGAAACTTTTAACAGGTAAAGTGATGCATCTAGGTCTGGCTTTCTGTGGTGTTAATCAGACACAAAAGTGATGTAGTTCTCTGTAGCTTAAGGATAAATCTAATCTTGATCTGGTTCCTTCCAGCAAATCAGTTATTTTAACAGGATTTGTACAATGAGCTTGATATGTAGGCTGTGGTTTTTGAGGCACCATAGAGTTGTTGGTTTTGAGGCTACTGAAACAAATACCTGCAAAGATTGAATCAGTTCAGAATTTAGCCCGTGTGTGTGTTCTGAGTAATCTTTGCTTACTTGGGACTAACATCAGTTGCTATGATTTATTACCCTTGTTAGCACAGTAAAGACAACACTGTAATGGGAATCTGGCTTGTGCATTGTTAACTAAGCACTAGCTGCAGGACCACATTCTTCCTATGCTTACGCTTGTGTAGCATTCTTTGATTTCATGCTATTTAACTGAGGGAAATATCTATATCTGTATTACTGCTAATAACAAAGGACCCTGGAAGAATCTTGATATTTAAATTGCAAACTGACCTTGCAAAATTGTGTTAAGAAAATCCTTATTCTTCTATGGGAAAAGGACAGACTTGATAGCAAGTCACTGAGATGCAATAAAAATGAAATATCAAGATCCTTATTTTTAGTAGTAGAGCCGTATTTCTAAACAGAATGTTTCTGACATGCCTTTGTTGTTAAATTTCTCCTTTTGTGGGTGGATGTCTGAATGCTTGTATGTCCTACTAAAACTAAGTAAAATTTCTTCAATGCGTTTTATAGAAATTTAACTACAATCAGAAAAAAGCTTTTGACCAGAATCTTTGGTAGGGAACATAGAGCTTGTCACAGTTCTCTGAAGATTACTTGGGAACTTGGCTCTACTTAATAATGACTTTGACATATTGTTTAGCAGCCAGAGAGAAACCACATTTTCAGAGGGAAATAATCTCAGGTTCTAGGGCTGGTTCTCCTTTTTCCTCATGCTTTATTTATTGGCATCCTCCTATGAGAGGACAGTATGTACAGCCTTTCCAGATTTGGAGTATATAGGTGGGAACATGTGGGTGGGTGATGAGCTCAGGGGCATCCTTGCTGGGATCATCAAGGACCTGGTATAAGCAATGCTTTTAATAAACTATTCACCTTTTAAAGAAAGCACTGTGCTAAGGGCACTCCATGCAGAGGTAATAACTAGCTCTACACGTATCTGACTAGCAAGTTCCTTGTACTACTTGATCCCATGTTTTAAATAACTCGCTGTCCGTTAAATTTCAGGAACCATTGGCGCTAGCGAGTGGAGCATTGCCAGACTGGTGTGAGCAGTTAACTAGCAAGTGTCCTTTCTTAATACCATTTGAAACTAGACAGTTGTATTTCACATGCACAGCATTTGGGGCATCAAGGTAAGAAACCTGACCAAATAAATGTATTTTGTTTTCTTCAGTGTAAAATAATTTTTCATGTCACTGTAAAACCTTTGTCACTTACCATATCATGGAAAAGCGTAAGCATGATATATTTTCCAAATTTAAGGAGCTTTATAAAATTTTATATTACAAAGATCAGTAAATAAAAAAGGAAGGGGAATCATTTTAGAAGTTGAGAAAAGCATTTGAAATTTTTTTATGCATGTGCTGAGGGGAGGTGCAGAGTGACTGGCTCTCTGTGGTTTGTTCCACGAGAAATTCCATTTCGATGTTCAGCCTGCCAGCTTAGTTTGCATGTGAACTTTAGCTAGATCATCAGAATGAGCAATGATTTTTTTTGTGGAGTTTTTAAAATCTGGTTCTTCATTACTTGAAGCTGTTTACAGGAAGAGAGAATCTAACTCTTTAATTTAAATTCATAATCTCCTAACATGATTTATTAAAATCTAATACTACTGTGATATTTGTTTGAAACAATGCACCAAAATATATACCTTCTTATTGTTTATACAGATGGTGAATGTTTGATAAGTGTATAGTTTGGACTTTATTTTGAGTATTAAAGACCAAGAGTTTGACCATCTGGGGCATTTGTACACCCACACTTGTCTGCTCCTACATACCAGAAATCCAGTGCGTCAGCCTGCAGAGCATGCAAACTGACATACCCAGAGCTGCATCACATACATTTATACAGACGGCGAAATGTGTGTCAGTGCTAAGAAAATGGCAGCGTACGCTTTGAAACTAAAAAACCTTCAATGTGTTTTAGTTCAAAAGCTTACTACTTCAATTTTCTCAGTGTTGACACATTCCACCATTTATACAAATGCATACAACTCAGTGTCAAGCACTTTTAAAATCACCTGATGCTGTGTCATGTGCGTGTGTGCATAAACCCCTTTTGTTTTGAAAAGAAGTCTTAGCTGTATAATGCAGCTGTAATATAACATGGTAAGCTTAATATGATTTAGTAAAATGGAAGGTAACTGCCTTTGAAAACATTTCAACATCTAGTTGATCCTTTGTTTTGGTTTTAGCTTACTAATTTGTTCTCTACTACAAAGATAATATCTGTCCGTCTGTCTGTCAGTTTGGTTTTATACAAGGAAAAGGGAGAATTAAATTTCATTGCTTAGGAAAGAAGAAAAGAGGCTGGCCAATTATCTCCAATTAACTGTATTTTGTTATTAAAGTAGCATGGAACTGAGGGTGGAAAGCTGCTCTTTTGAGCTCTTTTGGGGGGTCTTAATCTATAGAAATTTTGGGTGTTGGGCAGGGTTAACTTCTGGGGTGCCAGAGGAAACCATTCTCTGTTAAAAACCCTCGGGGGTACTGAATATTTAAGTGACTCAAGGGTACATGAATTTGTAAGTTGATAAGAGGTTTAAGAAAACTGACTTTCATCTTTTGGCATTTTATTACATAGCTACAACTCCATGGCTGCATGCACATGTGTGTATTTTTATAATGTGGCTAATAAAAGAAAGACATGTTATAACAATCTTTAGATATCTAAAGATCTTGTTGTCCAATAGATGTTATTTACCTGGCACATCTTTCAACTTTCTTGGGCTCTCCAAGCGTTTAAACCTCATAGTACCACTGTAAAGTAGTTGAAATATATGCCAGTTTCAGGTTACTTTGCTTTCACTTATATAGCAAACATGCTTTTAGCATTGGGAGTAGTTTTTTTGCTGTGTGGATGGCAGGGTATGAAAGAATTAAAAACATTGCCTTCACATAGGTGCTATTAATAGTTGTAGTTGTTCTTGTTTAATTGGATTTAAACCAAAAAAACCCCAACACCTTAACATGAAGGCATTTACTGTGAAGTCCTAACAGTTTTGGGCAAAATTTTCATTAAAATTACTGGATTCTTTTTTCAGACAAGAACCAATATATTATTTTTCTTGTACATACATGTGTTTAAATAATTGTACTTCGGTCTTGTGTATGAACCTGCTTGTTTGCCTGTAGGGTTATATTATGTAGATTATTAGCTCATAAGACTTACAGGTATAAATATGTATAAACCTCTTTAAGAACATTGGATGAAAATATGACTAAGTGCTAAATGTTGTTACCCACTAATCACTTCCACTGGGATTAGGATTTGTTTGGTTTTTTACTCTGATGAAATACCATGCACACTTGACTTTTTTTTTCTCTCTTTCTTTAAACCATCAGTTGAGGATGATGCATCCTGGAAATGCAAAATTATTGTTTTATATTTATATGACATTTTTCTTCCCTTGACATTGCAAGTGCATCTGAAAGCCTTGCAAAAGCCAAAGAAAATGGCGCACACAACTTAGGAATTAACAGCATAATTTTTGCATACTTGTCTCGGGGTACTCATCTTTTATGTATCAATAGACTTATAGTTTTTAAACAACACCTGTGTGTTCTGTATCCAGAGCAATTGTGTGGCTACAGAATCGACGTGAAGCCACTGTTGAACGGACAAGGACCACAAGTACAGTGCGACGAGATGATCCAGGAGAATTCAGAGTTGGGCGGCTCAAACATGAAAGAGTGAAAGTTCCACGAGGTGAATCCTTGATGGAATGGGCAGAAAATGTCATGCAGATTCATGCGGATAGAAAATCTGTTCTAGAGGTAAAGCATGTCTGTCTAATGAAGAGATGCTAAACGCTGTTTTTATCATTTCTGCTGTACTGAAAAGTCATTCTCAAAACCTGTTAGGAAATAACTGTTAAAATTTTTACTGCTACCATATTTATTTGCATACCATACCCAGAGACTACCAGAGCAAGGTGCAGGGCTCAGGAGAAATCCAGCCTGTGTAGGGCCCCTCCCCCAAACACAAGGAAGCTGGCAGCAGATTTGGTGGCTGTGGGGTTGGGGGTGCCGAGCAGCCAGACGTGAAGTTGTCAGCAGTGCGGAGTTCCTGTGGCCACTCCACCTGGCTCCACAGGCCCCCCAAAGTGCAGGGCCCAGGATGGTTGCCCCGATTTTGCCCCTCCCTCCTCCTAGGATTGGCCCCAACCACACAATTTTTTGTGGGGGGAACAATTTAAAATTCCATGTCTTAAATGTGGAAACTGAACAATTGTTTCGGATTTATGGGCACTGATTGTGGAGGGGGTGGGGAGGCAAAATGGCAGCTGGGCTGGAGGTTCTGGGTGCATGGAGCTGGGTGAGGAGTCCCCTCATCAGATTCATATTTCTACCTGCTTCTGCTAAGTAATGAAGAGTCTTCCTGAGCAGTTGCTACTGGGTCAACCCTTTCACAATCACCACCAAATTAAGACTTGTTTGCGGTTTCATTTCATATACAATTTGGAGGATTAACCCCCCCAGCTTTTAGGAATTGAGGCTGCAAGGGAGGGATACTTCCCCAACCTGTGCCTCTTTCCTGCCTGCCTTTTCCCCTACCCCCTGCAAGGTAGTGAGAACCTCCCGCCCTTTGCCAGGTACCCCTTTGAGTGAGTTACTTGCCACAGTAGAGATTTACTGCCCAGCACCTGTTTTTCTTTTTTCTCCTCCCTCTTTCTCATTTTGGGAGGGCAGACTGAAGAAAAAAAAAGTTTACATATTATTTGGGGTTTCTTGGTATGCAAATAAATATTGTATTTCTTTATTTTAATCATATCTTTTAGGTTGAGTTCTTAGGAGAAGAAGGGACGGGCCTGGGGCCCACGCTGGAGTTCTATGCACTGGTGGCAGCAGAGTTCCAGAGGACAGATCTGGGAGCTTGGCTTTGTGATGATGATTTTCCAGATGATGAATCGCGTCAGGTGTGGCACATTTCTTATCATGGACATTCAGAGAAAAAGATTCATATTTTGTAAGATAAAGAAAACTGCTTATTTCACTTCTTTTCCTGTCACACATGGCCATTAGCTGGATGCCTCCATCCAGTGTGTGAGACTTATTTGTCTGCTGCCTCCTAAGATGGTTAAGCATGAGATTTTTGCCCTTTAAGCATAGTATGGTGAGGTGTAAGCCTTCCTCTTTCCAGGACGCATATAGTTAGTACACAAGTTTTGTTTCTGCAGAGAGATGAAGCAGCATGTGCTACAGGCAACAACAGCACTATTTAGTTAGTGCACAGTAGGATGGAGTTAGATCTGTTTTGCACACAGAATAAGGCAGGGTCTGATGGAGAAAAGTAGTGTGCGCATGTCCATTAAAGACTGAGGCAAGGATTTCTTGGGGTGATATCATTATGTATTTTTTGTAGTAGTACTATGTTATAATCCATACAAGGCAAAAGGTCACTTAGACGCCTTTAATTGCGTTATTTTCTACCTTCTGTGAGTGTTAGATTTTGCGACCTGAATCTTTTTAACAAAGGGTTTTTTATATAATATTTATTTCAAAGGGTTGAATTGTAAAATATGGGGTTTAGATTGCCTTTTTGTTTTTATTATCTTGGGATTGCCTCTTTAACAAATACTACAGTATCTGCACATGAAGATATGTGAACTACTGTTTTCTAAGGTGGCAAAGATCTTTACATTTGAATAAGCTACTTCTGTAAATTGGTTAGGCTGAAGGAAGCTCATGAAATAGCAGCTTAATATAAACGTAACTTATGTATTTCAGCTCATTTTGCACAAAACTAACCCTTCTTCCCTTGTTTCTTAAAACCAGGTTGACATTGGTGGTGGGTTAAAACCTCCTGGATATTATGTACAGAGATCATGTGGACTCTTCACAGCACCATTCCCACAAGATAGTGATGAACTTGAAAGAATAACCAAACTCTTTCATTTCCTGGGAATTTTCTTGGCTAAGTGTATTCAGGATAACAGACTGGTGGATTTGCCTGTTTCTAAACCTTTCTTTAAACTCATGTGTATGGGGGACATTAAAAGTAATATGAGTAAATTGATTTACGAGTCACGGGGTGACAGAGACTTGCATTGTACTGAAAGCCAGTCAGAGGCTTCTACAGAAGAGGGGCATGACTCCCTCTCAGTAGGAAGTTTGGAAGAAGACTCAAAATCAGAATTTATCCTTGATCCACCAAAGCCTAAACCTCCTGCTTGGTTTAATGGACTTTTAACATGGGAGGATTTTGAATTAGTAAATCCACACAGAGCTAGATTTTTAAAAGAAATTAAGGACCTGGCAATTAAAAGACGGCACATCTTAAGCAACAAAAGTCTTTCAGAAGATGAAAAGAACACAAAACTGCAGGAATTAATGTTGAAGAATCCATCGGGTTCTGGGCCTCCACTTAGCATAGAGGATTTAGGGTAAGATTTTTCCTCTGTGTTGGTATATAAATTGGCATCGTTGATAGATTCAGTCACAGTTTCTGTAGCTATGGTTTGTGAAGCCTTTTACAGAGAAATTGAACAATTATGTTAATGTTATAACTTCATGATGTTTTGCTTTGGTTCTTTATTTGGCCTTAACCAACAGTATCTTTTTGTAATCGTTTGAAGAAAGAAGGCAAACTGAAATTGCAAGTGTTTGAAACCAACAGTATTAAGAAGTTTGAAGCACCGTGAAGTATTCATACTTGGATGCGTTTTAGGCAGCACATTGTGTCCCATTTGGAGCTTTGAGTTATTTCTAAGAAAATAAGTTCTCATTTCATTAGAAGAGACTTCAAATTCTGACTTTTTTTTATGTCAGCTGGCTGTGGTCCATTGCTCCACAACCTGTCACCCATTCACCATTGCAGTTTTAGCTTTGAAGCTACTAATGTATGGAATACGTTTTCTGTGTGAACAATGCTAAAGTTACAGCTTATTGGTAGTGCTTTAATATACTCACATAGGAAACTTAGGTTTGAAGCCCAAGGACAAACAAATTATTTCTTGCCACTTATCATTAGTCTTTGAAGTGAATATGCTGCCATAGTATTGCATGTAACATAGAGATATCCATGCTAGCTTTAATACTACCAGCTCAGGTACTGGTAATAGTGTACCTGTGGCCACAGGTATGCAGCATGAGCTTATTTACCCTGCTGAGCCTGTGCTGAGCTGCATGTTGCTACAGTTAGACAGTTACTGTTGCCAAGTTTTGAAAGTAAAGAACTTGACTAGACAAACTCGGAAAGCTATCAGCTGCTGTCAGGTAACGGTTTTTATGTGATCACTGAACAGTTTACCAAATATTGCATGTAGTATAACGGTACACAATCCTTGATTAACACAGTTTGTTGTTAGGAGCCCACCAGATTCCCTGGATCTAAGGGGCAGGATCTTGAAATGGGCAGCACTAAGCTAGCATCATTGCAGTGATGTCTCTGAGATTGTCCTTCCCACCAGAGCTGGAATGCTGCCTAATAAAAGATACAAGATAGGGAGTGAACTTCTCAGAAATTCCTCTTGGGGGGGGGGGCGGGAATAAAAACAAATGTAACTGGTATTCTAGGTTTTGTTTCATTTAGAACTGAATCTGCAGTAAAAGATTTCAGATTTTCCATGTGATTGTAAATATATAACATGGCAGCATGGTTGGGCATTAGAACTGGTCATAACTTTAAAACTCGTTTTTACGTGGAGTATGTTAAGTGACTTTGACACTGCTAGTATTAACCCTGAAAATAGCGTAAGTGTTCCTGTTAGCATGAGTTCATCTAGAAGGCTTGGTAGCATTTTACGTTTCACATTTGCATTTTGACTTTTTGAAACTTTCTGACACATTTGGAAGCTGAAAAAAAAAAAGTGAGCGATGCACATAAAATGCAGGTATATTTGAAACATCCATTTGACATAACCTTTAATATAGTGTCATTGTTCACATTTATAAAAAGATAATCTGCAAGCTGTTTTTGTGGAGTAATTAGGAGTCTAGCATTTGATGAAAAATGGGAGCAGATTTTTGGTATCTACTAATGGCTATCTTTATTTTTGCAGTCTAAATTTCCAGTTCTGCCCTTCGTCAAAAGTGTATGGGTTTACAGCTGTGGATCTCAAACCAGGTGGTGAAGATGAGGTTAGAAAAATACTCTATCAAGAATTTTAATATTCTGTCTCAAGAATAATTAACACAACGCTTACACTATTTATACATATATTTTTATAGATGGTAACGATGGATAATGCAGAGGAGTATGTTGATCTGATGTTTGACTTCTGTATGCACACTGGCATACAGAAACAGATGGAGGCATTTAGAGGTAACTTTAACTATGACATAGTACATGTGCATTTAGATGGACGCTTAAGGTTTTCTGATTTTAATATGATGGTCCAGAAATGTGTGTTTAAAAATAAACCATATGCAGTAAAAAAGGATTGTAATGACAAAGGCACTGTCTTTGTTAGTACAGCTAGAAAATGGAAATACTGACACACTTTAAATATTGGCTATTGTTGTATATTACATTATCAGCAAATAGTTACATGTATACGCATCCCAATTTTTGACTTGGCATCAGTAGGTTTAGAACAGTAAACCAAACTAATCAGTGTAGTAGTTATAAAACAGCTAACAGCATAGGCTTGCTGCAGTATTGACTGTAGTAATACCCAATTGTGAATAATTAAGTTGGCAATATTGTTTACTCTTGCCATAACTGTAGCTATTCTGTTTTTTTTTCTACTGATTTAATTAAGAAAACATTAAAAAATATTAGCTATATCTTACTGATTGTATTATGTATAAAACCAAAAATGTTTGAGATTAAATTCTTATGGTTTTGTCTTTGTATCTGTTTAAATCAAGATGGGTTCAATAGAGTCTTCCCAATGGAGAAGCTGAGTTCCTTCAGCCATGAGGAAGTTCAGATGATTCTTTGCGGAAATCAGTCACCTTCTTGGGCAGCTGAGGATATCATTAATTACACAGAGCCTAAATTGGGTTACACACGAGATAGGTAACTATTTGATTTAAATTTTTGTGAAACAGCATTCAGGAAACGTGTATAAAGTGGTAGCATCCACAGTATTCCTTATATATACCAAGCTGAATGAATTGTTGGGAGTAAAATAGCAAATCAATATGGAATAAACATATGGCAGGTGAGGTGTGAAAATTTAATTATGGATGAGGAGGGGTTTGATGTTTGGGGTGAAAACACCCTCCCCCCCCAATAGGGAGTCAACATATTCAGAAGAGCAGGCAAGGGAAATTTCACATTTTCTGTAAATTCAAGTGCTGAGAAGCCATTGCTTTAGTTTTTGCTTTACCTAGTGCACTGCATAAGTTTGAAGCTCTCCCATCTTAGCAGGAGCATATACTTATTCCTAGAACTATCTTGGTTATCAGAATGCGAAAGGAGCATAATAAATCAAAGATGCCCTGTAGCAGGGGTCTTCTGTTGATCCCATCATTGCATAAGTGAAAGGACCAGGTGCAAAAACCCTGGTGGAGCAGAGTTCTTGGTGTAAGAATAGTGCTATCTGTGGAAAATCCTTGGAGAGAATTTAAGATTTATTTTTGGTTTGAGTTTCCAATAAATTGGAAAAGCAGGAAATTTGAAACCCTGACTGGTGAATTTTCACTTGCTTGAAGGCTTCTTTATACTGCTGTTGTGATGTAGAGACTTTACAAAGATAATATATGTATATACCCTCTTAAAGCCCTATGCACTGCCAGCATGGTGCAAAAGGGTGCTTACCTTGTGGGTTGCCAGTTGCAACAAATAATTAAATTATTTTAATAATTAATAGACAGACTGAAGTTTTGCCATGTGATACTAGGGACAGATTTTTTTTTTTTATTGTTGTTTTCATTTTTAATTCTTTATAAATGCTTTGTACTCCATTCAGTACTGATCTGGGCCCCACTATTTTTAAAGATTTTCTGTTTAAGTTTGGGCAAACAATTTTTTTTTTTTCAGTGTAAAATTACAAAAAATTCTTCTCTCTTCACCAAAGTAACTTCTTGTTGGTGTTTTTTTTTCCATTTGCCTGTAGTCCTGGATTCCTTCGGTTTGTGAGAGTGCTTTGTGGGATGTCTTCAGATGAAAGGAAAGCCTTTCTTCAGTTTACTACTGGCTGTTCAACACTTCCACCAGGAGGACTGGCTAACTTACACCCCCGCCTCACTGTTGTACGCAAGGTATGGGCTGTTTGGGGTACCTTTCTACAGCAGCTCTTCACTTTTTTTTTTTTTTTTTTTTTTTAAAAAAAAAAGCAAAACAAAACAACAACAACCTTTGCCACTTCAGCAACAACTTCATGTTCTCATGAAGGAATTAATTCAAAGTATTTGTAAACTAAACATCAAGCAAGTATTAGTAGTGGATGTAGTGTAGGAGTAGTGTCATCACTGCCATCATTCCTTGGAATCCCCCCTCCTTTATTTATGAACTAGACTGTAAATTCTGTGGAACAAAGGCTCAGTCTATAAAGTACTGTGAACAACTACCCTCTGTATAAATTGTCATCCTTTTTTTTTATTCTCAGGTTGATGCTACAGATGCAAGTTATCCATCCGTGAATACATGTGTGCATTACCTTAAGTTGCCTGAGTATTCTTCTGAGGAGATAATGAGAGAGCGCCTACTAGCTGCTACTACGGAAAAAGGCTTTCATCTCAACTGAGTTACTGAGTGCAACACATGGGACCTGAAAAACTGTTTTTATACTAGTGAAGCCTCTTGTGTTTGTGTGCAGAAAATATGATCTCCACGCTGTGCTCTGATGAGAGTTGCCTTTTTTCCACCTGTGGGGCGTTAGGAACATGTGGAATAAGTTTGTTAGCTGCTAATGACACAACAAATCCCTGTAACTACACAGCCAGCAAGTAAATGGCACAGAACACTGTGTGATGCTTCAAGGGCTTGCACGACTGGAAATTAAGGTGGTTCTGTTTGACTGTTCCAAAGAACAGATCATCAGATTTTCAGTGTTCACCGATTATAAATTTCTAACAGTGTATTTGTGTAAAGTTTGTCATTTAATACCTTGTACACTACGGTTGCCATCACTGATCCCTATTTTACCGGCTTTAAGCTAACTGGTCAAAAAACCTGCTTCCTTAAAACCTAGGGTTAATGAGCATCTCCAGCTTTCTCTTTCTTTTTTAAAATGGTGCCTGCACTATTGGAGTATTTTAGTGTTTTCTTTTTTTCTTTTTTTTTTTTCTTTTTTTGCATATAATCATGCACAACTGTTTAGTTTTTCTTTCAAGTGGGAATATATTTTGATTCTTAAATCCCCTCCTATAAAGATCAAATCCCTAAGTGTGTTTGTGCAGTTCAACAATAAAGCTATTTAAGAAAAAGAAAAAAAAACACTGGTCCCTGGTGCAAGGCACACTTAAAGCAAGTTTTACTTTGGTTGTATTTTCTTTGTATATTATAAACATTTATTTAACTTGTTGCAGTTTGAAGTTAAAAAAAAAAAATTCCAATGTGTATGCTCAACAATAATCATTAAAATGTTTGCAGCGTACAAAACTGTCTCCTCTGAACATTTTGTTACCATTCTCCAAATGTGAATATATAGACTACATATTTTCTATTGATTTTGGTTAAATGAAAGCATTTGGAAAGCAATTGCATGAAAAAACTAAGTTTAAAGAAAAGAAAAAAGAATTTGGAATAGAGCAAATAATAGAGTGATAGCTTGCCTGAGGCTAAGCGGGGCATTCGTAATTCTGTATTGCATCTTCTTGAGAATTTGTTTTTCAGTGATAACATGTGTGCTATGCTTGGAGTATGTATTTTTTTTAGCATATTTGTATGAAAGATAAGATTACACATAGCACTAGAGGGAAGGGCTGCCTCATGTAATGCAGTTGGTTTGGCATTTTGAGGGAAAGAAACCTGTCTTGTGGCAGTAAGTGATTTGATGAAGTAAATAAGAGGTTACTACTGGAGTCTTTCTAAACCATCGAAGAGGAAAGACATATTTCTCAGTCCCCATAATGTCTCACATTTTCTGGGCTCTCCCCTTCTCTGTCGCCTGGACCAAAGCCTATCCTTAAAAACAACCCAGAATTTTTTTAACTTCTGAGCAACATACCAAGCAGATTCCTTATCAGACCTCCAGCAGAGGTTTCACAACACTTTAAAAAGATTAACTCTGCCTCTTGGTTGGCTTTGGAATTTTTCTGCAAAATTGAGAAAACAAATGAGGGTTTTATGGGGTGAGGGGGAAGAGAGGGGAGGCATGGGGGGGGAGGGAGAGAAACCTTCACTTCTCCACCTCACAAATGGCAGACAGCTGAGACAGTCGATCACAAGGTAAGTAGCTTAGAGCCAGTGTATGATTAAGGTTTCACTGAGACAATCCCAGCTGGTGTGTTCAGGGAAAACTTGACAGGAATGTGGTTGAATGTACCTCAGGGAAACTTCACTTTCACTACTGTACAGGCTATATGGAAGCTTTCCTTATTGAGACCAGGCCAGAATCCATCACCTGGACCTGGACGGGGTGAGATTTTCCCTTTTTTTAAAGTGCCCCTCCCTCTCTCCCATGTGTGAGGCTCCTATTTCTTAAAACCTTCACAAGCAGCAAAACTTCACAGGAACTTCTGAATGCTGGGGGAAGGCAAGTTCCTTTGTGACACCCAGAATGAATAAATTGCTTTTCTCACCCGGGTAAGATCCTGGCTGAGAGGCTACAAAGCATGCCTGAATGTCCTACTCCCCTTTCCACTCCAGGTGGTATGGGAGTGACAATTGAGGAGGTGATGGGATTTAGTCTGTGGCATGTGCTGAAAAGTTTGCCCCTTCACTACTCTAGTTCACTCCTCATTTTATGTAGTCATGGACTTGGTCCAGTCCCTTAGCTTGGACTAAGTGTGTGGGGGCGTCTTTGCGGGGTGAAGATTCAAATCCTTTTCCTTAGGAGGTAAAATACCTTCTTCCAATTTCCATGAGTTTCACAGTGGCTTAAACAGCATGGTGCAGGATACATACTTGCAGATAACCAGCAGAGGTCCCTAATCACATATCAAATCTCATCCCTCAGTGCTTTAATGAATAGTTTTCAGTGCTGACATTTAGGCAACCTTGTTTAGCCCAAAGAAGATAAAAACAGTTTAATAGATTCTAAGGCCAAACAGGACCCCCACAAATGTCCATCTTTAAATATACATAAATGCCTGGGAGAAATCCAAGGAGTACACACTATACAACACCAGATGTCTTTATCAGCCAGGCCTATAATCATGTCAGAATAAAACAATAAGTTTCTCTAGTAAGATCAACCTTCCATGAAACCATCTGTAACACTAATTACATTTAAAATGTAGGTCTTTGAGAGAGTCTCCAAAAGATGCCAAATTAACCATAACATTATTTTATTTGGGATTGAAATCCAGCTAACCAGCCTCTTGTTCCTGTTCATTCCTTTTTATCTTTTAAATATTGCAACTGCATTAACAGTCTTCCAGTCCTTAGCAAATCTTGAAAAGATGTGCTGGGGGATGGGGTGGGGATATGAAAGCTCCTTGGTTCCTTTAAGACTGGTATAAATTGGTTTGAAAATTAACTTTTGCAGATGCCCCCTTACATTCTCCTTTGTTGCAGATCATAAACTTTCTACTCCATCCTCAGCAGTACATAGGATGGGTACGTGCTCCTTCTTCATTCCAAATAAAGAATAAAAATATCTATTAAATATTTCTGCTTTCCTGACATTGGTATTTACAATCTGCATGTAGCAATGGGCCGATATTGGGCCTGCGGGTTTTCTTACTCCCAGTATATTTAAAAAATACCTTACCTTTTAATTGTGGCCACATGTGTTTTATTGTTCCTTTGGCTTCCCTTACTAGTTGCCTACATATTTTAACATCATGTTATGGTCATTGTCTTTTTACTTCCACTCTTTTCTATCCTTTTATATGAAGTGTTTAGGTTTTATTGTATCAGATGTTTTGAATTTCCAAACACGTTCCATTTGCCAGTGATCACGATCGCTGGTGCCTAAGCAAATGTAAATTTTTAGCTAGGCTATTTATTTTTTCCTTATCCATCAGCATGAGGTGTAATATTACGTTATGTTGTGCAGCAGGCAGAATAAGACCTTTATCTAGCACTTAGTTGCTGTCCACAATAGATGTCAAGAAGGTGTCTCCAAGGTTGAAGTCACCCATGACAACACGTTTTCTTCATCCTACACATTTATAGACAGATCTTTAAGAAGCAGTTTCTTCCTGCTATTTCAGATGAGGCAGTCAGTAATGCATGTCCACTAGAGTCCCACCATCTAGTTTTACTACTTACAAGTGTATCTGTGAGCATTCAGCGTCCTGTGATCTCAATAAGCATGTGACTCTAACAGGAAAGGGTGTTTCTTGTGGGAGGTGCCATCCTTCCTTTTCCCATTTTATCCTCATAGAATAAGTTGTAATAACTGGTTTCAGTCACAAACCCCATTTTCACCATCAAGTTCCAGCAATACTAACCATATCATATTTCTTATATGAGCATCTTCAGCTTCTCCTTTTTTTTAATGACCTAGCGTGATAAAGTATGATGATGTTTGTGATATTTCTTGGTTAATTGTTTTATGTTACAATTGGATTTCCTGCCCTGGTTTCTCTAACTTGTACACTGGGAAGGAATGAGGTAATCGTGTTTTGAAGCAGACCTGAGGCTAACTTGCCCCTTTCATGCAGCATATCAAGCACTTAGTGTGCATCGGGCAGGAGAGGGAATCAATGGTCAGTTGAGGAGGAAAAACAGGTTTGTGTTTATGATTCCAAGGTTAAAGTGTTGTAAACTGTGAGTTCCCATGACTGGCAATCCTTTATGCTCTGGTGCTGCAGACCTGAGCGTCAATGTTGTGAACAAAACTATAATAAATGTGAGAGAAAAAACACCAGATTAAGGGGAAAGAGTATTTATTGTCATGCTTAGAAGCAAATACCTAAGCATTAAAATGATAAAATAAACTTTACAAAGTAGCAGCTTCCTCTTGAGCATGAAACTTATCCAAATCTTATTTTATCATCTTTTGTTCATTTTTATTAACATAATGGCTCTTAAGTGCCTCAATACTTGGATTACAATTTGCACAGTACTTAGAAATTTGTAACATTCCCTTCAGTATAAAATCTGAGTAAATGTGAATAGGCTTTATGACAGTCACTCCTATGAAGAAGCAAATTTGTTCCTGTGAAGTTGAAATCCAGCAGAAGATTGGTCATACAGATGCAGAACAAGATCTTAAGTTACGTACTTATAGCAACAAAAATATATATTGGTATATTAAAGCAAGCATAGAAAATAATTTGGGATTATACTAATTTTTTCAGCTCCTTTCCACCCCTACCAACTCAGTTTTGGCATGAATACAGTACATAAACCAAAGAGATACATGAAGACAGACTTCCAAGACGACTCTAAAGATTTTTCTCTAATAGAACTGCAAATACCAAAATAAGTACTTAATTTATTAGAAGGGCAGCTGTTGTGTCAACTGAATTTGCTGCTTTGCTTAAGTTTTTTTTTTTTTTTTTTCCTTTTATTCACATTTGTTTTATCTTTTGGTATTCAAGTATTTTGGTGGGTAGATAAAAGGAAATGGAACATATACTAGATTTCTTGATTGACTCATCTTCAACATGTTTCAATCAGTTTGAATATTGCAAGATTTGTCTTTCTGAAGTCTCGAGAAATAGCTGTAGAGGATGGCCTTTGTAAAATATGTTCTTCAACAGGCTTGTCTGTTTCTAAGTTTCTGCCATTTTGTCAAGAACAAGTAGAGGTGCAAGAATTCTACTCCTGTTTGTTTCCACGATGCATCCATTTAACACCATTTCATCCAAAATTATGTGCACTCTATCCAAGTTGAACATTATCTAGAAGTATTTCAAGTTAAGTATTTTTTACTTACAAGTACTGAGCAATGTGAGGACAACTCCATTGGATATGTTATCTGTCCTCTTCATGTGTCTAATGTTCCCAACCCTCTTCCCTGATTAAAGCTTCCAAATAGAGGTATTTGTAAATCTAGAGTTTGAGATGAGAGCTAATAAATTTTACTGGAGCTAATGTACACTTCAGAAATAATGCTTTTGACCTTGTTAGTTATGTGGCAGTGTCAATGGGAATGAAAAACTGCAGTCTTCTTTTAGACTAGTTTAGGAATTGACAGTGTGATAACATGAAGAATTAATACTTGCATAATGTTTTTAGATGGGCTGACATGAGGTTACTTCTAATTGCCTCTAATGTTATGGGCAAATAATTTTAGATTCCCATGGGTACAAAATACTACCAGCAAGATAGTAGTGAAGAAGAGTGGAAGTGTAAATCTTATTCTGCATTTCAGCTAACTAAAATAATTCTTTTGGTCTACTTGTAAATATCAGTTACAGTTAAATGTTAAAGTTGACCCTTGTATCTATATTTTATTTATACTCCTACACCATTTGTTTAGGCTAATGGAAAATAGCTTATCAAGTTGAATACGCTGATATGAAATAGGAAGGTATTAATCTATTATAGTTGTGTATAAATAAGAGTGATTTTACTGATTTTATACCTCCTTCCTAAAAAGTAGAATTTAATAAAAGGTTCATGTTTAAAAGGTTATCATTTTGCAGATATGTTTAGGACCTTCAGTATATGCATAGTAAAAAAAAAAAAAGTTGAAGGACAATTTGAAACAATATAAAAGTGTACTTCTGTGTTGTGTGCCTTGACCATTAGCATATCTGTCTAATCATGGTCTCTTAATTGCTTCTGCCTTGGCACATTTTACACCAGCAAATAAAGAAGCTGGATACCATTCCATGTGCTTTATTTGTGTAGTGATTGAATAAATGTGGTGTGGAGGAAGAAAGCTTTAGTAAAAACATATCTTGCTCTTTTTATTGATCTCTCATCTATGAGATGGGAATTGGCATGAAAACACTACAAGGGAGGCATTATTATGGCTGGCCCCCTGATTCAGCACAATTCTGCATAGAAAGAACTTAACCTTCCTTCTGCCTTGTCCCCAGCTGTTGCTGCTCTTTAGTTTTTTGTTTTTTTTTTCCTTCACTCAATAGATCAATCATAGCTTCAGCTTTGCTCCTTCTAGATCTTGGCTGTATGTCAGAGATTTCAGCTATTGCAGCGGAGCCAGAAGGATGCTTTACGTTCCAGTTTGCAAATGCATCTTTCAACAACTTTCTTTTTTTCACCTTCGATATTTCTGCTTCCAGGAGCTTGTTTGCTAGTGTTGTTATTGAATAGTATGGCATGAGCTAAGGAAGACAGATGGTCAGACTGTTCTCTCTTACGTTTGCAGGGCTCTACTGAACCCTGCAATGTAGCCGGAGACCCATGTTTTAAGAGGTATTTAAGTGTTGCTCTGCTCACCAATGCAAGGCCTAATTCCTAATTTAAAAAGTGATTTATGGGAGTTGGTCACACTGAAAGCTTCTAAGGTCCAAATCTATAGAGAAACATTGGTGACTATGAACATCACCATGCTTTTAGACACTTGCTGTAGAAGCAGAATTTCCATAATCGACTTCGTTAAGTTCCGTAAACAGAAATGCACCGAAGCCAGCCAAGAGAAACATTGCAAAGAGGTGCCTAACTTAGGGCTGCAGATAAACACCTATCTGAGACCAGCGTTCAGAACCTGAAACCCCTTCCTGTACTGCAGTGTCTTAAGCCATTCCTTTGGGTAGAGATGACTAGTTCATTCTTTCAAAATGATGATGTGGTGGTGGTATCAACCTTTTAGATAATAGCTCAATGGTTATAGTACATCCTCCAGAAAGTAGGAGACCTGGGTTAAATTCTTCCTCCATTCAAGCTTCAAATCCATGCGTCTCACTGTGCAAGGAGTGGGATTTAACTACAAGCTAGAAGTTGGGCTGGCTGGTAGCATTCCCCAATACCTCTGATTGATGCTGAGTCCATACTTCAGCCAAGAATGCAACCTCTATAAGGCCAGAGAAAGAGCAATGCCCCAAAACTTAAAAATCCAGCCTTTTAAGTTTGTGAGAAAAATGTAGCCATCTGTCTCCTTTGAGCTGGTAGGCTTGAGATGCATCTACTGTATTTGATGTATAGTAGATATATCTCCATATACTTTTTCAAACAAATATCACTGTCCTAGGAATGTTTTAACTTGAAAACAGTTACAGCATTTCTAGGTACAAAACATGTGAATATTAGTAGAAAGAACAGCAGTCCTTGAGTTCCTATTCAGTACTACTCTGAGGCAATGTTCTGCATCTAGGAAGGATGACCCAGGACCAAGTTTTGATATTAATCTACTCAAGCTTGGGAAAAGTCCTCAAAAAGCTGCCACAATCCTTTTAATTTTACAAGCAAGGAATATTTCTTCTGAAAACAGAGGAGGGGAGAAGAACTTGTATTCTCTAAACCAGGTTCCCTGGATAAAGATACCAATCACTGCTCTTATGCCAAAGTATTTCCCAAAAAGTTTCTCTCTCACCTGAGGGAGATTGTCTGTCTTTATGGATGTATATATACATGCTCTGGGAAGGGGGTGGGGAGGAGGTGCTTTAATTAGACTGGTTCTGGGAGAGCCTCTCATATTAAAATGCTCTGGTATCACATGCATTCAGTGTCCTGCATTTCAAAATTGGCTGCAGGGGTGCTTTAACTAAAGTTTGTTTGAGTTTTAGTTAAAGCACCCCTGCTGCCATTTTGACATGTGGGGTGCTGCAGCACACTGGAGTGTTCTAATTCGAATGCTCCAGCAGACTCAATCCATTAATTGAGTCTGCTCTGACACATTCAAACTGGAAGGGGTTGGAGCACATGTATAGGCACCCTATATGCCCGTGTCAGTTGACAGAGGCACCCTATATGCCTGATGACAGAATTCAAGATCCTGAAGTTTCAGGTTAATTTTGAGTTTGTTTAAAATGAATGGCATTGATTTTCCTTTGTAAGTAACAATTAAAAACAAGCAAAACCTGGATGCCCAGAGGTCAGTTTCTATTACAAAAAGTGAGGTGGCAGCAACACCTTCCTATTTGTAACCTTCTAGCTCTATTCTGTCAAGGCACTTTCCACTCCTTACAACAGTCTGAATTTAGATATGAGCTTACCATCAAAGAAACATCTCTCACCTTGATTTGTATATGTCTATGCACTTTTGTTCACTCCCTTTTCTGAATAAAGCATTCAGGCTCCTCTTCTCAATTCCATCTCCACCTCATTTTCTGATGGTGTTCCTGATTTAAACACTGAACTGTTTTGGATCCATTATCCATTCTGTCAAGAGTATGAGTGCGGGGAGGCTGCTCAAGACACCTGGGGCACTTTCATTAGAGCATCTCTCAGAGCCACTCTAATTAAGGCACCCCCCCACCCCTGGAACATATCTAAAAACACCCATTGATTCTAAACTGATAACAAGGAAGAGCTAGCACCTTGTGATTGCCATGGTCCCAGCAACACTAACACGTGCTCTGTAGCCCACAGAATGAGAACTTATGTGATAGGATAGTTTGTTTCTGTATACTGTACCTAGCTGATATAAAATTCAGACTTTCTTCCCTTTTAGCCACAAATTAGATTAATTAAGGTTATACTTAATGTTAACCTTAGCATAAGACCTACTGAGTCCTATAACATTAAGCTGCTTGACTTCATCTTTACTAACTTCTTTAGTAACGGTTGGACTATCTAATGAATTGGAAATTTTAGCCACTAAGAGGCATTTGATGTATTGTGAAAATCGCCACCGTATGTTTGCTGAAATTATATATCTAGTATTAAATAGGAGAGAGATGCTACCTGTATATTCTCCATTGTATCTGATTGTTTTGCCTTTATAAATCAAATCTTAGCCTTATTAGTATTCAGTGTAAACTACTAATTAACCAACAGTGAAACATTGTAACTTTTCTCCTAATTACCTAAAAATGCTCTATCCTGAAAATGCTACTTCAGTGGCCACGAGTGTTTGATAGATTCACATGAGAACTTCCCTAGATCAACGTTTCAGCTGTCCTAGAAAATGTATAGTAGGTTAATCACACTGGGATTTGATTTTCTTAAATCGGGAAATTGTTCTCCAGACAACTGTTTCTCTAGTGATCCACCTAGAAACCTAACCACTTGCTTTTCCCCATAGAAGACTAATACCTGGTTCAGAGAGAACTTTGTTTTCCCAATTTAAAATGTAGGAAGCCAACTTTTCTTAATTGTTATAACTCCTACACGTAACAGCATCTTGTCCATGCAACACTGCTTTGAAAACACTTTCAGTTGTCACTTTTTTAAATCTCTTTTGTGACTCATCGCACACAGAAGTGGCTCCCACACTAGTTGAACTGCAGCTGTTTCAAGGGCTTAATAAAATTCCATCTACTTTTCTTATATACAGAAATTGAGCTTATCAGTGGTATTAACATACTCCACAGCAACTTTTCAATAGCTGTATTAACACTATCCATTCAAATGGTCTCAGCACAAGTATCAGGCAGCAATTTTGTAAAATATAATTTTGGAAATGTTCCTGATCATAGTCTCACCTAAACTCTTAATTCTGCAAATGACTAATTCCCACACAAAGTGGAAACTTGTTGAAAATGCTGTTTCCAACTGCCTCCCTCTCCAGTTCACATATAAAGGTTGCGCCCAACAGAAATATTTGCTCAGAATTCAAAGTGGTTATCTAAAACACCCCCTTTAATCGACTAGTATTAATCCATTTTTCTTGTTGCTACATGTAAGATATTTAAGTTTGTGTTTTTGCAAACACTTATACGCACTTTAGACACATGAGTAGTCCTGCTGAAATCAATAATTAGATCACTCATGTGCTTAAAACTAAGCTTATGCATAACTGGTTTTCGGGACTGCAGCCAAAAATGAAGTAGCTGGTTTAAAAAAAAAAAAAAAGGATATAAGTTTTCATTCCTGACAAGGAAGTTTTCCTATTTCTAAATTTAGTAGGAAAAGCCTGCATCCTGTCCTTCACTTTTGATGGAGTTTTCACCATTTATTTTCCTTTTAAGTGTACATCATGGAAGGACAGTAAATAAGTTAAAATTTAGCATTCCCCAAAAGGTTCTTTTTCATTCACATAGGCTTTGTGACTGCCGAAATGCATATATTATTTCTAGGAGATTTTATTTCTTCCATTCATTCTCTTCATCCCTTCCCTGATTGGTCAATAGACTTTAGGTCAATTTGCATGACATATACAGGGTCTTAGATGGGATCAGAATGATATTTTCATTTGTAATAGATTCTCTTTGCAAAGTCCTAACAGTTAAAGATAAACTTGTTTCAAATTGGAGAACAGTGGTTTTCTAGGTATTGCATATCTTGGTTTTGCTGTAGTATCTTCAGTTGTGCACTAGTAACAACATTTGTATTCAATTGGGATTTTGCTGATTTATTACTGGGGGTTCTTTGCATTAAGCTTGGATTATCTCAGTCCTTTTTCTATTGCTTTGAAGGGGTTTGAGAGTAGTTGGGAGTGGGTATGGATACACACAGAATCTCATTTTGGTACAAGTGCATCCTTCCCTTTTAAAAGACAGATATCTCTGGGGAAAAGGTTATATTTAAGGGGATATAATTTACCTTATTTTGACCTAGATGGGAGCTTTTAGATTGTGAGGTATTTGCAATAATAAGAATTGTTATAGATAGAGGGGAAGGATGGACAAATATAAATTTGGACCAAAGACTTAATAAAATGGCAGCAAAAGACCTTGGCTTCTAAAATAGTACATAGTTCTCTGGCCATGTACAGACATTCAGTTTCTCCTGGGAGACTGTCTGTTTTTCCAGGAGAAACTATGAGTGTATAGAAGTTCAGAATTTTTCTCCAGGAGCAGAAATGGCCAATTAAGGGGGAAAAAAATAACCTGAGAACTTTCAGAACTAAATCACTCCCAGGAGAGTTTCTCCTGAGAGAATGAATTTCTATACAGATAATTTTCTAAGATTGGTTGGGATACTAAAGAACTGTGTTGTGACCTATCAGGGCTGTCCTGTTTACTGCTGCCATCTGTCTTTGAGAAGACTGAGGGAGCCTGCAGAGCACACTGAGATGTGTTCATAGGGCCCTGTGAGTTCACAGCATCAGCACTGCAAGCTCTTTGCTCTTCAGGGGATCAGCATTCAAATGTTTTTTCAGATGACTCCTTTGTCTACTAGGAAAATTGTCTACCCAGAAGAATTATCCCAGATCATTTGAATGTGTGTACAAAACTTATGTTTATTGGGACTATAGCAGCAACATTTGTACCTAAGGATTGACTCGCAAGGAGATACTTAGAAAAGTTCAGGCCAATTAACTAAGGCTATACCAATATGGCAGGGGTGTCCAATTCAACCAACCCCTCTGGCTAAGTGTTGGTATGTGGGCTGGATCAGGACCATGCACTGGAATCAAGGTATGGCCCTGTCCAGTGAGGTGCCCCAGGCAACCCATGCCTGAGATCCTCTGCTACATTCAAGTGCCCATAGCACCAGGGCCAATTTATGCACCACATGCAGTACAGAGCAGGGCTAGTGCATGCTGCATGCAATGCATGGGGTTGGACCAGTGGGACGCACTGCATGTAGTATGGGGCCAGCATGGGACACATGCTATATGTGGTGCCCTGCCAACTGACCCTGGACACTGTCCCTGGCCTGGCCCAATTCAGACCAGCCTCAGAACCAGCAATCACTGCATGTCTGTACCCAGGCCAATCCCCCATGCTGCATGCAGCATCCACAACTCTGGGTCCAGCCTGCATTCCAGACTGGCTACTCCGGCCATGTGGTTCACGGGGTCAATCTGAGAGTCAAATCATAGGGTTCTGTGGGCTAGATATGGCTCATGGGCTGTATGTTTAACATCCTTGCTCTATGACATAAGGCACTGCTATGTTGAGAAATGCCATGCTTCCTATGTGTATGCTACCTCTGCAACTGGACGCAGCATAATTATGCTAGGGTGGCACTGTGTGTGGAAACTGTCTTCAGTGGTAGGCCCTTCACAGAAGGTAGAAGTCCTGGTTCCTGATGAATGATATATTTGGAGTATCTGCTGATCTTTATTTCCTTTAGTAAATCTTATTGTTAAAAACATCAAGTCCGGGCCAGATCTTATTCTGCCCGTTGGGCACCTACATGTGATCCAATTCCACCCTGCTAAAGTCCCTGAAAAAACTGTTTAAAACAGCGGTTCCCAACCTCGGGTTGCAACCCAAGTGAGGGCCATGGGGGCAATGCCAGTGGCGCTGCACACAAAGGATAAGCTGTGCCACATGCTGGGAGCTCCCCCAGCCCTGGACCACCGACCGCCACAATGCTTCGCTCCCAGCAGCGGGTTGTGGCAAAAAAAGGATGGGAATCACTGGTTTAAAATATCATCACCTTACCCTTAACCCTAAGGTCACAAGAAACAGCAAGCAGGAAGATCAACACACCTTGTGTGCTAAGTGTTCTTCAGGGATTTGAGCAGAGTGGAACAGGATCACACTAATAGGTGGATTAGAATCTGGCCCTATTGCTTTTATAAATGGCTTCATGTGGTTTTGGATACATTATTGTTACTATAGAGACAGGAAATCATGATGGGCTCAGCCAGATGCCCAGTATACAAAGAGTCTGTATATAATGCATATATGCTTACAGGCATTCAAATTATACTTCCTTCATAAGGTATTGTGAATCTACGTTTGAGAGTTAGCTCAGAGTATTTGGCAAAGGAAATGATCTGATCTCAAGCGGGGTTTCTATTTTATGTGCTATACATAGCAGTTTGATGGAATACTATTTGTACTTTAGTAACATCTGTCTCAAGTACTTGTAGCCTAGTTGTTGCATCATTTTTTCTGCCTGTTTGTTTCTCAAATTTCTGTTAAAAAAACAAAAAAGGTAAACAGCACTGAAGGGTCACCTCAGTACTACCCCAATATAATACTTTATTCAGCATGTCTAGGAATTGGTTTTCCTGTTTTACATGTGCTCCCAACTCGCACAAGGGTTTTACCTTTTCTAATTGGACAACAACATTTTAATGTGTTGGGAAATGTTTTATTTAAAAAATGCTCCAAGATAAAAAAAAAATAATATATATATATATATAATAATACCCTGGAAAATCAATGACAAGCCTAATGTCAGGGGAGATGCACTGGCCATTCCTCTAGGAGTTGCATATGATGGATCTAGAAACCTTTTTTGAAGATGATATTATAAAATATGATTAGTAACTTAGTCCTAAATCCCATAAACCTCCATTTACATTACCAGGCAAGGGATTTTCTACAAGAGGTCCCCCTGACACAGGGTGATCACCTGTCCCTAACTGGGCAAGACAGTTCTGAAATGGGAACACCAAGTCCTGGTCCCAGTCCCGGGTTGCATGACTCCAGGGCAGCATTTGTCCTGGATTCACAATATGGTAGCATGTTTACCATGAACAAATGTCTGCCTAGGGGTAAACTGTGAATGCAAAATATCTATGCTGGGAAATATTACACCAGTGTACTTTTACCCTTATTTTTCTCAGGGTAAGTCTACACTGCCTTTGAGTGAATTACACTGACTCAGAGCTGCATATCACATGTCCACTCACATTTGACATTGGCATAAAAACCAATTATATGACAGTTTACACTAGTATATCTAGGGCATCGTAGTACTGCTATAATGTTCACTCCTTTGGTTTTAGTAATCTATTTCAATTTATTTTACTGTAAATTTAAAAAAACAGTAAAACAAAAAACAACCCTTCCTTTACTTCCTTATATCCAAACATTGTGTTTATCAATCTGTTATGCTAGCAAGCTCTCTGTCTCACTTACAAGTTACCTTCATAAAGAATTGGCTCCATACTAGCATTGTTTTTAGGTTGATGTAAAGACTCTTAAGCAAGGAGGCTTCACTGGCAGCAGCAGCAGGCACTTTCTCTACTGGGCCCCAGGAATGTACCAATTATTCTACCTGCAGTATTCATCTGTTGACATGGTACTACTTTATCTTGAATGCCTGCCAACTAGTGCCACAAAGGCAGTTGGAAAATGGAAAAATATAAATGGATTTGTAATACTGAAAAGGATACATCTAATTCACTCTGGAAGAGAAAAGATAAGTAGGTATTAGTTGTCAATGTATGGATTATCATTAACCTCATGGTCATAAAGCATTAAAAGCTATTTGTCCTGTGGAAGAAGAACAGTTCTGGAAGGACACAGATATAGTTATAGCATGCTCTACACAATGATACATTATCCCATCTTTCTTGACAAACTTAGATTCCTTAGAATTTAATCTCCCATTTAAAAAAATAAACTTCAGAGAATTATAGTTGCTAACTGTTAAAACTTCTCTGAAGATATGAATTCACAAGTCTGAAGAAATACAGCCAGAAATAGTATACTTGAGCATGTAAATCCCACTTCCACCCCCAACCACCAAAAAGGGTAGTAACTCAGAAGTTTAGTAAGGATTGTTTAAAGATGGTATAAACATTGGTAATTAAATCTCTGCATATTGTAGCAGAAACATCTAGATAAGGTGCATACTTGTTATTGTTGAATGGTGCAGTGCCATACACAGAAAGAGGGGTTGCTATACAGTTTTTGAATTGCAGGTCTCTGAAGTTTAAAGGGCGTTCTGTTCCAGGCACTGGAGCTCAGCCATTTCCTCCTTTCCCTCCTCAGGGATTAAGTTTCTATCCAAGGAGGTTGATGCTTCCTATAGTCTGCCTGGAGGGGAACATAAGCCTCCGTAGGGCTTCTTTGCCTTTTCTTGGAGGTCCTGTATTCTATCCTTGACTGTTATGCCAGGATCCTATTGACATAGTGCTGCTGCAATGTGAGAATTTCACATGTCTTAACTTGGTAGCTGTGGATCAAAATTAAAATGTTCTCTCCTTAATTCCATTCTCACTGCTAAAATACTGACATTCCTTGTTTAAAAGGTTTATAATGTATGATAAGATCAGAATTTAAGAGAGATTGGTTCAGTTTATCCTCATGATTAAAAATCTTTATTGAAAAAAAGGGGAGGCATGTATTCTACACTCTGCAGGGGTTCTAGTTATGTAGCTCCTATATAAGGAGAGGCAGAGTTCAATCCCACAGGCATCTTTGAAAACTTGCCCCTCATTCTGTGAGTATTTACTTCAGTACATCAGCATAAATTCTGATATTTGAATTTAAGCTCTGGAAACTCCATTAGATAAAAATAGCTTGTGCAAGAATGTTTAAAACTCACAAACCTAAAAATACAAAGATGACAAAACGTCCCTCCAGAGCAGGACAGATGTTCTTTTCTTTCCCACAGTTCTGTTTATCTTTCCCTTTTTCTGTTGTCACAATCATAATTTAGGTTGCTGTTAAAATACTATACATTAATCTAGTACAGGACAGATGTATTCCCTTTGCTCTGTGGTTTCTACCAGAACCTCAAGTTGGAATTACAGCTCTGCTATTCAGTGGCCTGCTATTTATTCTATGTGTTATATGCTATTAAAAATAGAACTATGGTATGGTATGTGATTTCTCTGACCCACTCCCCTTTTCAGTCCTCACAGTTTTAAAGCCTAACTGCTTTGAGAAATGCTAACCTCTGTGCTATAATGTATTCAGTACGTTGTCAACAACCCTTAGTTTTTAGACTATGTACCCTTTCAAGAAATGGCTGTGTAACAATTGGTAAATGTAGCAGATTTACAAGTTTGCCTTAAGAGTTATTAGAAAATAGCTGTGTTAAAACTAAGTCTAGTTTATACTGTCACAGCTGAAAAATCTAAACCTGGGAAACAGCTGGCATCAGGCTTAGTTCAATTGGGCAAATAAGTGCTAGTAAATTCTAGTGCGTATGAAAGATCAAATTTGTTTGCTGATGTCAGTGCTTTGGTAGTGACTGCCATCAGGGCAGATTTAACAAAGAATTTCTAAACTAAGGGCAATAAAGAAATGGGATATCCTGTGGTGGCCAATTTTCAGCATGATAAGGTTAGCTGGGAGTTTGCCCAGCATTGTAATAGTGAGGGGTTCCAGGAAGGTTATCTCTTGTTGACATTGAATTTACATGATTAGTTCAAATGGCCTATATCTACTGTAAGAAATGTTTGCACTAGTATTGGGAAATCAAAGTTATAAACCTCAAGGGGACATGGCGATTTCTAGCATGTGCTGTTATCAGTGGCATACCATGGAGATGATAGGTTCTGAAAGAAGCAATACTTTGTTATACAGAGGCCATTCACCAACTTGAATCAGGGAAGAGGAAGGACAGCCTGCAAAGGTTACCATGTTGAAACTGTGTAAACAAAATTTTAGCTAAACTTGCTTCTAACCAGGTTCGTTCATCCTATATCAAATACTACCAGAACCACATTCAATAGATTTATTCTAGTCTAGGACCACCATGCTGGCTGGCCAAACTTTGTAAGAAACCAGTAATTTTTAACTGGAAACATGTTTGAAATTCATTCCTTAACTCTATGATTTTTGTATATACCAGTCTTCTTAAATTCCCACTGTTGCAATGCTACCAGTAATAGCAATAGTGGGATGCAGTTGATGTTTCAACCTCTGCTTTGTGTTAAGCTTGCTCAGTCCAGGTGACTGTCAGTGCCCTGCATACACCAGTGATTTCACCATTTTTAGCACCAGGGAAGCTTATTTGGGGATTTTTCAGAACAAATATATAAACAGCTAATTCAAAGGCTAGTGTTGATATCAGAGTGGGATGCTTCAGTTCCCTAGAAGGACCTCTAGGGGGTTAAGCCAGTAAGAAAGCTGGTCTAGCAGAAATATTTTTGCACTCGCTGACAGATCATTTACAGGCCATGTATGCTTTTATCACTGTAGGTTATAAAGTAACTGACAACTTTAAGCATTAGTGAACAATCTCTTCATTAAAGTTTTCAAAGAGAAGAATCACTGTGTAATGGATTCCAGGTCTTACCACTCTGCTGAAATATTTATCCAAAACCTCCACAAAATTATGAATTAGTTCATATACAGCCATCTCATTCTGAAATTAAATGGAAAGCAAACAAATATTAAATGAATAGACATACTATAGATGTAAGGTAATATAGATGCAATGTGCTACTCTTAAACATTCAATTTTCTTATGAGATGAGCAGATTTTGAAAAGCAGTTGGAAAGTAGTTGTGAAGTGGCATCGGTTAATGTACAATCTTTAGCTACTCTTAAAGATATGCCTACGTACTGCAGCTGGGTATATACACTTCAGCTAGCATTAATCAAACTAGTTTAAATAATGGTAGCAGTACAGACACATTGGCATGAGCTTTAGTGCAGGTCAGATGACTAAGGACCCTGGGTCTCTAACAAGCTGGTATAGCTAGTGCTGATGTTTGTATCATCTTATCTTCACTGCTGTTGTTGCCCATGCTAGTTAAATTAAAGGAGCCAGTTTTAGTACATTTACCCATGCTGCAGTCACAATTTCCAACTGCAGTGTTGACATACCTCTAGTAGCTACTTCAAAAATATATATACATTATTGTTCTATAATACATCAGAGTTGAACAACTTGCTCTAAGGTGTAAGTCACTATAGTTCTGGCTCAGAAGAAAGCATTCATACAGCAGCCATCATCCTTCCTGACCTCTAGGGTAGGTCTACACTACAACAGTATAAATGTTTGTATTAGTTTCCTAGAACTGGTGCTGCCTCAACAACATAAATAGGACTGTAGTTTGGCCTGTTTCATAACAGAGTAATAAATGCTCAAACCTGCTAGACATTAGTAATGATGCCACTGCTTGCACTGGTACAGCTGGAAATTTAGTAGTATAAACAAGATCTGCTCCTTACCCCCCAAAAATATATTCTTTATCCTGACTATCTTTCTCAGCAGTCAATTAAACCGCTTCTTCTCCACACTCTCATGTTATTGACTTTTCTGGACTAGGAAATTTCTGTTAAAAATTGCCATCATCATGAGTGACTGTGTTGAGCTTCATCCATTATAGCAAAAATGAGAGTGCTAGTGTTGCCCTCATGGCAGCACTATGCCATGTTGATAGGGGTGCACAGATAAATCGATGCATATCATTTTGGCACCGATAAAAGGAAAACTGACATTATCAGCAATCGGCTCTTTTGGCAGAAGCAGCTGATAATGTCACTAATAAATGCCACATGCGTTCATACAGATGCAGCATGCACATGGCCAGGTATGCAGCCCAGCAGCTTGGAGAGCAGCATCTGGCAGGTAAGTCTGGTGGGAGGGAGTAGGGGGTGCAGATTGAGGCCCCCACAGTGAGGGAGGGAGTGGGGGCTGGGGCAGGGCAGGGGGTGCCCAGCTGGGGCGGGGCAAGGTGGGGCAGGGTGCAAGACGGAGCCACCGGAAGCTCATTTGGTGGGTGGGGCAGCTCCCATTGCTAAGCAGACCTCCAGGGAAGAAATGGGGGGTATGTGCCCCCTGGATTTGTGCGTGGGCCAAGGGTGGGTTGCCCACTGTGGGCCAGGGGGGCTGAGCTGGCCTCTTCCCAGCAGCAGGGCTGGGCTGGGGCTGCACTCTGTGCAAGTGGGGCTGGGGTGGGTGGTGGCAGCGCTGGGAGGGGGGCTACATGAGACAACAGTGAATTTTGGGGTGGCTGTCAACTGCCCTGTAGCCCTCTCTCCCAGCACCACTGCCACCCCAGCCCTGTCTGCCTGCCCCAGCCCAGCCCCCGCATTTTGGGAAGAGAACAGTGCAGTCCCTGGCCCCAGCCTGCAGTGGGCAGCATGCCTTCACTCCATGCACAAATCCGGGGGGCACGTGCCCAACATGCCTTCTGAGGGGTTGCGGGCAGCAGTGGAAGCCACGTCCACGTATGAGTTGCCCACAGTTCTGCCCTGTGCCATACCCCGGCTAGGCAGTTTTTGCATCTGCCCCAGCACCCACTCCCTCCTGTGGGGGCCTTGATCTGCCCACACCCCACAGCCCTTCCCTCCCCCATGCCCGTTCCCCCCAGCAGATTTACTGACAGACGCTGCTCTCCAAGCTGCTGGGCTGCATATTGGCATTCAGATTGGAATCAGCTGATATGGCTGGTTAATAATTGCCCATCAGTATCACCCCTAAATGTTGGTCAGCTCTAAGTTGGGTTAGGTGACATATCATCTGCTACCACTGTGTAGAGCAGTGCTTCTCAACTAGGTTGTCACAAGGTCCTTTTAAGGGTGTCACAGAGTGCCATGCAATATTAGCACTGTTAGGTATGCAAAAACTTAGAAGTGATTTACAGGATAAACCCAGAGATTTCAAATAGGAATACATAGTGTTCAAAACATTAAGACCTATTGTGGGCTTTCTGAGTTCTTTGCAACAGAAGAATTGCTTTTCCTGCATAGCCAAAAAATGAAGGAATGCTAAGTACTGGCCTTTTCCAAGGGGTACCTTGAGTCTAATGAAGGGTGTCTTGAGTTTAAAAAGGTTGAGACCACTGGTATAGATTTAATTATTATGAGTGCCAATCAAATAAAAACCCTACTGGGAGCCAATGCATTGTATGTCAGAAGCATAAATCTAGAAATCTTACTTTGTAAGAATTTTGTTTGTGTAAGGAATTTGGGGGAAAAAACAATAGAGGTATTTCCAGATCTGTCTATAATTTGTAACTTTTATATTGTTTAAGTTGACTTAAAAGAATACTGAACTAAAAGGCTTATGGGCAAAGCAGGGAATCTTTTTTTTACTGATAATCTCTCCAATTTGGAAAGTCAAACCTATTGCAACCAACTTGTGCTCAAACCCCACTGAAATTAAAATACAGCATATGCATAAGTGTTTCCCTAAACACAGATGGGCCTAAACCAATTACTAATTTTGCTTTCCTTAACAGAGGTATAAAAGGAAAGCTCTGTGCCCTAGGTAGCAGCAGTACAAAAAGCAGCAGTGGCTTCTGGCTGCCAGTTCTGGCAGTACAGCCAGCCAGCACACTGGCAATAGCTATTATTTTTGTCCTCTCCTCCCACTTGGCCATTGGTGATGCGTAGGGGGTGCAGGAGGATGCATGTGCACCCCCTGAGATCAGTGAGATTGGACCCTGCGAAAAGTCCCACCGATGCTGCCGGTGGCACTTGTGGGTGGTTGCTGCTCACCACATCCTCTGTCCCCTTTCCACCGCTGACACTGTTGTGGCCATCTGCGGGAGCTCCCCACTTGGCCCACCCCCGCTGATGACACTGCCGTGACAGCCTGCAGGATCTCCTTGCCTGCCGCCAACACTGCCACCACTGTCTGCGGGTGGTCACTATTCCCCCCAGCCTCTGGGGCCATGTGGCATTCATGCCCTTAGCTCCTTTCCCCCTCACTCCCCAAGCCAATGCCTGGGCCTACTGCCCTGATTATGTTACTGGTCTTGAATATGGGCCTAATGTAAAGGTAGATTTCAGTCATATATGCTTCTTTTTCTTAACAATGCTAAATCTGCTTAGACTGAGAGTGTTTTAGTTGCTTCCATCTCTGTACTCTGTTGTCTTGGCTAGTGAAATCTGAGGCTAATAAGGCTAAACCACCTCAGATAATAGACAAACATCAATTCACAACATAGAATTTATCGTTAGACTATAATTAGGAGCCTCCAATGGTGACATTTCAGATTGTTACAACAGTATGAAGTCTACCAATGAAGTATGAGGTTTTCACAATGACTCCTTAAAATTCTGTAATTGAAAATGCAAAACTGCATTGGGAAAAAAGAATGAGCCAATGCCATCTACAAAGATTGATTTAAATACAATATTTATGTATTAAATGTAATTTCTTACTTCTGTCTCATTGATTCCAACCACGATGAAAAGGGCTGCATACTGCCGGTATACCAGCTTAAAATCCTTATACTCAATGAAAGAGCACTAGACAGAAACAAGCAGTGAAACATGCCTTAATTACTACTTTAATTTACAAGTAAGAAGCCCATATTTATGCACTGTACATACTAGACTTACCAAGGACTTTGTCTCTCCTTTACAAAAGTATAATTCCATGATCTCATAGACTCTTTATATCATTCCTGATTTACACTGGTATAAATGAAATTCTGGAAATAAGAGATTATTTGTGTGTTGCTTGACCACCGCTATTCCAGGACTGAACCAGATAGTGTAAATTAATAAAGTATACTCAGAAAATGCCTAGATTCCAAATAACTGTTTTTTTGCCTATTGGGGAACTGACTTGCAAAGCTGTAACATCTTTGCAGTATTGCTAATTCTTGTGATTGTTATAAAAAAATCTAGAAATATTTTTTTCCACCCAATTTCACTCCAGACCTTAATTCAGGAACTATGTAACTACAGAAAGAACTGAGCTTTCATTTAAAAAAAGTTTCTAGCTCTTGTCTGAAAATAGGAAACTGGAATGCTAAAAAATCAGAAGGCAATTTTGTGTTTTAAAATCTAATGATATTGTGGGTCTCACTCATCATTTTGCACATGGGCTAGGGACAGAAGCGGTTGCACATAAACTGGTTTAAGTGATCAGAAACCAATTTAAACCTGTAACAGAACAGAAGTTCAGTGCACATAAACCAATTTCAAAATGGCTGAAACCAGTTTGAGATAAACTTTGGTTGAATATAGTATCACACTTAACTGATTGAGGTCATACCAATGGAACTTCTGCCCTGACCCTTTCCTGGTTTAAGTTAAATCAGAGCAATGCCAGCATACTCTGCAGCCCTGGGTTGGGCTGTGCTGTCTTCTCTGGTACAGCTGTGGCTGGCTGTGGTCTCTGGGGAGGAGAGGGCAGAGGAAAGAATAACCCCCCTTCCTGCCCCCTTCACCTCAGGTTGCCATGCCCAGCTAGCATCTAGCCAGGCCCCCACCCCTGCCGCTGCAGCAGTGGGGGGGGCTCTGACATGAGCTATTCCACTTGGCCAGGCAGACCCAGGCAGGAGGGTGGGACAGGGGAAGGAGAAAGAAATAAAATCCTACTCTGTTCCCCCATTCACTGGAGGCTGCTGCTGGGGCTGGCCACACCCCCTGCTGCTCAAGCAGCAAGCAGGGTGAAATGCCTGACAGGGTCTGCTGCACCCCTGGCTAGCAAACCCTGGCTGGGGTCTGTGCCAGTAGGACAGGGGAAGGAGCAGGGAATTAAACACCCCTCCATCCCCTGTTTGCTGGAGGCTGCTGCCAGGGCTGGCCACACCCCCCACCACTTGAGTGGTGAGGGGGAAGGGTGCAAAATGCCTGGCAGGGGCTACTTCCCCCTTTCCTCTCCAGGGACACCCCAACTGGGGAATGTGCAGGCCAGGGTGGGGTTTTTACCCCCTCCACAATCATACTCAGGCCTGGTGGGGCCTGGCCATGCCCCGCTCCCATCTCAGTTTCTTTCCAGCCAAGGGCTCACTCTAGCACCGTCTGGCCTGAGCCACTGCAGGCATATGCCTGCATTTCTGGAATCAAAAGTGAATGTCTATTCACTTGCAAATTGGTTCAATCTACACAGTTTACACTAACATGCAAAGAGTGAATTGATTCAGGCTCGGACTTCTTGAATGTTTGTACTTGGAGCTGATAGGACTGCATGTGTGACTGCTTGGCAAAGAGACCTATATGTCTAGCTATATATCCTTAACAGCTCAGTATATTCTGTTTGAGCCAGGTGAGGATCATTATGGAGTAAAAGATATTCATTCCTTCTTGCATTTCTCCTGGACTTCTGAGTCCAGGAAGGGATGGGAAGAGAAGGGAGCATCTGTAAGAATACTAGACTTCCAGCCTCAGAAATACTTGTTTATAAAGTTCACAATATCTATTAACTTGCATAAGCTTGTATTCTACCATTGTTTTCATTATAGATACAAATAGAATAACATGCAATGGGTGTTCTTACTGTTTTGAATTATTTGGACCTGGATTTTTATGTTGTAACCAGAAGCTACACAAGAACTGCCAACAGAGGAGAAATAAATAATTCTCCATAACTCTCTTACAATTAAAACAGATGTTCTTTGTTCACTCTGCCACTTCCTGGCAATGCTGTCACTTTACACTGAAAATCACAGCCAAAAGGCAAGAGACACTGGCATGATCTGATTTCATAAGAAATGGCTGGATAAGGAAAAAAAATACTTACTTGGTCTTTTGAACGAGAGAGACAATTTTTGATTACTTCAGCTTCTAGTAGGGTCCGTTTATGAAGTTCCACATGTTCATAGTACCTAGAAAGTCTTGTCTGACCTTGTTTGTTCACCATAAGAAAAAACTTTATCATTTTTTCTGTTCAGTTAAGCAATAATCTCTTTTGCACAGGAGCTAGATAATTCTGTGATGTATTTCTGGGGAAAAAATAAAAAAAAGATATGTAGAAGTTATTTAAAAAACTTTTTAAAGAGTAGCTTTATGTTTTCTAACACAGTTAGTATCTATTTTTTTATTTCTTTGGTCTGTGTCCCGTGTAAAACTGGCATAAGCAAGAGAAAATTCAGGTCCATTGTCTTTTTTAATATGAATAGATTAAATTTGAACTCTTATTGCAAAGAAAAGTGCTGATAAGCAAATGCCCTATAAGGTTCTTCTATTTTGCAGTAACACCAAAGATCCCGATCTACATATTTTCGGATTCTAGGTATAAAGCAAGTTTAATTTTATGAGTTCTCTCCAGTTAAAGCGATTTGTAAGACCTTGGTAAATATTACTTATCTCAGGGATTACTTGTCTCTTTTCAAAATACATGTCTCACACATGGGAGCCAACCTTTTGTTCATGACTTACTGTGACAAACTGGCCAACTTTTGAAGGGCAAAATATGGGACAAAAGTCCTGTTTTAGAGACTCTTTAGAGCCACAGACTTTTACAAGTTGGGGATGGTTGATTGCTTTACTTGTGGGGGTGGGCAAAATGGTGCAACTGGCTAGTGACCGGACTCCATTTCCCAAGCAGTCCCTGTCCGCATAGCTGAGGCCAGTTTCTATGGAGACCCCAGCAGCAGCTGCACTGTGATGGAGCCAGCCCAGAGTTTCAGCGGAGACTGGCCCCCAGAATGCTTGTGGGGTACATGGCAGGAAGTGGAGCTGCTTTGGCGCTGGGCTGGGATCTTGCAGTGGTGACAACATGGTCTGGAGCTGGGGCACAGCTGTGATCTGCAGCCTGCATGCCCCGGGCAGAGACATGCAGGAAGCACGTCACAGCTCTGCTGCAGCTCCTTGCAGCGGTGGCAGTGTGGTTGGGAGCTGAGGCAGAGCTGTGATCTGCGATCTGCTGCCTGCATGTTTGGAGCATGCAGGCTGCAGATCATGGCTCTGCCCTAGCTCTGGACCATGCTATTGTTAGAAATGGAGTATTGTTAGAAATGCACAGCTTGCATCTTGCACCTGATAAGAAAGAAACACTGCCAAGGACTTTTTTCCTTGCCCGGCCTTGCCACAGCTCTTCTTACACTAAATCGCAGACTCTCCCCCAGCTTCTCCCTAGCCTTTCTCATGCAGATTACAGAAGCTGGAATTCAACTGACTGTGTCCTTGAAAGGGGGGGGCAGTTTAAACTCTTGGTGACCTATAGTACTCTCTGAGCATGCTTAATTAGCTGATGCATATTTACCTCTCCGTCCTGCATACTTAAGTAGTTAATTATAATATACATGCGATGTATGTAGTGATGTAACCACATGTATGCTTGTATGAAACAGAAGTGAGCTGTAAGAGTTCCTGTTTCTGCACACGTGCCCAGGAGGAAAAAGATAAATATAGCCTGCAAAATTCCTTGGTGGGTTCCGAGTAATCTGAGTTTTTGACTCTGCTCTGACCCTATTTGCAAATACACCTTTTGTGCCATCTAATGAGTGTGTGTCTGTGATTTTAGTGGCCTCCAGAGAAACGAACTGCTTTTAAGCATCAATTTGGCACCCCAGATGGGACGTCTCTGGATCACCTCGGGGCTCAGTGACAAGATCATCTCTGCCACCACGGGGAGTGCGCACCGAGCCGCCTTTTTGGGCTCGCCCAGGGGGTTTGAGATGTGAGTCGGGGTACCCGAGAGGTTAAAGGCTCCTGTGCAAAATTTTTGGTTTCTGAGGACGCCAGACACACATTCCGGCATTCTGATCGAGATCTCTGGGGTATCTGAGTGAGTATATGAATTCCCTTGCCCAATTTGGTCTGGATCCGGTAACAAAGACGCGTTCGATTTGGTTTAATACTGGGAAATTTTCGGCCTGGTATATACGAACCATCTGTAACTAGGATCTTTTGGTATTTGGTGTGTGTTGGACGCACTTTTGTGGGCATATGGGTGCGGGTCGCTCCCATGTAGAAAACTCGGATACGCCTTTAAGTTATATATTACAAAACTTCAGTAAATTTGGAAAGCAGGCAGATTATGGAGTGAAGATGAAAAAGGGTGATTTAATTAAGTTTTGTCAACTCGAGTGGCCAACATTTGGGGTCCACGGGACCCCGAAAGGATCCTTTGTAGTAAAAGAAGTGATAGCTATCCATGAAATAGTTATGCAGAATGGATATTGGAATCAATTTCCTTATATCGATTGTTGGTTGTGGGTGGTTCAAAATCAGCCACCTTGGATTAAGAAATGCTTAGTAAAGTCTCATGTGATGGTTGTTAAAGGAAAGACTCGAGGAGGACCACCTGTACTCCCTGAGTCTAATGAGGGGGGGAATTCTGAATTGGCTGAGTATCGGACCCGCTCTCCGGTCACCCTGTCAGGTAGCGAGGATGAATCGGACACCTCCTCGGGATCCAGTCCCTCTGCACCACTGCTCCCTCCCTCAGAGAAACCACCACCGGCGTATCAAAGCATACCTAATGATTCAGAGCGTGAGCCTCAGCCAAGCGCCCCATCTGAATCAGGGAATAAGGGCTATTATTTGCGCAAGACTGTGGAATCACAGCCGGTGCTGAATTGCCCGATGTGAGAGGTTATCGGAGGGGGGGCAATGCAACTTTTGTCTACACCCCACTTAGTACTTCAGATTTATTTAACTGGAAGAATCAGAGCCCCTCTTTTCGTGAAGACCCTGAAAAGATGAGGGACCTGTTTCGATCTATTGGACAAACCCATCGACCCACTTGGGCTGATGTCCAGATGATGCTTCAAACCGTCCTGACCCCGGAGGAGAGGAGATTAGTGTTGGGGATGGCAGAGCGCATTGCAGTAGCCAGGGTAGAAGCGGAGGGAGCTGCTGGTCGTACCAGCGTGATACCTGCCCTGTTGAGGAACCGAGATGGGATAATCATACTGCAGAAGGAAGAGAGCTGAGTGCACGGTATCTGGGGATTATAGTGGAAGCAATGGGGAAGGCAGTGCCTCGGGTTACTAATCTGTCTAAATTGTATGAAGTGAGACAGGGAAGAGAAGAGGATCCCTCAGCTTTCCTTGGGAGGCTGTATGAGGCGTTCCACAGGTTTTCGGACCTAGATCCAGAAGCCCCAGATAATCAACGCATGGTAAATCTTATGTTTATTGGTCAATCCGCTGCTGATATTCGTAAGAAGTTACAGAAAACTGAGGGAGGTGCTGGGAAATCGATTTCAGAGCTGGTGGAAATTGCATATAAGGTATATGGGAATCGTAAGCATATGCAGGAGCGCAAGGAGGATAAACAGGCTCAGCGACAGATGGCAGCGCTGGCAGTTGCTATAACTGGAGGTAACCCTGGAAAGGCTGGGATGCAGAAAGGGAAAGGAGAAAGAGTGGGAGCAGACGTTTGTGCTTACTGCAGGGAGAAAGGACACTGGAAGAGGGAATGCCCAAAGTTAAAGGAGAAGAGAGAGGGTGAACCAAGAGGTCACCTCATGCGGGCAGAGGAAAAGGGTGAGGACACAGAATGAAGGGGACGGGGATCTAAGACCACTACCCTCCGGGTTGGAGCCTGAGAAGAGCCCATGGTAACCATTAGGGTTGGTGGCAAAAACTTTGAAGCCTTGGTGGATTCTGGGGCTACATTTTCAATGATTCCAGAAAAAACCCCCTGTGCAGGAACTAGTGAGCAGCATGTACTTGTGGAAGGGATTGAGGGAACGCAATCCCGACTCCCTGTTTGTAAGCCACTTCTCACCAAAGTGGGGGACCATTTGCTTGAGCACTCCTTTGTATATTCTCCAAGTTGCCCGGTTGCACTACTTGGGTGGGACCTACTCACAAAATTGCAAGCTGAGATATTTTTCAGAGACAACCAGATGGTGGTCCAGCTACCTGTCAAGCAGAGCTTGAACTATCAGATGGCTCTCCTGGAGGACCGACGCCCTGAAGATCACATGACTGGAGTAGACCCTTCGGTATGGGCTGATGGAACCCCTGCACGAGCTAAGTCGGTCTCCCCGGTAAGGATCATACTCAAGGATGGGGACGGGCCCGTTCGGGTAAAGCAGTATCCACTCAGCCGAGTGGCCAGAGCTGGACTCAAGCCGTTAATAGAGAAATACAAGAGGTGCGGATGGCTAGTGGAAGGGTCCTCACCATATAATACCCCCATTCTTGGAGTGCCGAAGGCAGATGGGGTCTCATACAGACTGGTCCAAGACCTGCGAGCAGTAAATAAGAAGGTCCTTTCAGACCATCCTGTAGTCCCGAACCCTCACACGATTTTGACACAAGTACCGGGGGAAGCTGAAATATTTTCAGTGCTAGATTTGAAAGATGCTTTCTTCTCCATTCCCCTTCACCGAGAGAGTCAAAAATTGTTTGCTTTTGAATGGGAGGATCCAGATACTTTCCATAAAGCCCAACTCATGTGGACAGTTCTTCCACAAGGATTCATAGCAGCCCCCCATATTTTCGGACTTGCCCTTCAGAAGGACTTGGAGGAATGGAAGGGATCACACCCCGCAGTGACTCTCCTCCAGTATGTGGATGACCTGCTAGTTGCAAGCCCAAACTTGCAACTCTGCGAGAAAGCCACCAGGTCACTGCTAAACACTCTAGGGGAAAAAGGATATAAAGTCTCTAGAGAGAAAGCCCAAATATGTCAGCCTTAAGTTACATTTTTGGGATATAAGCTCTCAAAAGGAGTCAGAGCCCTGAGTGCAGACATCATACAGGCAATCCAAGGTCTAACCTCACCTAAGTCACCCAAGGAGCTGCGGGCATTCCTAGGGCTAACTGGGTTCTGTCGACTATGGATACCAGATTATGGTGGGAAGGCTAGACCACTGTATGACTCACTGACTAAGGAGAGTCTCACTAAATGGAAATGGAATAAAGAAATGCAGCATGCCTTTGATCTGCTTAAGGCAGCATTAACCCAGCCCCCTGCCCTGGCCATCCCAAATAGTAAAAAGCCATATCGACTGTATGTTCATGAGAATCGAGGGGTCGCATCAGGGGTGCTGACACAGCCATCAGGCCCAACCTGGAGACCCATGGGATATTACTCAAAGGTTCTAGATCCAGTTTCACTCGGGTGGCCAGGCTGTCTTCCGGCTGTGGCAGCCACAGCAGTGGTTGTTGAAGAAGCCCAGAAGATAGTCATGGGTGCGGATATGAAAATACACACCCCACATGGAGTTCCCCAGATTCCAGGGACTGAGGGAGGAAAGTTTCTCAACCCCTCCAGACAATCACGGTATGAGATATTTTTGCTCTCTAATCCAGGACTTACTTTCAAACATACTACAGCCTTAAACCCTGCAACCTTGCTGCCGGAGCCAGGGAAACCGACGCATGACTGCCTTGAGGTCCTGAATCAAACCACACAGGTGCGGCCTGATCTTGCTGAGGACCCAATTGAAGACCCAGATGCTGAATACTTCGTAGACGGCTCCAGCTCTGTCATCGATGGAAAAAGACGAACAGGATGTGCAGTGGTAACCTTGGATAAGGTAGTATGAAGGGAGTCATTGCCGAGCTCATGGTCGGCACAGGCCGCGGAACTCACTGCACTCACCCGAGCATTACAGCTAGGGACAGGCCAGCGGGTTAATGTATATACTGATTCTCACTATGCTTTTTCTACGGTCCATGCGCACGGACTATTGTGGAAAGAAAGGGGTTTCATTATGGCTTCTGGGAATAAAATTGCTAACGGCCCTCAGATTATCAAGCTACTAGAGGCACTCCACCAGCCTAAAGAGGTAGCAGTCATTCATGTGCGGGCCCATGGGAAGGCTGCTGAGGAAAAGCATAAGCTTGGAAATGCAAAGGCTGATGCGGCAGCAAAGGAAGCCGCATTTATTGGTGGAGAGGCGGAGGAAGTATCCAGGCAGGCCTTGTCCCATGCCATATGGCCATACGTCTGGGATCTAGTCCCGCAGTATTCCCCTGAAGAAGATAAATTTGCACAGAAAGCTTGTGCAAAAAAGAACTCCCAGGGGTGGTGGATAGTACCGGGAGGAAAGGTCATGATACCCAGGCCATTGCTTCGGGAGGTGCTGCAACAGCTCCATGCAAGAACCCATATGGGAGGCTTGGCTATGGGTGATCTAGTGATCCGCCAAGCAGTAGCCCCAGGGCTATATGTAGAAGCTCAGCGTATTGCTACCAGGTGCATCACATGCCAGAAAGTAAAGCCTCGAAGGAAACCTCCTGTGCCAATGGGAGGTAGACCCTGGGCAGCGTACCCTGGACAAACATGGGAGATTGATTTTGCTGAGCTCCCACGGTCCGGACATCATGGGTTTTTACTTGTCATGGTAGACCAGCTCTCTGGTTGGGTCGAGGCATGGCCCACCAGGACTGCCACTGCGGCTACAGTAGTGAAGTATTTGTTGCAGGAGATCATTCCCCGGTATTCTCTGCCTGAATCCATCGAGTCGGATCAAGGACAACACTTTGTGGGAAAGGTAGTTCAAGAAGTCGCACAAGCTCTCAAGATCACTTGGAAACTACACACACCATGGAGACCACAGAGTTCAGGACAAGTGGAACGCATGAATAGGACCTTAAAGACTCTACTCACCAAAATCTGTATTGAAGCACGCCTTAAGTGGCCTCAGGCATTGCCGCTAGCTCTTACTTGCATTTGAAACACTCCCCGACGGGGCCTTAAATTAACCCCATATGAAATTATGTTTGGCAAACCCCCTCGAGTCTTACCCCCTGGGATGCGAGAAAATGTAACTTTTGAATTAGGTAATAGCGAGCTTCATATGTACGTTATTGCTTTGCAGTCTGCCTTGTCTTCTCTTCACAGGTATGCAGCCTCCTTTCAGCGTCTGCCTTTAGACGTACCGGTACATGACTTCTGCCCGGGAGACTGGGTCTTGGTGCAGTGGTGGAAAAAGGAACCTTTGACTGAGAGGTGGAGTGGCCCTTTCCAGGTACTTCTAACAACCCACACTGCTGTAAAGATTGCTGGCCATGACGTTGGATACACCATACCCATGTGAAACGACATCCACGAGCGTCAGAGGACACCAACTCCCAGGACGAACTCACTCCGGAAGCTGAGTCGTCCTCGGAACAAGAAGCCAGCAGGTGGAGCTGTGAACCTACTGGTGATCTCCAAGTGCGCCTGAGACGGCTTAATCAAAGTTCAGAAAATTAGACAAGAAAGTAAAAAGAAAAAGTTTAGGCTGTATTTGATCTCAAGAAAGGGAGAATATGGTGGGAATCTTAATATGCCTTGTTGTTATCTATGTAGTAAGAGAAGCAGGATTGAGCAGCCCTAGCCGCCAGCCTATATCCCTGCTTCCCCCAATTGCTCCCCCAGGGACAAATTTGTATGTTGACATGATGGAAAGAATTGCAGGTACCTTCAATCTTACCAACTGCTGGGCCTGTGGGGGACTCCGAGAGGCCGGAGAACAGTGGCCTTGGAGGGCTTTTCCTTTGGCCCCAAAATGGTTGGTAAGTGATAAGGCGGATGTTAAGAGTACTGGTCAAGAATGGGATGAGAACCGCAGCTGGGATCTTTCCCAAGTGGCATTAGGAGAGTACTGTATTAGCAATAATGGTACAGGGAGGAGTTTGGGACATTGAAATGGGTCCGAACATGCACTACCTGTTATGCCCTTAATTGCAGCAAGTATGCAGGTCAATGGAATTCTACTGCTGTTAAGCTCCCAAACTCCACGTGGATGAAATGTAATCCATCCACTCCACAATCATCCCCGTATGATGAAGACACCTGCTTCAGAAAGGTCAGAAGGGCAAGAGTATCACGTTTTGATCCTAACATTACAAAATGTTAGGCATATAATGAGACCCGAAGTGAACGATTCATACCTTACTTCTATAATTGGCAATGGGCGCACCCAAATGGCACGATGGCATGGTTTAATAGATATTGGAGTGCCTCAAATGACACAAATGAAATAACTGAGTGCGAGTATAGGGATAAAGATGGCGTATGGAGATGTCAGCTTAAACCGAGTGACCATTACACTGGCCCTTTAGGGCACAGGGACAACAAATACTATCCCCCTCTTTTCTGGTGGAACTGTGACCCCCTGGCCTTGGGAGGGGAGAACAGGGCCTTAAAAGGACATTATTGGATTTGCGGAAGGCGAGCCTATACGGTACTGCCACAAAGGTGGACAGGAACCTGCTATATTGGGGTAATTGTACCAGCGTTCTTTTTGCTACCATCTGAGGTTGGAAATAAGTTGGGAGTCTCTTTGTATGATGATTGGAACAGGACCAAGAGAAGTATTGATGTAAGTTTGACACGGGGTGGCTCCCAAAAGTGGAAGGAGGATGAGTGGCCCCCTCAAAGGATTATTGAGTATTATGGACCAGCTACATGGGCTAATGATGGGAGTTGGGGATACCGGACACCAATATACATGCTAAATAGAATCATCAGGTTGCAGGCAGTCTTGGAAATAATTACTAACCAAACTGCCACTGCTCTCGAGTTACTGGCCCGACAGAGTTCTCAGATGAGAGAAGCCACATACCAAAATCGAATGGCCTTAGACTATTTACTCGCAGAGGATGGCGGAGTCTGCGGAAAGTTCAACCTTTCTAATTGTTGTCTCCAAATAGATGATAACGGAAAAGCAGTCTTAGAGATTGCCAAAGAGATTAGGAAAATAGCCCATGTACCAATACAAACGTGGGAAAACACATGGGATAAAGACTGGTGGTCTAATCTACTTGGAGGACCCTGGTGGAAGAAAGTAGGGTTTGTATTTTTGTGTGCTCTGACTGGTTTGATTTTTATTCCTTGCCTTACTCCCTGTCTCACTAGATTGATAACCACCACAGTTGAAGGGATGCAAGTTGCAGCAGTCCCCCTCAAAGCGCAGACTGCAGCAAAAGTCACGGTACTCAGAAAAATTCCTCGTAATTATCTTGATCTGCCTAAATGAGAATGGGGAGCAGAAAGCATCTTGAGGGGGGAATATTGTTAGAAATGGAGTATTGTTAGAAATGCACAGCTTGCATCTTGCACCTGATAAGAAAGAAACACTGCCAAGGACTTTTTTCCTTGCCCAGCCTTGCCACAGCTCTTCTTACACTAAATCGCAGACTCTCCCCCAGCTTCTCCCTAGCCTTTCTCATGCAGATTACAGAAGCTGGAATTCAACTGACTGTGTCCTTGAAAGGGGGGCGCAGTTTAAACTCTTGGTGACCTATAGTACTCTCTGAGCATGCTTAATTAGCTGATGCATATTTACCTCTCCGTCCTGCATACTTAAGTAGTTAATTATAATATACATGCGATGTATGTAGTAATGTAACCACATGTATGCTTGTATGAAACGGAAGTGAGCTGTAAGAGTTCCTGTTTCTGCACACTTGCCCAGGAGGAAAAAGATAAATACAGCCTGCAAAATTCCTTGGTGGGTTCCGAGTAATCTGAGTTTTTGACTCTGCTCTGACCCTATTTGCAAATACACCTTTTGTGCCATTTAATGAGTGTGTGTCTGTGATTTTAGTGGCCTCCAGAGAAACGAACCGCTTTTAAGCATCACTGTCACCACAACAGGATCTCAGCCCGGCTTTGGAGTAGCAAACATGCCCGCATGGGTGGTGCTGGAGGTGGGTTAAGGGGGGGATATAGCCAGCCCAAAATTCCCTGTAGCCCTCTGTAGCCACCCCTTCCAGCAGTGCTGCTGCTGCTGCCTGCCCTGCTCCCACGCACAGCACAGTTCCCCACCCTAAACCCCCACCAGGAAGAGGCTGGCACCACTGCTCCCTGCCAGCACTGCTGGGGCCAGTCTCCATAGAAACCCCAGCTGCTATCACAGCAGGGCTGCTGGGGTCTCCATGGAAACCGGTCTCAGCCACACAGGCAGGGGCTGCTGGGCAATGGAGTCCACTGCTGGCCAGATCTCCTGGACTTTGTCCATGTCTGCTTTACTGCTGCAGATCAACATTTGACTGTTAAAGGACTGTTAAAAATCTGTTAAAGGACATAACTCCATAAGAAAGTGTGAGCTTATGGAGGCATTTCCTCTCCAGTGTGCACGAAAGATTTTGTGCATCAATTTCTGGCTATTTGAACCTGTATTCTTGTCAGAAAAAACATTAGTCAAAACAAACCATGGAATAGATCCCCACAACTCTGATCCTGGATCTCTTGCAAACTTAGAGAAAAGACTATGAATCCATAAATGTAGATACTGAGCAGTGGGGCTTACATGTCTGGGGCCACAAACAGGCTTTCATTTCCCACGATGGAAATTTTCCACTGTCAGGAATGTTTTGGGAGAGAGAACAGTACAGGCATTCAGTTTGTAACTGTCCCCTCTTCCCTGCTCTTTGCCCCTTTCTCAGCCCAGGGTGATCCTGGTCTGGGGAAAGCATGGGAAACAGTGGCTACTTGAGTCCTCTTGTTCCTGGGGGGGACTGGAGCAGCAAGGCCAAGCATCCTGCTGGGGACAGATGGCAAGCAAGGCCCCCTGCCTGTGTGAGGAGTGGGCAGGGAGCAGGGGGTGGCTACTCCTCCCCTTTCCTCCTGGTATATGGATGCTTCCCTCGTGTCTTTTTTTTTTCCAAACCAGGGTGATCCTGGTCTGGAAAAGGCACAGGGGCCTTTTCCTGCTGTTCAACTTCTCCTGGGACTGGGAGGAAGTGAGCAACAGCAGCTGTTCTGACTGCCTTCCCCAGACTGGGATGACCCTGGTCACAGAAGGGTGTCAGCAGCATTTCTCCACTGCTCAATGACTTCTGGTCCCTGGGAGAAGTCAGGTGACAGGGAAGTGTGTAGGCATCCATTCTCCTGGGAGAAACTCCCCTCGAAGTGATTGCTACCTGACTGGGGATGGGTTTGCTTTTGAGGGTTAATCTGCACAGAGGTTTGGCGCAGTTGGCCAGAGCACACAGAGGTTGTAACTGTTAATTTTGAAGCCCCAGGCAAGAGCTCTGCAGAGTGGGATCAAGTTCTCCCTTGTCCATTTGGAGTAGTTCTCCACTCCTCCCCTCCCCCGCCCACCCCCAGCCACAGGAACCCAGCTGGAGAAGCCATGCACCATTAAGGTGTAGGACTTGTGTTCTGGAATACAGCAGGAGCAGCCCTGCATTGCCTCTCCATAGGAGGATCTTAGCTGCCCCAAGGACTCAAAGACTCCCACTGCTTCTGTTGAGTTCCTGCACTTGGCTCCTGTTGATGAGCAGTACAGGACTGCTTCAGCTCAGCTTCTAGGACTGGGCAGGACAGGGCTGCTCCTGTTGTGTCCTGGCACACAGCTCCTTCAGCCGGGCAGAATGGGACTTTGCAAGCTTGTCTCCTATGAACAGAGGGGACAGGTTTGTTCCAGATGTGGCAAAGACTCTGGGGGGAAGGGGCCATCATGCTGACATCCCCTCTAAGTTGGTGCCTGGATCTGGTGCCCTTCTTGCCCTCCCTCCCTCCCTCCATTATGCTACTGAGATTATGTTCACATATTAATACTGCTTTTATAGTTTCAGTGTACAATTATTTAAGGGGAAGGTTAGAGCGAGACAGTAGCCCCAAAGATAATGTAAAAATCGAAAAAGTATGTTCTGCATTCATTCCACCAACAGAACTCCTATTTTTCCATGCAAACAAGTATAGAATATGCAGCAGATGACCCTGTATCAAGCATTCATTTTAAAGTAAGAGTTTTGTACATTGGGGTGAATATTTTCTCTTTTGCACACGCATGTCTATCTGGATTTTTCTGTTAGCATCCTAATCAATATGGGTACGTCTAGTCAGTGATTTACAGTTGGTATTCTACCAGAATGTAATATTAACACAGCATTTGCTGGCTTAAGGGTGTAAAGTATGTCTGCTCACTTTTTGGTTTCTTTTCTTGGTGGCCAAAGTAAGTATGTGTTACAGAAATATGTACTAAAGAATGTGGCAATTCCTTTAATACCAAGTGGCAGCCTCCTGAGCCTATGAATTTGGGGTAAATAACTATTAACCTATATAATGTCACTGAAATTTACTGAGTTCTACATTTATTCCAGACAACGTAGCTAGTGAAAAGTGCTGTTAAAAGAACACAGCGTATGTACAGAAACTGTCTTTTAAATCTAAGTAACTGGCATCTTACTTTCTTAAAAAGAAGAATGCAAAAAGGCTTTCCAGGTTGTAAGCTAACAGCTTGCAAAATATAACTTTTTAAAAAAAGGAAAGTTTTAAGTTTTTTAAAATGCCATAAAGCAGTCACAGTAATGTATCCCATCTGTCTTTCTCGTTTTGGATCATAGGCTTATTGGCCCATATGCTTCTGTGGTTTGTGCACTGAAGGTTCAGCAACTTACTGCAAAGGCTGTCTCAGAATTTAACCTCAAGCCACACTGCCTGCTTAGTACTTTTCTAAGGTACAGTGCAAAAGCTATAAGAAAATCTTAGGAGGTCTGGTGTGAGGAAAATATGGCATGAATAAGGACAAAACCCCAATATAATGTATGTTAGCCTGTAAAAAATGAGGTCAGAAAATTGAAAGGGAAAAAATATCAACCAGAAAATCTCTGAGTAATCTTAATGTGCTGTCAGCAAATATTTACACACCTCTATTAATATTTCAGCATTCACTGACCATTTGCAAATGGCAAAGATAAGCTACCTTATAGTGTATGGAAAAACTGTTCACTTTCTCTGCGAAAGAGCATAGGACTCTGTATTCCCTGAAATGGTATCCATATTTTTACATCTCTTCAATAGAGTTGCCACCAATTTTGGCTGTAAAAACTTTGTCTTGAAACTGGGCAGCATGTGGATATAACTTATGCAGATGATTCTTGTACTATATTTTTGTGGATATCGAAGGAGGTGTATGGAATTTTACCTTGGCTGACAAGTAGTTTTTACAACTGTTATTTGCCACTGCAGCATACAGAGACTATAAACAGAGGGAGAATCCCTTTCATATCCTATAACTGAAATGTTGATTGATCTGCACTTACAACAAGGTTGCCGTGCATCTCTTGCTTCCTAACTGCCAACTGACATACTGGCTATCCTGGCTGAGGACTGCCAGGAACCTCTGACAGTCTTGGAGAAATTACTGATTCTACCAGTCTAGGGGCTGGTTTTGCAACCATTACTCATACCATGTAGTGTTTACTTGTGTGTGAATAATCCCACTGGGGAATGTGTGACTACATGCATGCATAATATTCCTTGTGAATAAAAGTTGCAAAACTGGGGCCTTGACCAGATGACATGATTTTTGTAGTGCAGCCTGGATTGACACTGTGTGACAATCATCCTTATGCTTGCCAGGCAAAAAAAAAAAAGAAAGAAAATTGTTGTGGCAAATGCAGTTTTTAAACGTCACTCAGTGCAGTATGGATTTTAGGTTCTCTGGGAAATAGACAATTAGAAAACGAGGAGGAGAATCTCAAGAGACATCCTAGTGACAGCCTAACCCAGGGAGAAAACCTGCCCTGAGTTGGGAAGATGACTTCTGTATTTCCTTTTATGGGTAAAAATTGGAGGTAGTTTGCTGGGTCATTCTTTTATGGGCATTATGTTCCCTGTTCAATTTGTTTTGCTGCCTGCATGAAGAGATAAGCATTCAATTAAAAGAGGCTATAAGAAGTTAAAGAATTGAGCAGGAAAGGTGTAACAATGGGACAGATAAGTCAGCCTAGGTACACAGCTTCAAAGGTTCAAGGGAGTTAAGATAACAATGGCTGGCTCCTTCCAAGTTAGAATAGAGTATCCTTCCCAAGGCTGAGGTTATGATTGAGAGACCCACAAGCTCAAAGGAGGTGTGAGAGGGCTTGTGTGTTAAGGAAGGAGATAGGAGATCTAGATTGTGTCACTGAAAAATGACCAGGCTTGGAAAACTAAAACAAAGACCAAGGTGGCCAATCTGTGGCCTGTGCACCACAAGAGACACAGGCAGTCTCTCTCCGTGGCATGCAGCAGATCAGGGAGGGAGCAGAAAGTAGAGCAGCAGATTACGTAGGGAGCACAGGGCAGGAAGCAGAAAGCAGACCTTTAGATTAAGCAGGGTAAGTGGGGAGGAGTAGCACTTGTGAAAGGTGTGGTGTTAATTTGCCAAAAAGTTTGGCTCCCAATGACATAGATAGCTAAAGCAAACAGCAAAGCAATGCAATCAGTTCCTCCACAACTCATATGTATAAGTATGCACAGAGATGTTAACTTGAAATAAATGCTTTTTCTGTTAAATACTGTTGTTCTCTGTGCTCTATAACTTAAAGCAAATAATGGTTGGATTTTGATTAAGTTGTTTCTGAAGTATTTTATTGAAGTAGTTATGATTGATGCCCATGAACATGTACTCTATGCCTTGGTTTTAGGATGGGCAAATTGTATATGAGAGGTAGTCAGCCATTTTTAAAGCATCTGATGAAGTCAACTTGAATTCATAAAAGCTTGTTCTCTATATATGGCTTATTTGCTTAGTCAAATAAGTGCAAATCTATGCTACCTTCTGCCAAACTGTATAATTCCACCCTAGGTGAAGTAAAGATCTGAGGCACGGCACCTCAGGAGGATGAACTTGGGTGAGATTCCAAGGCAAGATTGAGGCATGGCTAACCTGATTACAACGACTGTTGCTTCTTCTTTGAGTAACCAACAAAATATATAAAGCACAGTATGTGAAGGATTGCAGATATATATTCTGTTACATGACTGAGCATTATTCCTTACTTCCCTTTATATAGTTCTGATTGCTGGGCAACAGACAGAAATGACACCAGGAAGAAGTGGTACTGGCTGAGGTCTAGCATGATCTGTCTTTAACCCCACCTGGGTCATTTCAGCCTGCCACTGGAAAATGTCGCGTATCTCTTACCTATGGGTATTCCTATTTATTTACATGTGCATTTACAGATCTACTAAGGATTTCCCATTTTTCATGCTAGCATCAAAGTGAATATCTGGCATTCTGCCTGCAAGTTCTGCATGTGCAGACGACTGGCAAGCACATGCTTTGGTACAGATGAACTTGAACAGTCCCCTTCCACAAGTGCCTCAATGACAAATTGGTGAATTCCAATCAACAACAATGGGAGAATGTCAGCAGAGCTTGGAGTGCTTTCAAGTCCACTGTCATTGTGCTTGCCAGAAAGATATCAACTCCAAACAAAATAATTTGAATCACCAACAAGCCAAGGCAGAAGCTCAAAGGAGAACCTGTGATATGAAGAACTGATAGTGGGAATACAAGGTGAAGGAGATTCAGCATCTTCCCGACATCCATGATATTCACAGTTTCTTTAGGGCCACCAAAGCCATCTATGGTCTAGCACTCAGGGACCAACCCCCTTGAGACCTAAGGATGGAGGAGACCTGATCAAGGAATGAGAAGCCATCGTTGCCTGTTGGAAGGAGCATTTTGAAGACCTTCACAATTGAGACTCTGTTGTTGATGAGAGCATTCTCAATTCCTTGCCACCCAGTCAGAGATGATCTCAGAATCCCTCCAGCCCTTGATGATGTGACAAAAGCATCAAGTGGATGAAGAATGACAGGGCATTTGGAGCAGATGGAATCCCTGAAAATTTTCAAGTAGGGGGGAGAGAAACTTACATCACAACTCCATGCTCTCATCTTAAGGAATTGGAATGATGGGGAAATCCCAGATGACCTCAGAAATGCAATCACCATGACAATCTTTAAGAAAGGAGACAGGTTCAATTGTGGAAATAGCAGAGGGATTGCCTTACTGTCCACCACAGGAAAGATCATTGTGAGAACCTCCTGAACTCTATCCTTCCACTTACGGAAGAGCTCCTCTCAGGGTGGGTTTAGGACATCAAGAGTTACAACCAACATGATCTTCACTGCTCATCAGCTGCAGGAAAAATGCCAAGAACAACATAAACTCCTCTACATGGACTTTTTTGACCTCACAGAAGTCTTTGATTCTGTTAACAGAAAAGTGTTGTGGAAGATGCTGTGAGGTATGGATGCCCAATGAAATTCATCACCATTCTTCATCTGCTTCGTGACATTATGCAAGCAATAGTTCTCAGTAACAAATCTATCACAGACCCCTTTGAGGTTAAAACTGGAGTTAAGCAAGGCTGTACCACTGCTGCAACAGTTGTGTTGATATTCTTTACCATGATGCTACATCTGACTGTTGCAGGGCACCTAGGGGTGCCTGCACCTTTAAGAGCATAAACAGCTTAGCAAAGAAGCCTGGCAGGCTACACAGAGCCCCACAGCTACAGGTTGCCTGAGCCATGATCCCCACTTTACTGTATGGAGCTGAGATGTGGGCAAAGTACAGGAGACACCTCAAGTTGCTGGAGACGTACCATCAATGCTGCCTGCAGAAGATACTTCAAATCTAGTGGGAAAACACCCACCTAGGTTAGCATCCTCTCAAAGGCAAACGCTATGAACATTGAGGTGATGATCATCTGACATCAATTTCACTTGGCTGGCTACATCATCTGAATGTCTGACTCCTGACTCTTGAAGCAAGTTTTATTCTCCTGCTTAGTCAAGGCATATGTTGAAGAGGAGAGCAGAGGAAGTGCTTCAAGTATGTCCTCAAGGCCAACTTGAAAAAATACAACATAAACTCCTGGGAGATTATTGCTCAGGATAGCCCCAAATTGAGGAAGAGTCTGATGCAAGGATCTCAACACTTTGAAACCTCACAATGACAACAGGAGACAAAAAAGCAGGAGCAGCAAAAAGAGCATGTCACAAACTGAACCAAGTATCCAGAGCCACGCACCCCACATGGAAAAACATGCCTCAGTTACAACAAAACCTGTTGATCTTGGATTGGCCTTTTCAGCCATCTTTGGGCCCACAGATAAGGCAACCATGGAACACAGTCATCCTCGACTATGAGGGATTGCTGCTGCTGCTGAATTCTCTAAGTCTCTAGTTTATATTTACAAATACAAGGTTTCAATAATGAAAACATACAAGCGTATTTTCAGAATTTGGTTTTGAAAATTGTGCCAAAGATATAAAAATGAATCCAAAGCAACTTAATTTAAAGCTTTATAGCTTCTATAAAATTAATAATGAAAGTTCTCTTGTAAAAAGACAGACAAACAAAAAAACCCCAAAAACCACATGCCTGGACAGTTTATGAAAAAAACAGATTGAATTGCCTATAGTTTGCTCTTATAAAACAGTTATAATTTTCCAACATTTTAGCTCTAAATGCTTTCAGTTATGCAGCATCTGGTAATATAAGTTTTGCATATAGCTGTATAACGTGTTACAATAAACTGGGAAAAAGAGTATATAAAAATACATAAAGAATAACATAGTTGTGATTGGCACTGTTGGGGAAACACCCTTCAAATTACAAATATGTTTGCACACGGAAAGTCATTCATGATTAACAATTCAGTGTTTTTGGTAGGTGATTGGATTTCTTATTCACTTATTACATGTATATTCTTTTCATGCATTCATACGCACACGCATCTCTATGAATGACTAATGCTGGTGTTGCAACTTAGCTCAAACTACTAGTATGACTCAGAAATATGACAATCCTATATATGGGGAATTAGGTAGCTTGGGGATTAGTAATGAAATGCAGAGGCTTCCACTTCTACATGACTGGTTGAAATCTAGCTTACTTCGTTAATGAATGAAAGACATTATCATTTATAGACTGCTGAGTGGCCTATCAGAAATGAATCGGCAGCGTTGTTTATTTCACTGGACAACTGTTTACATTACAACTAGCAACTGATACACTATTTTATAAAAATGCTTCTATCTTGTATATATAATTAGACTGAAAAAAGGGTGTTCCATTTTATTGAACTCTTCTCCCTCTCTATAATTCGAAATGAATCACATTACAAGAAGGACAATCACCTACATAAGAAGGGAATTTTTAGTCAGCTCTGACTGTTGGAAGTATAACTTGATGACCCTACAGTGTCCGAGCCAACTTATAGGAGACAGAACAAGGAACTTAAAAAAATATCACACAGGGAATAGGAAATTGTATCTGTAATCTTTTCCTTAAAGCAATTTATTTCACTTGTAGGATTTAATACTGGAAACATCCTAATTCCCTTCCATCTTTCCTCTGAAATATGCCTTTTGCCCTGACACATTTGAAATATATTTGAAATACATTTTGTTACATGATCTATAATAGCAAATTCTCCAAGAACAGGTCTGTTCAACTGGGGTTAGCCTGTGACCCCCAGGTGCTCTCTGGCCACTAGTCCTCTCATTGTTCTGGTAGCTGCTGCAGTCCCTAGCTTATCTTTCTCTGGCTTTTACTTCCTGCCCCTGGTCCAGAGGGAGGGGCAGGGTAGTGCAGGGCAGCGCAGCCTGCAGTGTCAGGGGAGCCCACAATCAAAGAGGGGAGCAGGGGGAGCCACCTGGAGAAATGCAAGGTGCTCCACCTTGGTGAGGGGAGGGACCCACATTACATTTATAGGCTCGGCAAGGCTACATTTGCTAGCATCATGCCTGAAAGAGACTTGGGGGTCATGACTGACCACCAGATGAATATGAGGCATTAATGTGATACCACAGGTGGTAAAGCAAACAAAACTCTGGTTTGCATCTACTGATGCATCTCAAACAAGACCCAGGATGTCAGCCTCCTGCTGTACTTGGCCTTGGTGAGGCTGCAGCTGGAGTACTGCATCCAATTCTGGGCTCCACAATTCAGGAAGGATGTGGAGAAGCTTGAAAAAGTCCAGAGGAGAGCCATGCACATGATCAGGGGGCAAGAGAACAGGCCTTATGGAGAAAGGCTGTGAGCTATGGGACTAGTCAGCTTGGAGAAGTGCAGGCTCAGGGGTGACTTGGTAGCTGCCTGTAAGTATATAAGGGGTGTGCATCAGGATCTGGGGAACACCTGTTCACCAGAGCACCCCAAGGGACGACAAGATCCAACACTTAAAAACTCCTGCAAGACCATTTTTGGCTGGACATAAGGAAAAACTTCTTTATTGTCCGAAACCCCAAGGCCTGGAATAGACTCCCCCCCAGAGGTGATGCGAGCACCTACTCTGGATACTTTTAAGAAACATTTGGATGCTTATCTTGCTGGGCTCCTTGGATCCTAGTTGACTTCCTGCCCTTTGGGCAGGGGGCTGGACCTGATGAACTTATGAGGTCCCTTCCATCCGCAATGTCTATGAAATCTATGAAGCCTGGAACAGCTATAGGAGGGCCACCTGTCTGCCTGCATGGTACAGTGGTAGGGACAAAGGGGTGCCTGCACCACATGCATGGTAGGTATGAGCTGCCTCCCCACGTGATGCTGGGGGAACTTGTAGCTGGGGAGGTACAGAGGGGCTGGGACCCCCACAGTATACTGCCCCTGCTCAAGCAGCTCTTGGCTACTAAGAAGTTGAACAGCCCTATTCTTGAACGTCTCTTAGAGACACATAACCTTTAAGAGATAATATGGAGAGTCTGAGTGGTCTGGATAACTTTAATTAAGAAAACTGATAGGGTATTAGCCTCTAGCACATAGCAAAGTTCTGGCCTAAACTCATTCCAATTAAGTGAGTGCACAGAAGACTAAAGATTATATTTTCAGATGATGAGGCATTTTGAAAGGACATTGCTGTTACCAGTACTGCACCTGTAGTCTGAATCTCCAAGACTACCAACCCAACAGCTTTCACAGGTGTTAATTTCGCTGATGTATTTTAGTTCATGTGCATCATTTTCAAGCATGAATCAGTCCTCATTCAACAGATGTAAGCACTTGTCTGCAACTTATTTTGCCAGATATTTCACCAGTATCCATGGGCACTACTAATAAATAAAATACAAAAACCGAACATAGCCTGAGGCTACCTCAGGGAAGTATATAGATTTTAATGTGCTCATGCAATTTTAATTCAAATTTAGTATCTGTCTGTGAGTTACAGCCACTTTGGTAGCCTGGTTGGCTGCCCATATGCCTAGGAGCATTTTCAATTATTTCATGTGCTACAACAAAAGTTTGTAACACTTAAGGGCTCACACTTATACTATGAATAAGAGATTAAATCTGTCAAACAAAAGACTGACTGCTTTACCAATGGTTAAAAATAAACATTAGCCAAAACTTCCATTATTGCACTGTTCAACTAAACTTGTTTTTTAGCTTGAAAAATGAAGATGTTCAAAGATATGCAAAGATATATTTGATACTGAAAACTATTACTTGAAACTGTAGAGTATAAACAGACATTCATCTTAAAACAAACACAGCAAACACTTCAAATAATTTTAGAATGCAGATTTGAATTTATAATATATATAACATTTCCTCTCTCTTCTCCAAAACAGCATTACCATTTGGAGACAGATGTAGTTAGCCATTAGTCTGAAGTGAGGCAGAAGCCAGCGATGAGGTGCACCTTACGTTTGAAGTTAGAATTGCTACATCACTGTAGGTGTCTAAGGATTCTGCCTGGCTGACTATTGCTTCACAACTTCTCAGTGACAATTATAAAAAAACTGACATTTGTTAAGATTGATAGTGTAGTGACCCCACTGCCTGTCATTCTGACCAATATTGTCTTATATGCTACTGCCCCTCTCTCTCTTTTGTCTTACTCTTAGTCTGTAATCTTACTGGGGTAGGAACTGCCTGGACACAGTACTACCACAGTGGAGTCGTGATCAATGACTAGAGCTTCTCAGCACTATGGCAACACAAATAACACATTATAAATTAAATATATTTTTCCTGTTGCTTCTCTCACGGAAAAATTAACCATATACCTTCAACTTGAATCTGAACTCTTAATTAAAGTGTCACAAGAATTTTTTTTCAGCTAAGTTTTCCAATGATTGTGTTTTGGTCCATATAGCTTATTCTTTAATTTACTGGTCCATCTTTTGTCTATTTGGGATTCTAACATGGTTAATGCAATGGATGCATTTCAATTTGGTTGGTCTCCCTTGGCTATTACATAAATTGTTCTAGTGACAATTTCTAGGCAACTGCTCTGACATATGCTAAAAAAAAATCCTAGAAAAAAATGGAATTCTATGTTTTTTAGATAATTTTCATTGTGCTAGGGTTTCTAATTCATCATCTGATACTTGGGTGTGTTTTCAAGATTAAACTAAATTTTACCCAAATTACATGGTATACTCCTTTATCTAAATAGTTTGCTCCTTTATTCTTTGCAATAATAAGAAGTGGAGAACAGTACCTTCAGAATCCCTCCCCCCTTTGTTGTACTTACATTCCATGGTCCTTAAGTTCACAGGTTGAATTTTTGCCACCTTTATTTTTAGATCTGTTTTGTACTTCATAATATACCTACTGATTGATTGCACTTACTAAGTGGACAATTGATTTCTTCATATGAGTTAATTTCTGTGGTTCATGAAGTATATGGCAAAATAGCAGTGCCATAATTTATTTAAGGCCATTAAAAACAAAGGAAACAAAAACAAAAATCAAAACTAAAAATAAATGACGGTCTAAAATGTTGTTTCTGTACAATCAATGGAGATTCTTAGCTGCCTCCAAAGGGCAATCATATCACCTGAGGCCTGAAATCGAACACATGTACAACAAGACAATGAGAAACATTAGGTACAAGGTGTATCTCAATTTCCACTCATCCTTGGACCTTAAACATCTGACTAAGGATTGCTAAGGTGGCACTTCTGTCATCTCTGCCCCCAAAGATAGGGTACAAAATGAGCAGGTCAGGAATGACTGCCTTCCTACAATTGCCATAGAACTGGTGTGTAATCAGTTAAAGAAATACATAAATCAGACATATATAAATCAGCAAGACCGGATGAACTCCATCAGAGTGCTAAAGGAGCTAGCCAAAGTCATCATGGAGCCGCCTGGTGAAACTCTTTCAAAACTCGTGGTGCTCTGGAGAGGTCCCCGAAGACTGGAAGAGGGCCAATATTGTGCCCATCTTCAAGAAGGGGAAGAGGGAGGACCCAGGTAACTACAGGCCAATTAGCCTAACTTCTATCTCAGGGAAAACCCTGGAAAAATTCATTAAGGAGTCTATGTGCAATAGGCTTGCAGAAGGTACAATTCTGAATGACAGCCAGCGTGGCTTCATCACAGGCAGGACTTGTCTTACCAACCTCATCTCCTTTTACGATCAGGTAACTCATCACCTGGATAAGAGTGAAGAGGTTGATGTTGTATACTTTGATTTCCAAAAAGCCTTTGACCTGGTATGCCATGATGTTCTCGTGAGAAAATTGGAGGATTGTGGGCTTAACTGCGAGACAGTTAGGTGGGTATATAGCTGGCTGCAGAGTAGGACCCAGAAAGTCCTAATGAATGAATCTGTGTCATCCTAGCGAGAAGTGGCCAGCGGTGTCCCACAGGTGTCGTGCTTGGTTCAGTACTTTTCAACATCTTTATCAATGATTTGGATGTGGGGGTAAAGAGCTCACTGGCCAAGTTGTTGGATGACACCAAGTTATGGGGAAGCAAGGTCATGCTACAGATACAGGCAGAGCTAGACAGGCTAGCAAAGTGGGCAAGTCAGAACCAGATGAAGTTCAACATTGAGAAATGTAAAGCACTCCATCTGGAGATGAACAACCCCTTATAGACCTACAGGCAGTGGCCAACTGACCAGCACTATGAACAAAAGGGACCTGGGGGTAATAATAGATCACAGTAAGACTATGAGCCAATAGTGTGATGCTATAGCCAACAGGGCAAATAATACTCTGGAATGCACCAATCAAACCGAGTAGAGTGGGGAAGTGATTCTCCTGCTCTACTCAGCACTGGTGAGACTGCAGCTGGAGTTCTGTGTCCAGTTCTGGGTGATGCACATCAACAAGAATGTGGGAAAGCTTGAGAGAGTCCAAAGAAGAGCCACCGTATGATCAGAGACTTGCACAGCAAGCTATACAAGGAAAGGCTGAGGGACCTTGGACTCTTCAGCCTGAAAAAGAGAAGGCTGAGAGGGAATTTGGTAGCAGCTTACTGCTATATCAGGGGAATACATCAAAGGCTCTGGGAACAACTGTTCATCAGGGGACCCTTGGGGAAAACAAGGAGTAATGGCCACAAACTCCTGCAAGACCATTTCAGGCTCAACATTATGAAAAACAATTAGTGTCCAAACTGTGGAATAAGCTCCCACCAGAGGTGCTGCAATCAACTACCCTGAAAATCTTCAAGAGGAGACTGGACAGTCACCTTGCTGGGGTCACTTGACCCCAGCTGTCTTTCCTGCCTGGTGCAGGGGGCTGGACCCGATGATCTTCTAGGGTCCCTTCCAGCCTTACAATCTATGAGCCAGAACCAGAGCTAGGAGCCAGAACATAGGTGCCTCCCTGAACCAGGAAGCTTCTCTCCATGCTAACATCAAAACCAAGTTCAGTGTAAGACAGCACATTTTTGGTGGCAGCATTTGTTGTGCCCTACCTTTTACACAATGCTATAGACAGGTTAGTACACTTGCTCAGGAAGGAGATCTGAGTTTTAGGCATTTTCAGCCTAAGGTTACTTGGTGGGGTGGGGCGCTCTATGGGATGCTGGACTACTGGATAGCCCAGCATGCAAAATTTAAGGAGCCAGACAGAGCAAGTAGATAAATGCCTCAGCAGCCCAGTGTGGCGGAGACTCCCCTGGGTGTGGGGAACATGTGGTACCAAGATCAGTCATGCCTCTTATATCAGACATTAGTTTAAAAACAGTAATAATCCTGGAAGTGTGTTTAACAAACTCCACAAACACATAATACATCAAAACATTATGCAGACCATCAGCATTGCCCAGCACCACTGAGACTACAATGGAGCACAGGTGAAACTTCAGTGTGATCTAGATGGTTTCTGAGCATGTCACAAGCTTAAATCAGACACCTAAGGATTCTCCTTGAGCAAAATGGAAGGACCTAATTTTTGTGTGTGCCTTAAGTGATTTTGTGCCTGCCAGATGAAGGGCACTGTTTGTAAGTTAAAAGCCTAAGTTTTGCCTAAATCCCTTGTAGTTACCTAAAAAAAAAAAATTGTATGTCACTTCAACTGATTTGTGATTCCCAAGTCCCTAAATTTTGTTGGGTTTCTATATTTCACTTAGACATATATGGTTTTGGAGTGAGGGCTGTGTTTTCATCTACATGTGCACTGTACTGCGGAGTTGACTAATTAGCTGCAAGTAAAGTGTCACCATCTATATGTGTCCTGGTATTAGGGTACAGTAAATTAACTCTGCCATAAGAGAACTGTCAAGGACAGAACTTTCTTACAGCAGAGTATTAACGGTGATCAAATGCTCATGTGGATGGTGACAACTGGGCACAAATTGCTCCTGGTCAGCTCAGCCAGCCAGGGGCCAGACCCCTCTGCTGCCTGCCACCGCCACCTGGAGCCCTGGGCTGTTCCACCGTAGCTTTAATTGCTGGAGTCTGGGGTGCCTCTATAGGTGCCATGCCCTGGAGCAGTTAACTCCAGTGCAAACTGCTCTGGAGTTTATTGCGTCAATGTAACAGCAGGACCACATGCACCCACTTTGTATATAGGTTGACATGTGATGCACATGAGAATAGCAAGAAATGGAGCAAAAGTGAAGTGAAAAAGAAGGGCTAAGTAGCTGAAAGGTAAGGAAGAGTGGGTGAGTAGGAATAAGTGAAGGGCACAAAAAGGTGAATCTATCATAAAGCCAAAAGCTGGTGGGTGATAAGGTAAGAGCAAGTGTTTTAGGTACAAATGATTCATCATTAGGTACAAATGATTATGAACTCCTTGGATACCAGACATGTGGTTATGATCCTATTGCCAAATCAAAGGAAGATGTGCAGCAAAGGAAGAGATTATATATGTCAAGAACCTCCTTTACTTCTGCTTGTCTTGATTCTGAGCAGGGACAAGGCCTTTTGGTTTTTAGAGATCTTTAAGCCATTTATCTAGAACTATTAAAGTAGATTAGTACTCCTAATCATTTGTAGTAAAATCAATGCCCTGACCTCCTGTTATGTGAACTGCATTAGTTCTGATGGTGAAGTAACTTTTTCATGGGACCTGAGGTGGAAAGAACAGATTCAACTCAAGGGCTAGGAATCTGACCAAAAAAAGAAAGAAAAAAAAATCAAAGCCTTCACTAATCTAAGGAAGTTAGGGAGGAAGGAAAGAGCAAAATGTCTCTCCCAACTCCTTTTAATTGTCAAGGAATACTATATGCTTATAGACTGAAAAAAGCATGGCAATTCCATGGGGAATTATAATTTTACCAGCTATAATCTTTCCTGTTTTTCACTGGATACTAATATAAGCAGTGAAAACTGTTAGAAATTTTACTGCCTTCAATGTGATTCAGTTGTTAACCATAATTCTTTAAAATGCCTGTGTTAATAATACATTTTTTATGAGGACTTTCACGTAAGTATCACAGAATGGTTTATGATGAGTTGTAGAAAGAAAGCATATGCATACCAGAGCTCAATACAGTAACTTTCAAACAGAAAGAAAAGGGAAAATTGAGTAAAAGGAAGTTGACTGAATTAGCTGAATGTCTGATGAGGAACAGAAAGTCAGCAGAGAATGGAGGGTCAGGTTTGTCATGGACTAATGCAATGAGGAAGGTTTTAAGGAGTAGCTGAGAAGGAGGAAGTTACAAGTGAGAACATGTAAAACAAGTCAAAGATCAACATCCAGCTGGAAAGAGTCATGAATGAGAGATGCCTATCCTGAAGGAGCAGGAGGTGGTCATTGGAGCAAATCCATAGGATTAAAAACCGTGTACCGTACATGAATTTGTCCATGCTTGAGCAACTGATACAATTCCAGATTCACCTAGTAAAAGAACCTGTTATTAACGATATGTTTGTGGGAAAGATGAAACCACACACTCCCGTTTAATTATGGGTGACACACAATTTTTTCAAGCAGGAGGTGATGCCTGACTTTCTTTTGTTTTTATATGCCGGTCATTACTATTGAAATTGAGGGCAATGAATCTGTGACAGTCTGACCTGATTTAGACTGAAGATAGCATATACCTCATATGTAATAAGGAAAAAAAATGGACTTTGCTACCAGTTTTGCAGGGAAACCAGTCAAATCATGGTGATAAATCTTTGCAAGACTTTCTCCCTGTGGAAAGGACCTTGGATTAAGGAAAGATTACAAAATAATGGAGAGGTTTTTAAATTACTTCTTGGGAAAAAAAAAAGAATAGTCCTTTGTTAATAAGGGCAATACTGAAAACAAAAATAAAGTTAATGTTTTTCCGTGTCGTTTTTTTGTCCTGGCAGATCTACAACCAGCATTGGAGTTGTGTGGTGCTTTGATTTCTCTGGCAAGTCAGTCATTTGCTTGAAAAACTGCCCACATTTTTCAAAATGAAATACAAATAAAAAACATGACCTGCCAGGATCATGCATGAAAAAGAGCACATGAAAAATTTGTAATCGATCTAATCTTTATAACTAATAAAGAGATCTTCCATCTTTATCTTATAAAAAGATATATGAAACTATCTGTATATCTTGATAACAGATACATAACACTATCTTTTCATAGATAACTTGATCCGGACTCGTGGTCAGAGGTGATATCTGGTATCAGAGGTATTAGACCAACAAGATTTTTCCAAAAAAAAATTCTTTAGATAACTTGATGTCTTTTATCCATGTGCCTGTACAGGGACAGACGTATTCCCCCCCCCCCAATCGCGGCGCAGGTGGGTGCACGAGGCCGGTCTGGTTCAAAAAGAAACGACCCGGGACCGGCAGTTACGCGCCGCTCACATGTGAGGCCTTTCCCGCCCCCCGCGCAGAGCCGACAGACCACGGCGCTCGGGCCGCCCCGGCGGAAGCATCTGAGGAATGCGGCCGCCCGGGGGGGGAGGGGCGGTCGCTCCGCCCCCGCGCGCCAGGCCCCTGCCCTACTGACCGCGGCCCGCGCCCCCAGCGGCCCGCTCCACCGCGCATGCGCAGGCCGGCGGGCGCGGAGGGGGTGGTTTCCCGGCGTGCCCCGCGCACCCGCCCCCCCTCCCTCCCGCAGTGGGCGGCGAGTCGGGCCGAGGGCTCGCGGCTGTAATGGCGGCCGGCGGCGGCGGGTCGGCGCGGTTCTGACACCCGCACCCTGCTCGGTGCCGCCTCCCTCTGTTGCCCCGACCCGCCCCGCCTCCGCCTCCGCCTGCCGCGGCCGCCCCCCGCCCGCCATCCCAGCCCCGCCCCGCCCCGCCCGCCCGCCCGACCCGGAGGAGGAGGCGGCTCCCCGCAGACAATGGACGAGCACCCCGGCGCCGGCGGCGGGATGGCGGCCGCTCCGAGGCCGCAGCCGCCGCCGCCACAGCCGCAGCCGCCGCCCACTGGCAGCGCGAGCTTGGCGGCGGGCGAGGGCTGCGCCGGGGGAGGGCAGGCGGGCGCGACGCCGGCGCCGGCGGGGCAGGAGGCGGCGGGCGCCGCGGAGCTGTCGCGGCCGCAGCACTACACCATCCCCGGCATCCTGCACTACATCCAGCACGAGTGGGCGCGCTTCGAGATGGAGCGCGCGCACTGGGAGGTGGAGCGGGCCGAGCTGCAGGTACGCGGGGAGCGGCGCGGCGCGGTACCTGGTGGCGCGTCCGGCCTGGCCCCTCACGGCCTGCGCGGGGCTGCTGTGCCCGGGACAGCCATTTTGGTTGCTAGCATGGCGCCCGCCTGGGCTGCCGGCTCCCGGCCCGCGCCGCGCCTGCAGGCCCGGGCAGCGCCCCCGCCTCCCGCGCCCTGACAGCTGCGGGCCTCGCCCCGAGCATAATGACGCTGGGGCTCTGGGGGCCGCGGCCGGGAGGCCTTCCCTCCCCCCCCCCGCAAGGAAGGGGGAGGTTCTGGGGAGTCCCCGGGACAGCGGCTGCCCCCGGGCGGGGGAGAGGCGAGGGGGCTTTCACCCCTGGGGCTGTCTCCGGCCCACTGTCAGCAGTTGGCCCATGGCACTGGCCCTTGTGAACCCCCTGAGTCTGGTTCCAGCAGAGGGAGACGGTTTCTCATCTTTCCTTGGAGTGAGGGGAAGGAATTACCTGCCTCATGACTTGGGCACGTGGAAATAGTGCTGCTGATTGCTGTCCGAGTTCCCAGTCTGGTCCTGGAGTGGGTGGGGGCAGATTTGGACTCCCCTTTAAAAGTGCATAAAAATCATTTTAGTTGAGGGGAAAATAGAGAGAGAGCAGGGTGTCCCAATGAAACACAGTTTTCTCTTTGTAATGAGACAAGCTTAAGGTTCTTCTGTGTATAATTGTATGTAGATGTGTTTGTCTTGCAGCAATAGGTCAGAAATTTGCTGTTTTAAGAAAAATCCAACCCTGCTCCCTTCTAATTAGAGCATATTGCAGTCCTGATTGAAATGCTTTATAAATCACAGTCAATTTCAAAGCAGTAGTTCTTGTCACCAGATTTCTCAGCTCTAGTATAATGGGTGCATTGTGTAGTTTGTACTCTTGATTTAGTATTGCTGAAGTAATAATAAAAACAGCACCCACTGCCCAGTTACAACAAAGACTGTAAGTGAAATGAATTTTGGGACCCAGTTGCTTCCGGAGCCAGTTTGGTTGGCGTTAACTCAGTTCTTGAAGTAGGACTAACTTGGGACAGTGGCAGGGCACTTACTTGTGCCTCTTGTTTCCTGTGTTTCAGTAGTGCTAATGCTATATTTCAATACAAAATAATTGCTTGCTCCAGTTAAGCAGTTACTTTTTCTAAAATATTTGCCTTTTGTATGTACTGTGTTAGAGGAGGGATGTCAGACTCGCCTTGTGCTTGGAGCTGGATTCAGATCACAGGGCTCCTCATGGGTCAGATTTGGCATGGGCATATGGTGGCAGCATCCACTGTGGCTACTCTGGCAATGGAGAAGCCGCTTGCCCTTAGGCCAGTCAAGGGTCAGTCAGCACTCTCTTGCCCTTCTGCCACCCATTGCCATATCCATCAGTGCCACAGGATCCTGGATCGTGTTGCAGCCATGCCCACTGCCACCCACACCCCCAGATTCTCTGGCCAGGGGTCTTGATGGAACAGCTCTGTGGGCCACATGTTTGACACCCCTGAGGTGGAGTATGACGTGTGATACAATTTTATAACTATAAATTTGTGGTCTAACTTCCTGCAAACATGATCAGAGTGAAAACATGTGGCTATTGACTCTTATGCTTGACTTCTAGATCTTGGTTGTTGTGTGTTACAGAAATCTACATATATTCTGTTGAAGGGGGGGGCGTTATATTTATAAACCACTATTTTAACATTGTAGTGGGGCTCATGTCATAACATGGTAAAGCTCCAGTTTTTGCTGTAAATAGCAACACTATCTTTTTTTGGTCCCTAGTTGTGCAGACCCTTTTGACCTTTCAGGCTGATGAGGTTACTCACCTACGTAAAATTAAGCCACCTGCAATAGTCTTTGAAAGACTGAGGTCTTGTATTTAATACTGACACATGAAAATTAGGTTCTTGGCCACTCTTGATTGTGTGGTTCCCTTCTTCTGACATTTCAGTTTATCCTACAGACACTCTCAGTTATTACAGATTCTTTCCAATTTTAATTAACTCATTATCCATGTTTCTTTGAAAATGACACTTCATAGAAATGAATGAAAAACAAGTACTGTTGTGAGATCAGAGTATGTTACTGACCTGTGTAGGAGAGTCAGTTTATTGCTGTCATCTTTTCTTTCTAAGAATGCAGGCGTTTTCTTACTCCTAGAATGAAACTAATGAGTTCTTCTCTTCATTTTCTTCTGTACAAATAAAAGTGCATGAATGGGGGATGCTTTGCAAATGACAGAGAATGTGGAGATATATACTGGTAAATGGAGAGGAGGCTACCTATAATAACCCACTCCTTTTTGTAACTATACTATATATTAATCTGGCCCATTTGATCTGATGGATACTGGAATGCAAGATTTAATTTTAAAAATATTGTGTCCAGTGCTTATGTTTGGTGTTGCAGTCTTTTGGTCACACAGTGCTGTTACACTCTCTTTACCTTAAGCAGTATTAGAGGACTGAGATGCAGGAATAACTTCAGTTAAGTTTGTATCTGAATGATGGATATATGGATATATAATTTCACGTAACGGTGTGCGGTTGCACTTGCATTTATCATACTTACTTATGCAGAGCAGTTGATTACACACACAAATGCTAAAATAAGTGGTAAAGTAGTACTAAAGTACAGTAAATCTTTCTCACGTTATAATGCTGAATAACACTGAAATTTCCTTAACTACTGACAGTTACTGTTACTATATTAAGACCATTTTATTTTCTCAGGGTGTAAACCTTCTCATGCTTTCAAGTGGCTATACACTGTAAACTGAAGAAAGCACATTGCTGCAAGTGTAACCATATTACATCATTACAAATATAGTCATGAGACAATTTTGAGACAGAATTCAGTCCCTTTTGGCCAACTTAACGTTGATGGATTATGATGGGACTTTGTATCAAGCCCTTGATTATGGGCTGTAGCACATTTAAAACAAGGAATGTGTGCTACTGCAACTTTTCCTTCTATTTAAGAAAACTGCCTTTTTTTAAAGTGTGTGGCGGGGGGATGATGCCCAGAAAGAAGCCAGGTTCAGAGAGAGGAAATTTACACAGTTGTGTTCAAGGGAAAAAGAATTAAAAAACATGCAAACTTTAAGGTCCTAACCCTGCAACTTGCAAATCCCAGATACATTTGGGGTCTCAGTTCCATGTGCTTATGCAGAATTGGGGTCTAAATCACATGGATGTTTGAAATGGAAATGTATTCCCTTACCTTTCACTTTCCTTGTGTGTGTATATAAATTCAACATACAAACCTGGAGATACTGAGTTTAACTTAATTTTCAAATTTGGTTGAGAAAAATACTTAAAAGTACTTTGACTAATGGTAGCTAGTGTTTCTGGTTGGCTTACAAAGGACAAGTAATACATGAAAGCACTCTTTCAATGTATTTTAAATATATTTTAGAGAAACTTATTAGGATGTTGTGCATTGTTTAGTTCTCCAGAATGATGAATGTTTTGGTCAGTATACCCTCAGCTGTATCTTGTATTCTCTAAAATGATTGCTGTTGCACAGTTCAGATCATATGTTATTTGAGAAAGTCCTTTGCAAACCCAGATGTTTTTATGGTAAAATATTCACGTGGATGTGCCCTTCAAGTTCTTCAAGAATGTTGTAGGCATGTTGCTACTACATTTATTTCACATTAAGAGGAAAATGAGATGTTTTTGTTTGTCATTTATTGATGTACCTTTTTCATCAAATAACTATTTGTTACTGAAAGGATTATTAAAATATGAGGATGAGAACCTAGTAAAGATTGCAGTATGTTAACTTAAGTGGGACAAAGACATTTTAAAAACATGGATCGACACAGTTCTTTCAAGCTAGAAAAATTGAGTACTTGAAAATCGCTCATTAGGGTAGCATATCTCCATATAAATTGTCTAGGTAGGTAATCTTTTATGGGTGTGTTTTTGATGATATCAGATAAAATAATCACAAATGTACGTGAGTTAGATATGACTTATTTTCAGAATGCAAATACCCAATGCTGCAACACCAGGTTTCAACACTTACCAAATGTAGCAATATTCACTTCCTGCAGTATGTTGCTGCACACACCTGTCTTTGGTCTGTTGCAGACTTGAACAGGGAAACATTGGGAAACCAGATGCATCTTGAGGGTGCTAAAGAATTTTCCAGTAGGAAAGGAAGTAGGTGAAGAGGTGTTTTAATACTACTGTCTACTTTTTGACAAGCAGTAACTTTACTCTTTAGTGTCACATGGACAGTAAAGGAAGTAGCAAGGGTATCATTGACTGAGAAAATACCTCTTAAAGCTTTTACCTAAAACATACTGTAGTTGCTGTTTTGTTACTATTGAACAGAGCTAAACTGATTTTTCTATGTGGTATTTGTTTTAGGGATTGAACTGTTGCACATGTGTGCATGTCTGTTGTGTGCTATACTGCAGGGGTGTCAAACTCAAATTGGTTGGAGGGCCTCATTTCCTTTTATCAGGTGTCAACAGGCTGCACTCTAGCTCTGCTGTGCCATGGGCAGAAGGTCTGCCACTGGTGGTAGAGTTTCCCATGATGGCGGCCAGCATGCTGACCTGGGAGAGAGGGAGGTGAAGAGGGGTGTAAACAGACTTCAGGTATCTGGCAGGAGAATCACTGTTCTTCTTGTAGAAACTAGAAGTGTGAAGAAGTTTGTGCCTTTTCTTCTGGAGCAAAGGTGGCAACAATGGGAGAAAAATAACCCAGGACTAATCAGGGTTGAATCATCCCATCATCCCCAGGAGAGTTTTCTTCCCCCCCCCCCCCGACTAAATGTCTGCATGCTTTCATCCAGTTTTAACTCCTCCTGGGGACAGACTCCTTAAGACCAGGGTCACAATAGCCTGGAGAAAGCTTAGGAGGCAGTGAGGGGCAGCTGCTCCTACCTGTCCTGTGCCTGGGAAGGAATGGGAGCTGCTACCAGCTGCTTCCCTTTGTTTTTACACCTGAGTTCCCTGTGTGAGAAGCTTTGCTGTGGTGTTTCCTCTGCTTGGCTTCTGAGCAGTACAGAGCAGCGCTATCTTCTCCCTGTTTCTCACACTACAGTTGCCCTTTTGCTCCCTTTGCTTGACTCCAGGGCACTGGGAGCTGACTGTCAATCATGGCCCTGTCCCCTACTGGCTTCTCCTTGCCTCTTCTCCAGACCCTCCAGGGACAAGTGGAAGCGGGCTAGCAGGGAACCAGCCTCAGAGAGGGTATACCTGGCATAGCAGGGCAAAGCCCTTGCCTGCTTCTCACACCAGAGTCCTGGGCATGTGGAATGGGTGGTGGGTTTGCCCCATTGCTGCATTTCTTCAGTTCTTCCTCAGGTGGAAGGAGTAGCACTGTGAGTCCTATCTCTTTCTCAGATCCCCCTGCCTGCTTCTCAGACCAGAGTCCAAGGAGTGAAAAGCAGTGGGGGTTTGTCCTGCTGCTCCTTCTACTTCATACCTCAAGACCAGGTGGGAGAGGGGGACTTTAACCTGCTGCTCCTCTCACCTGGCGCGGGTGCAGGGAGTCTTGAATGTTACAAAGGCAGGAGAGAAGCGGTGACAGTGGAAGTCTCAACCCAAGCAACATGGGTGGGCAGTTATATTAGCACTGTGGGCAGATGCCCCTTTCTGGTGACCAAAACTGTTGCTCTGGCTGCAGTGGCAGGGCTTCCCCTGGTGGTGGCCACCTTCCCAGTGACAGCTGGGGCACTGGCAGTCTCAGCAGCACCACAGGGAGCACTTTCCTGCTTCTAGCAGTAGCTAGCACCCTGACTGAGTCAGTGGGAGGCAGGCAGCTCCCAGCAGCCTCATGGTAAGAAGCTGCACCACTGTGGCTAGAGCTTGCTGAGCTGCGTCTTTTGTCCCAGCTTTGGCTACAGTGGCAGGGCTTCTGCCAACGGTTCTGCTCTCTCTGGTGTGCTGGCTGCTGGTGCAGGAAATCTGACCGCTAGCCAGAGCTTGGGCAAAAGTCCACTGGGTTTGACACCCCTGCTATAACATAATTTTATAGAACTGGCAGCATGTGAAAACAAAATTCATTAAATATTTGCTGAATTCTGTTGGGCTGGTTTTTGAGACAGTAAGTATGAACGAAATTATTTAACTAGACCTGTTGCTAAGTCTTAGTATCTCTCTTCTAAAATGTAACATAATATTATAGGGGGGTACTTGGTAGCTGCGTTGGTCTGAGACAAAAAGACATACAAAAAACTGGAACTCTTGGTTACAAAAATGAAGTTTATTTTTTTACCTATGGGGACTTTTTATCATCTTGTACCATCTACACTTTTTCCAGAGCCTGATGAAGGGACTTTGATCCCGAAAGCTTGCAGAAAAGGACAATTTTCTTGTCATTTTCCAGTTGGTCTAATAAAAGGTATAATTTTGGACACAAGAGACATAAAGTTATAGTAACTTTCAAGGTTGCCTTCAAAACAAGTGAAGAATAAATGTAATATAATCTATCCAGAAGCAAATTGCATAAAGGCAGTTGCCATCCTTGTTTGGGAACAGCTCTGTTTCTTTGGCATTTGTGGGTGATGCCATCTTAGATCTTAGGCACATAAACTATTATATATTTTATTATAGCTGAAATGCTGATGCACAACCTGTATGTAGTAATGTTACCAAATTTAAAATTGTGGGCATGTATACTTTAAAAGCTGCTTAAGTCATTATTTTATGGATAAATATACTCTCAGCATGTTTAGTGTAAGATTAAGTACAGCTTTTGTTTTATAATCTTCTGTTTTGCCAAGCCAGTTGGGGATTCCAGTGCAAGTTATACAGATTTAAGTTTGTTTCCCTTCTGAAGTTTGGATAATCCACTTAAGGGTTTGTTTGTTTATTATTTTTTGGTTATTCAGTTGCTGGAGCCCCTGTCCCATGGATTCTGTAGAAGCTCGTGTTGTCAGCAAAGCCAGGAGTAAATGACCTCTTGTAAAACTCTGGGAATCTGCTTATTAAGGGATGGAACTCCTCCTTTCTTGTGAGAGACATGGGCAAACTTTGTTTACCCTGATGGATCTTTCTCCTGGAAACTCAGTTAAAATATTTATGTTCTCAACACAGGTTACTCCTTTACAGAGTTAGGAAGAATTATCCATTTAATGAAGAAGCAATCACTGGATTTTTCACCTCAGTTTGTCCCTAAGGTTAAGTATGAAATGTGAAATGGCACATTTCTTTAAATATATGAAGATGATTTAGCATAAATAAATTTTAAAAGGTTGTATTTTAACTGTTCACATAGCTTGTAATGTTAGTACTTGGTGAATCTTTTAATTAAGGCTTTGTATAGATGTTATGCCTAGCAGTTCAGGGGGTTAGATCTGGGTAAAAATGGCCCTTGATTGAACGTAAATCAGGGTAGGGAGGATTGGGTGAGCTGGGAGGGGGGATATTGTAGGGATCAGGATGGCTGGCTAGCATTGTCTGTGGAGGCTGGGGGGTAGTCTGCAGCGGGGTGGTTGGTGAGATCAGAGAGGCTCTCTGATCTTGTCAAGCTCCCCCCCAACCCCTGCTGCCAAACTACTTTGATCCTGCAGATGGCTCCCAGGGCCAGTTTTTTACCAGCATTTGGACAGCCACATCTAGACCCATGTCCTGGTGAGTGAAAGGGGAGAGGAAGCTCAGATTTTCCACCAATCAATCTCTCTCGCTCGCATATATGTGAATAAGAGACTGGAGTGTGCCGAGGACTGGACAGAGCGGGGGGAGCTGCTGGCCTCAGATCCCCTACCCTGCTTCCTGCAAGAGGCAGAACAGCGGTAGCATGGCAGCACTCCATCCTGGCCCCTCCTCCCCCCATCATTCTTGACGGGCAGTTGGCGCATATATCTTATATTATAATTTTTGGCATATAATATATATGTGCCAATTGCCTGTCAAGAATGAATGGGGTGGTGCTGGGATGGAGTGTTGCCATCTAACGCCCCATGCTGCTGCTCTTCTGCTCCTTGCAGGGAGCTGGGTAGGGGACTCAAGGATGGCAGCTTCCCCATCCTCTGTCTAGTCCTCATTGTGGCTTCGGAATCATGATGGCACTCCCTTATGCTTGGAGCACTCTTATTGGCTATTTCTGTCAGCCAGTCAGAGTATGAATAAAGCGTTACGGACAGACAGACATAGGCTTTTATAATTTTAGAATTCTCTCTCTCTCTCAGAATTTGCATTGCGTCTTTGAATCAGATAATTTGCATTTTTTTAAACAGAAAGCCAGGATCCCTGTGCGCAACCACAGTGTGGTATCTTCTGTTTCTAGATTCCACTATCTTCTTTAACTCTTTATTTCTTTGCTATCGCTATTTTTTATTTACATCTTTCTTAGTTCTTTGAGTTTTAGTACTTTACCTATATTCACTTGAATTGAATTTCTTACTATATGTAGTCTTGAGTATAAGATAAACCTGTACTTCATAGGTATTAGAAAACTGAGGGCTCATCTGTATAGGGAAATTGATTGGTGTGTTATGCAATAACTGTATCAAAATAAATTCCTGGCACAGATGGTGTATTTTGGAATAAAAGTAACTTTTATTCTGGAATACTTACTCTGCTTTATAAATAAATAACTTTTATTTAGGAATATCATGCACTGTTTAAATGCATAGCCCTTAGAACAGGGCTAGGCAACCCCTGGCTCACGTGCCACTGTGTGGCAGCTGAAGGCATTTTGCTTGGCACTTGTACCTCAAGGAAGGGGCCAGGGCTGTGCTACTGCAACAAAGAACAGGCCCCTTGTGGCTCCCCCGCTGTTTGCCCCTTGCATGCCAACATTTTACAAGTCAAGGTTGATTGTGTTTTTGGCACTCTGCCCAAAAATGTTGCTGACCTCTGCCCTAGAATGTAAAAAGGCTGTGCACTTACTGGAACTCTTTATATATGCTGGAACTCCTCAGCACCACCTGGGGTGATGAGGAACAATGGTGGTAAGCTGATGGAGAATAGGTTTAAGTTAGAGATCAGAAGGCAATTTTTTACAGTTAGGGTGGCCGAAATCTGGAACCAGCTTCCCAGGGAAATGGTCCTTGCCCCTACCTTGGGCAAATTGAAGAGGAGGTTGGATGATCACCTGTCTGGGGTCTTGTGAACCCAGCATTCATTCCTGCCTGTGTCAGGGGGTCATGCTAGATGATTTGTTCAGGTCTGTCTTGACCCTAGCTACTATGAAGCTACTACAAAAGTATAACAGTGCTCATTAACTATAGAAAAAACCTGTAGTAAACTTTTTACACTTAATTTAAGGTGGAGAGACAAGGTAAGCAGCCTGTGTATCTTTTTTTTGTGGGTGGGTATTATAGACGAGTAGTAGAGCAGTTCTCCTGCATGAACTTTTTTCTGTAGCTGTAAGGCAATTTTTCTGTAGGGCAGTTTTTTTAATGCTATGAGTTCCTATTTGAAATCTCTGGTTTTATCTTGTAAATCATGCTTGAACATCTAGCAGAGCTGACATTGCAAAGCACTCTTGAAAGGATCTCAAGGAACTTACTACCTGTGTGTCATTGTGGTGTCGAATGCAGAAGAGCACCAACCTCTAAGCTCTGCCGGAGGGCACAGAAATAATCAGCATCCCAGGAGGGCGATAGGGCACCAGGACTGGATAGCTCAGGGATTGGTAAGGTGTGACCAAAAAAGACTTTCCTCTTGAGGCTACAGGGAAGCATTAGGGGCTGGTAGATGAAACCCAAAACGATCTCAGCTCTGGTCCTGAGTCTGACTCACTGGCTGATGCATGGCTGTGCAAGCACATGTGGCCGTGAGGATTGCTGGGTAGCACAACCGAGGGCTTTGCCGCCAGAAGCAAGGGGGTCCCTGGCCTTTGACTCTTGATCCAAAGAAATGCTTTCACTTGCTCTGGGCAAGGAGAGAGAAAGAGATGACAGCCCCCCTCCCTGGATTTGCTCTGATCACCATGGCATTGGAAACCCAGGCTCCTTCTTGCTGCTGCATCAGTATTCAGAGCTGCTCCTGAACAGCCAGACCTTGGACAAGAAATTGTGATGCAAACGAGGCAGATAAAGGAAGAGAGACCTGCCAGGTACATGCCAAAGCTGCAGGGAGCCCAACATAGTTGGGTTGGGTGCCGCATACCGCTTGTTGCTTTCCTGCCACTGAACTAAATGGTGGAGAAAGAAACTGCGTTTGCTCTCTCCCCCTTTGCAAGCATCTTGCTTAACAGATGAGAGAACCTGAGAGCTTGCATGGAGCTCAGACCTCCATCTGCAGATCTTTTGCCATCTGAAAGAGCACCCAACAAGGCCGATTTTTCCTTTCAAAGGAATCTGCACAAACCCAGAGGGAGAGGAAGATGGGTGGTTGAGTGGTCTGGGTGCTAGTCCAGTTCTGCAAAGGCTCCCTGTATCACCATGGGCAAGTCACTTAATATTGTTCTATATCACGGCTCTTCCCTGCCCCCTTCAGCGGTTGGGGAACTAAATCTATTAAGGACCATAAGAACCTGTAGGCTGCTTTTGTAAAGAAAGTGAGATATTTTCATGAAAAAGCTGGACATCTGTTGTTAATTTGGGGGGCTGGACCCGATGATCTTGTAAGGTCCCTTCCAGACCCTAACATCTGTGAAGCTGTGCTGAGAACCACTGCTCTAGTCAGTTCCACGAGGTTTGCATTGAAATTAAGTCCTAAAGTGGTGTGTATATTTAACTGATATAATCAATGTTTGTTACAATGTAAACAATGAATAACAAACTGGGACTGGATTTGTATTTTTGCAGTTAAGCAAATTGTGTGTTTGATATGCAGGCAGTCCTCAACTTACAACATTTCGAGTTGCAACGTTTTGCACTTAATGTTTATAAATTGACACCCTGTTTCAACTTTCTGATGTCAGTTTCAACTTGATAACACTTGATCTGACGCCAAGCCATGCCAGTGAAGGAGTTCACTATGTTGCCCATCTCCCTGGAGAACATCTTCCAAACTTCCTTGGACACTTTCTTTAAGAAAGCAGACAAGACTCCAGAAAAACCTCCAGCCAAGACTCCTAAGAAGACTCCAACCAAGAACCCTTCAAAAAATCCAGCAAAGTCCCCTCAAAGAAGTCCTTCCAAATCAATATGATTGCTATTTCCAATATAAATACATAAATGTAGCTATATTACTCATCTATAATTGATTATGAAATTCTGGGTTATATTTGGTGAAAATAGGGTATTGGGCCTTGGTTCAGGAACCAATTCCCCATTTATAACTTTGTTTCCTATGGGAAAATAGGTTCTGAGTTAGTGTTTCAACTTAAGATATGGTTTTCAGGAACCAATTCTGTTGTAAGTCTGAGGACTGCCTGTATACATGTAAGAGGGAGTACATTGCAGCGTCCATGTTGAGGAGCTCTTGTTTTGGAGTACTGCGAAAGTAAATTTATACTGCATAAATGCAGATTAAAAAAGAATGTGTATGGCAGGTGAAGATGCATGTTTTGTCCCACCCTATGTAATTTTGTCTGGTCACTAAAAAAAAATGGATCACAGCAACAGCATATACTCTTCTGCCACTCTTCACAACTGTTCACTTGCTCACCTATCTGGTGCGTCTATACTATGTAATGTACTCACCTCCTTAGTTTTGGGTATGTGACGCCTACTTATTTTACAGATTCCTCTCACTGAACATTTCGGATGAAATCTTTCCTTGTTCTTATTGGCTCTGGTGCAGATGGAAATACATGGTGCTAAACTTGGGGAGAGAGAAATAATCCCTTTCTCTTTATCTTCTCTACCCTCCCCTGTGCCTCCCGCTTTTCCCCCCACTCGCCCTTAGGCTGTAGGAGGTGGTTTATGAAATCTCAGTTCTCTCACAGAAGTTCTCTGGTAGTTCTCTTCCTTGAGAAGCATGATGGAGCGGCAGAGTTTGGTCCGGTGTTTATTAAGTGCAGGCTGACAGCATAGCCTGTGTTGGAAGTCTTGTCTTGATATCTTCTGCTGCTCTTCTGAAAGAAACCTAAGCTGCTCGAGAATTTTTGTTCTGAGCTTGCTGACCTGGGGTTGGGATAATGCCCCCACCTGCCTTCATTCATGCCAGTCTGTTGATTCTCTGAAAAGGTATCTTCTAGAAATTAGTAAGTGGCCTGATTTTATGTGATCAGCCCCAGGATCTGTCAGAAGAGTTTCTGGTGTAAACCTAAGCAGACTTTGTTTCAGCTCTCTACCATTCCAGTACTAACTAGGATGTGAGTGCTTATTTTTTTCCAAGTAACATTGGTTTAGTCAGGAGTAAAAATCAGAGTTCAAAATATATTTTCCTGGATTCAAGGTAAACCCTTTTTCAGCAGTATGGGAGGATTGGTACAGGTAAGCATAATCCTATGTATATCAAGATAATACAATTGGACTTGTATAGAAAAGCTTATGTGTAATGGCCATAACTCTGGTGACAGTCTGTGCTTTTTGACCGTAGGGTATGCTCTGCCCATTGAGCTACATATACTGGGCCTTCTAATTGGTTCACTTCAAGAAAAAAATTTGGCCTGCCCTTTTGATTAGTTTTGCCCAAAGCCATGACTGACGACATTCAGCCCTGGTACCTCATGTAAGCTCAGTCAACTTGTGGTCCTCAGAAACAACAGCTGGTGTTTTATACCGAAGCAGAGGTGTAAAAGGTTGGATTCTAGAATTGGAATATTTCACTTCAGAGCTTTAACACATTTATTTTGGCTGTCACATATGTAGTATGATTTAGAGGTTTCTTGTACCTCAGCGATCATTAGCTCCTACTGTCTTGATAAGTGGTATAACTTAAAGAAGCACTTGAGACACTTTTTATGCCGTGGGACAAGGCCAAGAATGGAAAATGCAGAGACCATTTTTTTCACCTCAAACTGCCTGTGAGTTCTTCCGATACAACACTTCATAGTATGTATTTTTAATTGATTGACTGTTTTATACTTAGCTGTATTTCCATAGACAACTTGATTTGCTGTTGGCAGCACTACTTATGGACTTAAATGGGGCGGGAATGGAGTTTTAAAACTAGATGCTTACTATGTGTTCATATTCCCTAATATGAGTATATGATCGTTTCTAGTTTTAATATAAATACAGGTTATTTTGTTTCTTTCTAAAGCGCATTACGTGTGAATAATACACGTCTGATGAACTGCTTTTCTGAACATGGTATGGTGGATAGAGTACTGATCTCAGTCCTTATAATTCTCTTAACTTTTAAAAGAACTAAGAATGTGCTTTCTATCACCCTGCCTCTTGTTTGGAAGGAGCAGTCTATAAACTTTCACAAGGTTATCTCACAACCTTTTTCAGAATAGCTTCTTCAAACACCTTTCTTGGATACTTATAATTTTTCAGTTGTCTACCATTTTGATAATGATTAAGCTGTTGGTTGTGATGAGATCATTGCCTTATGATAATGATGAGGTATGTCTCCTTATATTCCCCTATCTATGTCTATCTTTGTTTATTCTGTGTTTATCTAAATTATTAGTGGTAGGGACCATCTTTTTGAAAAGCCCCAAGCAAAATTGGCTTATGGTCTGTCTGTGTTTTGGGCTCCTTGGCACTGAAGGAATACAAATAATAAATAATGTATTCCTGGCTTTGCTACTGATCAGGTGTCATTTTTACCTTTCTGATCCTTCCTGCCTGTTCAATGTAAACTCCAAGTGACAAGAGCAGTTCTTTATCCTTATTGTAGGCTACTTACCACAATGGAACAATAATCTTAGTTGGGACCTCTACTGTTATTGTGGAGAAAACCCCCCCAAAACTAGAAGCTTATTGTTCCTAGATATACTTAAATCAAGTAAATGCCAAAATATATGCTACTGGTGGAACCTGCTTCCTGAAGTGCTAACATTTGTACCACATTTTTAAAATTTTAATTCGACTTGTCCATAGAGCAGTATTTGTTTTGTTACTAGGTTAGAGTGTGATTATGCTTAAAATGTCAGGGACTTGGGAACTACATAACTTCTCTTAGCAGGTTAGTTGATTTCTCTAAAAGTTTAGAGGGTTTTGCATAGCTAGTTCCAAAAAAATTAGGATGATTTCGGTATTTTGTTTGCTGAATAAATAAAAATTGGCAAAGATGAATGGCTTTTCAAAGGGATCAAAATACCCTTCCCTCATACAGCAAAGTGAAAGGTCATACATCTAGGAACACAGATGTCCGTGGAAAGCAATGTCTCAGAAATGGATTTTGGGGTTCTAGTGGCCAAATGCCTGAATATAAGCTCCCAGCACCAAGCAGTGTTTAAAATGGGGGGGGGGGGGGCGCTAACATGATCCTTCCATGTATTAATGGAAATATTTTTGGTTTGTTTATGATGGTGCATTCAGTACTAGAATATGGCATTTGACTTGTGTGTCAACATTTTCAAAATGATGTTGAAATATTGCAGATGATGCAGAAGACATCTATAAAAATAATTTAAGGATTAGAAAATGCCTTAAAGTATAAGGGGAAAAATTAGTGACCAGTAGTGACCAGAGTTATTTAACCTGATGGAGAAAGGTATGATGAGAACAATGGCTAGACATATGACATACCTACACTGTAAATAAGGAACACTTTTTTAGCTTTGAGAATAATTAACTATTAGAACAAACTGCCAGAGGAAATGGTGACTGTTTTCTCATTTCTTGATGTCATTAAATTAAGATGGAACTTAATGGGCACAGTACAAGGTAGCTGACAGAAATTCCATGTGTTATACAGGTGGTCAGGTTCAGTGACTTACTGGTGTTTGGGCCTTTAGCATCCTTTAAAAAAAACAAAACCAAACTATTATTATATCTGGCCCAAGCTGATGAAGGGAGGGTGGATGGAGAAAAAGTATCTTCTTATTGAATAAATTCTAGCTGAAACCTTTTCAGCTAGACTCAGGTTTTCTTACTAGAAAATATAGGAACATGTTTGTAGACATTTCTACCTAGAAATACTTTCACAAACGCTTCTGTGCCCCTCTTTCCCCCCCATATTTCTAGCACTTCAATTCGCTGAGTGTACTTAAATCTTAATTACATTTTAAAACCACTACCAACATTTCACAGAGAAAGCAGAGGGTTGTTAAATTAAACTGAAAAAATTTTAATGAGAACAGGTTATTCATTGCTGTTGCTTCTTTAGATTTGAGATTCATCCAGTCCAGCCTTTCTTTAAATGTAGCGATTGCTGTGTTTTTGTTCTGAGAGAAAAACGAGAGGAGTATATTGCATAGTTAACACCTTCCTGCATTTTTGTCTTGAAATGATTAGCTGTGTTAACCCAAATAACTGGATTGATTGATTGATTGGTGGTTAGAGTGGTACTTGGATAAGGAGAGCAGTTTTGAAGGTAACCCCAGGCAGTGGGGCTTTATAAAGTAACATAACCCCTTCAGAATCTTGAATGGGAGTCACAGGGGAAGAGGAAGTCACCACTCCTGTATGACATAGCAAAGTTAACAACGTTGGTATTGTTAGGCAAGCCAGCTGGAACATTCTGTAAAAGCTGAAGTGAACACTGAGACTGAGTCAGCAGAAGATTTGAGGATAAGTCTTCTGACCAGTTGTAGATAGATGCCTCACTCCATCTGCAAGATGATTCTACTGATCAGAGCAGCTTTCTGCACTCCTTTCCCAATCATCCACAGAGCTTCTAAAGGAAGCTAAGTCATCTTTGCAAGCATCCCCAAATGTGGGCAGTGGTCTGCCTCACTAGACCTTTCATGGGCTTCAGAGTACAGCACATTCTTCAGGGTCTTGTGATACGGCATTTGCTTGACATGACTAGTACCCTGAGGAAATCATGATTGCACAGGTACCATGAAATTAGCCCCACACCATGATTTTTAAGGGTCATGAACCTGTGCCAGGAAACTGTGTGAAAATGCAGGTTTCCCTTTGCAGGCTGGCAGCATTCCAGCCTGCAGGGGGGAACCCAGACTTTTGCAGTGTTCCAGCCTGCAAGTGGCTGTTGGGGACATGGCCAGGATGCAGCCAGGCGGCGTAATGAGGGTAAGTGTATGGAGGTGGGGTGGGGAGGGGAGGGGGTTTGGAGGGCCAGGGCTTGGGGACTGTTGTGGGGGAGGGGGGTGGTATATGTGTATGCCTGCCATAGGTGGTGGGAGGCCAGGGCTAACGGGGCATAGCCCCCCCAAACTTTTCTTTACAGCAGGCTACCTCAGCAGCATCATGACACTGCCATCCTGCAGTACCTGCTGGCACCTGACGTGCAATTGCTTCTCCGCTGCTGTGTACAGCCACAGTGTGCGCTAGGCCCCACAGCAGCCTGGAGGGAGGGAGGGTCAGGCGGGGCTCAGCCTCCCCCCCCAGATAATATTTTCCCCATCCACTTACAGTGCCAGCTGTGTGTGCAGTACGTGCGCAGGCAAAGTATCGTTTTTCACAGAGTATTCATGGAACTACTGGTTAGTTATATGAATATTCTGTGAAAAATGATACTTTGCCTGCGCATGTGCTGCAAATTTTCTACAAGAAATCCATGATTTCTCAGGGCCCTAAACGTGACCAAGCCACCTCAGTCTGTTCTTACTCATCAATGTTCCCATGATACCAGCACGATTTAACACTTCCACATTTGTCTCCATCTTGTCATCTTATTCAAAGAATTCTACACAGGTATTTGATACGAAAGCTGTTTAGTCTTTTGAGTACGTTTGGCGTAGGTCACCTGAGCTATACAGAAGAGCAGATAAGATGCGTGTCTTGTACACATTTTCACCGTAGTTGACAGTTTGTTATTGTTCCTGGCTATGTCTTGCAAAAGGTCAAAGTTCTTGGCATTCTTTACCAGTTCTACTAGCGAGTTCAGCATCAAGATCAATTACTGGTAACAGTAGAGCCAAGGGAGAAAGATTGGTCAACCAGTAGCATCCAGATAAGTACCGTCTAAGGCAATATCTGGAACTGGTTCTGAAGAGCCTTGATGCATGAAAACAGTCTTTTTTAACCTTATTGCTATCCCAAAGGTTTTGCTTGAGTCCGAGAACTTGGTAATGAGATTTTGTAAGGCATCAACAGTGTGAGTCATAAGGACTGTATGACCTGCAAACAACAGGTCCCTTATGATGATCTCCTTCACCTTCATATTAGCTTTGAACCTTGCAATGTTAAAAGTCCTCTCCAGCATCACGGAACGTGTGTTGAAGCAGGAATGTAGGATCCAGTATGCAGCCCTGCTTCAGTTGTTGATGTTTAACAAAGTTTACATTTACCAAACATCTGTTAAATGGTTTGACTCCACTTACCTTGCAGAAACTTCTTTAAAACACTTAACACTGAAGTAATGTGCCAAGTGTACCTAGATGTCAGAAATGCATGGGGAGGACATTAAATACAATCTTCTAAAGTTTTTGCTACACTTTTAAGGTGGAACATTCAATCAGGTCACTGATTTAAATCCAAAGATATTTTGGACTAACTTTTAAAAGTTATGGTGCATCTTAGACACTTTTTCTGGTATAACTTTAAGGAGTAAAGTATGGTTCTTTTAATTAATTCTGGTACTCCAAAGTATGTTCAGTAGTTTTTACGTGTACTGTACTCTGCTGTAAGAATAATTTGTAGGATCATTAGGCCTTAAAGATTAATTCATGCCTTGTCTATTGTACCCTGCCCTCAGCCTAACTTTTCCTGGAAGATGTTCTGATGTTAGGAGGCAACTATGTTAATATCAGAGGCAAGGGAAATAAATCGTTTGCTCTAAATCAGTTTAAGTAGGTGTTTTCAAACTTTTATTAAATGCCTGAAAAACATTTGGGAGAACGTTTGTTTGTTGTTGAAATACTTCTGTTCTCTTGGTTAAGGGATGAGATTTTGATTTAGGGCAGTTGTGCTTCATGCTGTTTTGTAGGGACAGCAGAGTAGGAAGGGACAAGGGACTTTTCAGACCTTCCTTTTACATGAAAAGAACAAAAAAAGTCACAAACCAGATATTTTTCCCTTTGCAGATTGTCTTTTAAGGCCTGACATTTTATTATGCATCATGGATGGAAATGTGAATGCTACAGTATACAGCATTGGAAAAGGGAGAATCCTAGGTGTTCAGTGGGATATACATGACTTCTAGCTTGGGTATGTCCCAAGATACTTGACTTTAAAATGATGACATTACATACAGTAGTGGTTTTCAAGCTTTCTAAAGTCATGGAATCCCTTCATGTCACTTCCTCTGCTGTGAGCTGACAGAGCTAGGTGACCTGGTCTGGCAGTACCTCCTGGCCCACTCTGCTGTTACTTCCAGTTTCTTCCTGGAACCCCAGGGTTCCAGAACACTGTTTGAAAACCACTGACATATAGGAGAGCGATTTTAGAAAGTTTTAGATGTTTTTAATGCCTTTTTTTTAATTCTCCAAACTGTTTGGACTCCTAGTAAAGAGAGACATGGTTTTATAGCTGAATGCAGAAAAGTACTAGTAAAAAAAAAAAAAGAGAGAGAGAGAAGAGCTTTACATAGCTATACATGATTTTTTTTTTTCCCCAGTAAAAGATCAACACATACAGAATGTTGGGGTAAAGGTTAAAGACTTTATCAGTATTTGCTTTGGATAATTTACATAACCTTGTGACCTAATCTCTTGTGAATAGTGAAGCCATTTCAAATTTATATTTTCACAAAATGGTCAGCACTGTGAAATACTGCATGCATTTTTTATTTTTAAATTAATTCTGTAATTTTGGGTACTTAGCTATCCAGCAGTGCACAGTTATTCGCTCATTTCACTATTATCTAAGAAGGTTTTGTAGTGTTCAGTGATTGGGGTGGGGTTTTTTAGTGTTCAAAATTGTGTATTATTACCTGGTGTTTGTGTCTGTTATCTCAGACTAGCCAACCCTTTGGTAAAATGGCTTTCTGCTGATGAAGAGGTTGAAAAGAAAAAGAAAAAATGCCTAGAATAATTATGAAGATTAAAAGGGGCCTTTCTAGACTATCAGTTCCACCTTTTACTTGTCTATCTGGTGCTTAAATGCCACAGTGAAGTACAATTTAGATATAGTAAGGACAGTGTTTTCCTTTGAATGGTCATTCTTCCATGTGTTTTGAATAGAGCTGAAATCAGCATGTTGTTTTTATAGAAGGGTGCATTGGTAAAGATTTTCTTGGCTAATACTGATAGCCGATGATTACCCAGCCATATCGGTCAATGCCAATCTGATAACTGATATTTAGTAATAGTGCAGGACACTTTAAACTGTTGACGTATATAAAGGTTTATGTTTGTTTTGCATTTATAAACATACGCCTCCTGCCTGCTCTGGCCCTTGATGAGGAAGGTGGTGACTGCCTTATTCCTATGCATGTCACCTCCTTACCCATGGATCCTTCCTGCAGCCCCACTCCCCATGTGATTAAATCTCTGCAGCAGGCAGCCTGCCTGTGCCCTACGCACAAATCCCCCCATGTCTCCTCTGGGGATGCGTGCAGCAGCAGGGAGCCACATCCCTGCTCCCCCATGATGAACTGCCCGTGGCTCCATCCTGCTTCAGCCCTGGGGTCCCATTCATTGCCCTGACTGGGCAGTGCCTGCCCCTACCTCACTGTGGGGGCCTTGATCTGTCCCCCCATGCCCATCCCCTTCACAGACTTACCGGCAGGATGCTTCTGTCTAAACTGCGGAGCTGTATTCCTGGCTCTGTGTGTGTAGCTGTGTGCATGCACATGGCATTTATCGGTGATGTTATCGGTTGGTTACACCACCAAAAAAAGCCAATAGCTGATGATGTCGATTTTCCTTTTATTAGTGCCAATCCGATATGGGATCAGTATATTGGTGTACCTTTAACAGACCAGGTTCTTTAAACGAATCTTATATTTTCTATTAGACCAACTTAAATATTATTTAAGTATTCTTTAAGTTTTAATATTAAAACCAACTTAAATATTACTTAAATATTAGTTAAGTTGGTCTAATAAAAGATACCAGATTCACCCAAAGAACCATGTCTGCCTATGGCCTTAGACCACCATGGCTACAAACTTACACCCCTCTATTTTAACCATTTTGAAAATGAAGGCATTCTATTAAAAACTAAATTGAGTTTTAGAAATTTAAAATCTTCAAGCAGCAAGAGTTAGCACTTAGAACCTTCCATTCTGTAGGATCTCAGAGCAGCATCACTTGAATGCTTAAATTCCTTGAAGTGAAGCATGACAACAGAGTCACAAATTACAACTGGTGGGGGTTGATGGGTAACTAATGCCTTTTTGGACAAAAAATCATGAGCAAGCCCTCATTTGCAAAATGAAAACAGCCTTTAATCACAAAGCTATGGTGGATCGTAGATCAGACTCTGTTGGTATTGTTGCAGTTAGAAGTTGTGTATAGAGAATATTTACCATTATTATGTTATCAAGGCTGGCTACGGAGCTTCTGTTAAATAGGGAGGTGCTTACTCATGATTGTTGTTTATGATGAGGCTTTTGTAGTTCAGCTACTTGACTGCATTCCTTCCCTTCCGAAAACACTGCAAGGGCCTTTCCTTCCTGCAGAAGTCTAGAGCAGTAGTCTTCAACCTGTGGTCTGTGGGGGTCCACAAACTATATCTAAGGGATCCACAAAAGATGACTCTGATAAATAAAAAAGTATGTGAATACCTACACTTAAATTTCAGAAGGGTCTGCATTTCAATTCACATTTTTTCAGGGACCCTTAAATGAAAAAAAGGTTGACGACAACTGATCTAGAGTTGATTAAAAAATAAAATTAACTCACCACATATTGCATCTGATATTTTAGTCACCTTTATTTCAGTTATAGCAAACATGCATTTTGAGTTTCAGTCTGTAAATTAACTGTTTCATTAGTGAGTATTTTAATTCATAATTAATCAGATTGGTTATATGATTTTGCACTGGTTGCATCCTGTTAGTCTAATTATTTATACAATTTATTAAGGGAATACAGGACAGTATTATTATTCCAACAGCATGAACTCCATTATTTTTAAAGGAACTGTTAACTATCATTTGTGTTAGTTGCTTCACTGCTTAATTCAGTATTTGTGCTGTTATTTTTCTTCTTAATATTCTGTCTAGACTTGGGATTTTGGGCACATTTATTCCAATATTACATATACTAAGCTGTGTTAAAAGAACATTAAGATTGTGAAACCTGTCACAAAATTTATGATATGCTAGAATTAAGGTTTCTTGTGTAATCCTAATTTGGCTCCACATATATGTATTATGATATAGTTTGATGCCTTGTTCACAAAGTCTCTTTTTTTTCTCAAAAAGTGTCTGCTTCATTCAGTGTGAGTATGTACCTGTCTTCATTTTCTGGTTGTCTGACTTGAGAAATTGCTTCTCATTCATAGAAATCAAAGGGAACTATGCTTTGAGCCACACAGATATTGGTATAATAAGTATCGTAAGTGTCCATTATAGCCTCCACTTACTTGCACCTGCTTTCAGTCCCTGTCACTACCCACCATTTCCCAATTCTTGTATCTTCTTTTACCCAGGCAGCTGTCTCCTAGTCCCAATCTATTTCTGCAGTCTAGCTCTTGTTTCCTTTGTGTTCAGGTTCAGGCAGCATCCTCCTTCATGCTGCCTGAATATCAGTAGAAGCGGGGAATGAACATAAAAAAAAAATGTGCTACCCCTGCTTTCAGTTTGATTGCCTGTCTCTGTCTTGGTGCAAACCCACTAGAACCAGTAATTAAAGGGAAATTCCTAAGTGGGCTCCTGTATCTGTGTGTGATGCATGGTCTAGGGGGATTGTGTAGTCTTAGGCTGGTTACATATTTGAGGTGTGGACTTGCTCTGGGGATGTATCTATTCTGGAAACGTGAAGGTTTACAGCATGCTTACTTGCTCTTTGGGGCTGTCATATATGAAGTCTAGTCAGCAGTAGAAGCTGAGGGAATTGAATATACTCAGTGGGTGAGGAGTTTTGACAGATAAATTCTAGCAAATCTCTACTCAGCATGTCACTTTTTTTCCAAGGCCAAATTTAAGCAGTTTGTCATATCAAAAGACACATGACAAGGAGACTTTTTGCTAGTTTTCCATCCTTGGTCCAAAACGCATCTGTTCAAGAACTGCCACTAAGAAAAGTTTCTTGTAGAGTTTTTGGTATTGAAAAACAATATGGCCTTACCTTTTATCCTTGTAAATGCCTGAGGCATTTTGGCTGACCCTTTTCACAGACATTGAGCCTTCAGGACACACTTAAAAGTAAAGTCTCAGCTTGTAGGATAAAAGTCTAGCTAAAATACATTTAAAAGTAACTGAAATCAGGCTCTTACTAGAACTGTTAGGCAACCTTAATAATAGGTGGTGTTACGAGCCCTGCCCATAATGTCTCTTCCAAAGTACTTCCCCAAAATTAAAGAAAAGTCTGGTGGGAGCAGGAGTTAAAGTCTTGGCCTAGAGGAAGAAATATGATACGGTTTTAATCATTTGGACTTCCATTTTATGTGGCGAGGTACAAAATGCTAAAGAAATGCAACTTACTACTGATGTTACTAAGCAACTAAAATATTTCATTCCTTATCTAGCAAGTGTTTTTAATTAAATTATGTTCCTGTATGTAAAATGCTGAATCCATGTGAATACTTGAGACACGTATTGAAGTTCTTTTTGTAAACTTTATATCCATGTAATGCTATTAAATTGCCTGCAGTAGCTGCCATGATCAAAGTGTAACAAAAGAACTGTGTGGGGGGGAACAACTTAAATTTAATTACAGTGAGAGATCTCTACAGTTTCAGGGAGGCCGTGCACCTTTTTTCTTTTAAATCTTTAAAATAATTTTTATTTTAAAGCATGCTTGCAAACAGTGTTATGGAATGTATACTTCAGAGTTATATGCTTACAGTAAGTTACAGATTCAAGGTCCTGAGGATGATGATAAACTTTTTAAAGTAAATATTTGGGCAACAGTCTGATATTTGCTACTTCAGTGGTTACTTAGTAATACTTAGGATTTGCACTATTCAAACTGCCATAATATGGTTATTATATAATGAGTTGCTTGAGGAAATTCGGCATACGTGCATTTAGGAATATAAGGGATGGGATTAGAAGTTATTCTGGTTCATCAACTCTCATGTGGTTGCAGGCAACCATATCATATATAACTCCTTTAATAAAGTGAACACACTCCTCCTTAAAACTAGTTACTTTGTCTCCTTCAGCCTGGTCTCCTAATTACCTTTTATTCTTCCTGTGTTCCTACTTCCCTATATTCTTGTCAGTCTGCTTCTTACTTGTCCTTCCTCTTTTCTTTATATTACCTGTCAGAGAAGCAGACCGCTAAATTTTCCTGCTAAATTTCCTTGTGTGACACCACAGTTGCTGGGAACAGTGATTGCAGATAAAGTTTGCAAAATTAATTAGCTTTTCTGCTTTCGCTACTGCTTTTGGGAGTTTATTGCAAAACTTCAGTCTTTTGATGTTTAGAAATCTCTTAATTTTCACCTTGCATTTATTCATAATTTGTATACTTTATTTTTGCAGCAATATAGTCTTTTTTTCTTCTTCCTCCCTGGTTCTTTCTTCCTTCTTCCCCCTCAGCTTTCACATTTGCTAGAGTAAACGAGTAGAAGGGAGGGTAGATTTGCACCTTATAGACTAGCCAAAGTGGACATATGGCATATGCTTTTGTGAGCTGAAGCCCACTCCTCAATGTCTTTCAGTTCATGAAAGCTTGTGCTGTACATATATCCCCACTAGGTACCTAGGTAGGTAGATATATAGTTAGTGTGTAAGGTACAATTCTGCCCTCCTTTCTTACTTACTTCAGACTAACATAGCTAGCTAGGTCTCTAGGTTAGCCTAGTTTGTGTTGGAGTTTCTGCTGCTCTGGCTATTGTCAGTAGAACCCTGTAGCGGAGATGTATGCCAGCAGTAGGCGGCTTTCTTTTGGCTTCATTGTACCAGCTCTCTTTGTATAGACCTGCACTTAATGTTATAAGATGGGCTCTTCATTCTCCTACTTGCCCTTGTAGCCTTTCTCTATAGTGTTTCCAATTTTAGTTAAATCTTCCTCACATACATGATGAAAAACACACTAGGAATACTGTGTACAACATTGTCAGTGCCTTGTACCATTCGTGCTTTCATATCTGTGCTAAAAATAATTTGCTATATACATCCATTTCCATGGTTATGTCCTACTGGTAGCTTGTAGTTATTGTATGATTGACTAATATGCCTTCTTACAGCAAAAATTCTTACTGGTCCTTCAGTGCATGACCATGTGTTGTATTGTGTGCTATTGGATTTCATCTTGTTTCTGTTACTCCAGTGACACTGCCCTTCTAACTTTTACGTCATCAGCACTTTTCTTCCTTTTGTGCACCAGGGTCATTACAGGGTCATTATTGTGCGCCAGGGTCGTTATAGAAAGCCTAAAATAAAACTGGTCTTAAAACCAGTCTGTGGAAAATTTGACAACTAGCTTTCCAGCCTGTTAGTTTCTCTAGTACTACTGTACTATTGTCCTCTTTCATTAACTAGGGGTGCACCAATAAAGACTTTTATGGCCAATACCTGTGGCCGATTATTAACCAGCCATATTGGCTGATACCAATCTGATAGCTAATTTACAGGAATGCAGTCCAGCAGCTTGGAGAGCAGCATCCTGCTAGTAAGTCTGGAGGGAGGGGTCAGATCAAGTCCCCTACAGTGAGGGAGTGAGTAGGGCAGAGGCAGGGGTAGGCACTACCCAACCAGAGTGGTGAATATGGGGCAGAGCTACGGGTGGCTCATCCAGGAGGGTGGAGGGGGGGTGTTTTCCTGCTGCGGCGCTCACCCTTGGGGGAGGCATGGGGTGCATATGTCCTCCCCCCCAATTTTTTTTGTGTGTTGAGGGTGGGCTGCTTGCTGTGGGCTTAGGGGCCGGGGCTTCAACAGTCCCTTCAGGACAGTGCGGGGGCTGGGCTTAGGGTGGGTGGGGGCCGGCTCAGCTGTGTGGGCTGGGCGGCAGTAGCAGCACAGGGGGGCGGGCTTGCAGGGCCACCCCAATATTCCCCGTAGCCACCCCTCCCTATGCTGCTGCCTCGCACAGCTGAATGCGCCCTGAGTGCAGCCCCTGCTCAGCCCCCTTGCTGGGAAGAGCCTGGCACAGCCCCTGGTCCTGAACCTGCAGTGGGCAGCCTGCTCTCACCGTGAGCAAAAATCTGTTGATGTCAGGTCAACTGGCCTGCAGTGGAACAGATTTCTTTTCATTTTCTTACATGGTATCACCAATAACTTGAAAGATTTGAAATCCTTGTTTATCAGACCCATGATTTCAGAATTTTATGATGGAGATTATTTTACTGATTTACATAGTGCTCTAAGTTTTGGTTCCATCTGGGCTGTGTTAGCTTCTGGTTCTGTATTGTCCCATCCTGCTTTTGTTTCCATGTTCATTTGCAGTGAACACTGAAGCAAAATATTTGCTTAGTTTTTGGACCCCATCTAGATCACTTCTGAGATCTAACCCATCCTCAGTATTCAGCAGTCTACTTTTCTTTCCTTTTCTTCTTGCTTACATTTCCTCTTCACAATCTAACTCATTTAATCCCAGTACTCTATGGGCTGGCTTTTTGTGCTTATTTGTTCTTTCCCCTTTCTACTTGATCCTTTTGAGGATGTTGTTTTGTAGTTTGTCTGCAGCCCTTAACAGCTTTTTTCCTTCATCTTTTGGGATGCTTCAGATAGAAAAAATATCTTTTACTTATAAAACAAACAACAAAAACACGGTTTCCTAGATTTTTAGGGTGCCTGGTCCTCCAGTTCTTGTACTTCTGATTTGTTGCTCAGTCTCCTTGCATTACTTAACAAATGATTAGCTTGTTTTACTGACCTCCTAACACTTACTTGCTAAGTAACCCTTTCATTGACTCGATTGCTTAACTAAATACTGCTCTCACCAATAATATTCTTTTGCTATTCATCCCTTTACCCAAAGGTATTCCTTTAGCCATTAGTTAGAAGGCTTGTATAGTTAGTAGTTAGAATTGCATATGGAATACTTGATCCTAGGTTCTGGTAATTAGAGAGCATACTAGCATGTCACTTTACCAGGAGATGCTTGTGTTCATTGATGGATTGAATTATTTTGGGTTAGTTGGACAAAACTGTAATTTGTACATCATCAGATACATTAGGAAAACAGATGAAAGCAAGGCGCAGGCATAGAAAGCAAGTTTGCAACTCCAGAAAGTAAATATTTAGGAAATGCCAGAGCTTTAGTTTGGTCTCCTTGTGCATAAGCATTATCATGCACTCGTATTATATATTATTCTTTGCATGGGACACATTTATTTAATTGCATGGGACAAAATTATTCAATTTATCTGGTTCCCTTCTTCTCTTTTTCAGACCCGAATCCCCTTCATATTTGCCTCTGTCAAACCACCTACGTAGCATTACATTTCCTTTTTTTGTTTGTTTGGTGCATCTGCCAAATCCCCTGGTTTTTGTTACCTCATAGCTTCAGTACCCTTGTTGTCTCATGCAACTGTCTCCTAATCTCCTCTTATTCTCCTATTGTCCTTAGTTCTGTCTTGTCACTAGTTCCTTCTTATTCTTCCCCTGTCTGGGTATCAGCTGTGGGAGAAGCAGAGGCTTTTTTCCTTTTAACTTTCCTTGCCTGACACCACAGTTGTGGGAGCAGGAATTGCAGATAAAGTTATCAAAATCTAGGAGCAGTTATGCCAAAGTAAGTGTCAACAAAAATGTTATAGATTATAAGGAGGGAAAAAGAAACCCAAGAACAACCATGTCCCAAATAGGAGAGGCTTTATTCAGGGACTTTTTCAAAGGGTGTGTGTATGTGTCTGTGTCTGTGTACCGTATATACAGAATAATTTTTCTGTTATAAAGAGTTATCCTGTCATCCATTTGTAGTAGCAAAATGCCCTCTATCCTTAGAGTTGAAGGTTCATTTTTGCAAGCTCTTTTCCACAATCACACGAATTTTAAATGAAAACTGAGATTCTTATGTTATAACCTGATTCAAGCACCTGACTTTAAGAAAAACACCAAATGCTGTAGTACTTAAAATCTCTAGTGTTGCTACTTTGTTCATTATTTGGCATTTCTTATGCATGGTATTTTAAAGGCTACATGAAAAGGCTACTCTGTTATTTCAGATATAGTTTATCATGGTCAGGGTAGTAGTAAACAGAAAATAATTTGGGGGCGGGAAGTATTAGTACTTAGATCTGTCTTCTGTCTAATTCTGCAGTATAAATGAATCTGACTTCAGTTCCATCATTATAGGTTTAATTAGGGAGTTCAAGAGGTAGGGATGAAAGGTGGTAATTTTCCTGTTTTTCCTTTCCCATAACAGTCAACATTGGATGGCTGTGGACCCCAAGGAGCCACCTAAGATTTTTGGGTGCAGCACAGTTCGGTCATATATTTGCCTGTTGTGCTTTATTGTATGTGTTTATGGAAAAGGGAAACTTACTGGGCTGACGATGGGAATTGGTTGAGCTGTCTGCTGTCTGAATGGGCATTCTTAGCAGAAGAGGTGGTTTCTTTTTTCTTACATAAAGGAAATGTCCCTTAGAATGAGAAGATTTTTTTCTCTAAGTATTTCAGGAACACAGATCATTGGTTCTCAGCCAGGTTGCCACAGTGTGGGCACTGATACTGTGGCCAGACAAGTGCTCTATGCATCTCATGCATAGCTACACTGGAAAGGGCTGTGGTGCTCCTACCTGCTTTAGGCTAATTGGAATCCTAATGAAGTAGGAGAGTTCACTTGTGCCCTTCCCAGTCTGACTGGGAAACTGATGCTAAAATGCAGTGTACTTGTTTTAAATGGATGGCCTAGGACTGAAAAAGGCAATGCACTCATCCACAGTATGCACTTACCCAAAGTTAATACGAGCAAGTACACAGTGCCATAGAAACTGCAGCCCCAATACTGATTAGGTCCCAACATTTTCCAAGTTTCTGATAATCTGTTTCAGGGGGACTGTTTAAAAGTCTTGAAAATGGTGGCAGCCTGCAGCCCTGAACCATTTAGTTCCCATAAAGTTTAAAGCTTCTCACAGCACCTTGGTGCCAGTTAATATGTAGTAAAATGGAGTAAAATTACATAAAGTAGATGTTGGAGTTGAAAGAGTCTTTGAAGTGGTATGGAGATTTAACTCATAGGCAGATGATCATTATTTATTATATTTGGAAGTGATATTGTATTATGCTGTTAATCAAATAATGCACTTATCTGGCATGCATATAAATGGAGTATACTGTAGTCAGGAAACCAGTAGCAGTATCAGAGTAGAATTTTTCTGGATCATGCTGCAGGAAATCCTTACTCCATGGTCCTGGGGAGCCAAGCAGTCTACTTACTTGTATTCTATAATTAGGTCCTTAAACCCTTACCATAACTCAAGAAAAATGACTAGTGGGAGAAGTATAATTTGTCAGTGGTCCTCAACCTTTTACAAGTCAAGGCAGCCTCTCCAAATTTTTTGAATATGGTACCCCCAGGTGAAAACCACTGTTGTACTGCCTCAGCTTACCTGGAAAGTTGTTCCTTCTTCCAGTTTCTATAGCCATTGTAGTAACATGTGTGCCTTAGCTTTAGGTAGGTGTGCCTTAGATTTGAATGAACCTCTGGGTTCTGCTAGTAGGCAGGAGAGCCAACTCATGCCACAACCCTTTCCAGTCCAACCCTGCATTGCATCTCCTGGAAACAGGCACATGGGGTAGGTGGATTTTATCCCCTATGCCTCTGTTTCCAGGAGAACTGGCAGGGCGGGAGTCTGGTATGCTTTAAAAGGAAAGTTCTTTTGCATTTATGAGTGGTGCCTGATAACATCATGCACCACAGGTTGGCTTGGAGTGGCTTGGGTGTGCTGAGACACATTCCAGCTGCCTGGTTGGTGATTCATATGGCCATGTTATTTAGAGGTTAAGTGGCCAAATTAAGGGTGGGGAAGGTATTTTTTCTCAGGGCCTCTGACAAGGACTGGTTTTTCTTGATAGTGATCCATTTCCTAGGATCATCTGAACCGGTGTTATCTAACCAATTTTTTTTAAACAAATGGTTGCCTTTAAATGCAATAAATGAACTTGATGGCATAGAGGTTCTCTTCCAGTAATTAGGTGCTGCCCTGCCCTACCTTCTGCCTGACTTCAGACTCACATGGCTAAGTGCCTCTCTCTATAGTCCTATGTTAATATGCATCCCAGAAAAGGAGTATACTAGGGTGAATGAAAGCTATTTTGTTTGTGAATGAGAGCCTCTGTATAAAAATATGAATGCATTTTAATTTGGGAACATAAATCAACTAAAGATATGAACTCTTCTGAATTCCCTCATGTATATGAGCTCTAAGGTAAAAAAGCAAGAGGTACTACCATATATTAGAATATTCTTCCTTCATTAAATTTACAGTACCTAAGGGCTTACTCTACCTATGGAATTTTAGAGGACTGTTCTATCTGTAATTCCCTTGGACAAGATTTTCAGTTTTGACAGAATTGAAGACAGTACTTTCAGGGATCATTTCTATAGTTGGTGACTAGAGAAGTGAGTCTAAGAGTGATTAGCTTGCAAAATTGTGTTACTTAAAACTTCTCTTTCTCTTGCTTGCTTGCTTGGTCTCTTGCTCTTTGTCTCTGTCCATGGGAAGCCCTGCCACTCCAGCTAGAACCAGAACTCTGGTCCCAGTGGTGGAGGAGCCTCTGACTGCAGTGATGTTGGGGCTGCCTGTGTCCTAATAAAAGCTGGAGTGCTGACTGCTGCCAGAAGCCCTGTTGCAGCTCTGACCACAAAGGTGGAGTTTCTGCCCGAGTTACTATTTGGCTTACTATCACCACAGCTCTTACCAGGGTGCTGTCTGTCGCCTCAGGATGTCTAGTCACCATTGAGCTTGGGGTTTGCTAGTAGTACTCCTGGGTTGCCAGTGCCATAGTGTCTCTGCAGTGTTAAGACCTACAACTTGTGACCCATAGTGCTGTTTTGGGGGCTGGAGGGGAGCTTCCCGCATGAAAGCTGGGGTGTGCCTTATAGGCACCTGAAAAAAAAGGGAATGTAGTTCTCCAACCAGTTTGAGTGCCACACAGCTGTACTGAGGCATTTTGACCTGCTGAATGTTTGGCAATATTTGACTGTAGTCAAATTATGGGTTGTCATTTAACTGGTTGATTGGTGTTAATTGATGAGTTACCTAGTAGTTAAGTCTCCTGATTCAGTGTTCTGTTGTGTCCTTCATAATTGTGGTTCACAATTACATACTTAAAGGTTGCCTGTGGACTTTAGGGTGTTTTAATATTGTGCTGTAAACCCTATTTTTAAATAGGGTTTATACCACAAGTAGGGTTTATAGCACCTGTGGTCTGAGGTGCATCCCTGTTTTCTGATTCTAGACGTCTCATTTGGTGACTCATTGTGACAGGGAAGAAGTAAGATGGGATTCTTCTATTTAATATGTAGGCCATTGCTCTTTAAATCATCCCTGGATTGGGAACATGGATCTATTTTTTTTTTCATTTTCTTTTCTAGGATTTTGGTGCTTTTCATCACAGAAGCCCTTACTTAGGCTGCTTTGGCCAATTAAAATTTACTGATTAAATTGTTCTAATGGGTGAAAGAGATCTTTTGCTTTTTTATGCTGTTTTTGCATGAAACAGCAGAAAAAAGCATTAAAGGGTTGTATCATCTTCCCAGTCGTACTTTGCCATATGGTTCAAATGATCATCTGATTAATAGTCCCAGAACTCCTATTGTGATGCAAGTCATTATTTTTTTTCCCTAGAATAAGAAACATTAGTCTCTTTAGGAATACAGACCTATGAGGTAGCTGTTGACATACCAAGACATCTGTTTTGCAGTTTCAAAATTGAGTTGTCCTTTTAAGCAATTGGTCTCATGGTCTTTTTTATTATCTTTCAAGATAAAGACATGTGTTGTAGCCTTTGATCCTTAATTATTCGCAGGGATCCTATAAATCTGTTTGCTGCGGAAAAACATGGAATGAGGGGAAGAAGCCACCAGCACACAGGGAAACAGCCAAGATAGTGGCCACCCCCTCCTCTCTCTGTTGCTGATTAGCCAAGAGGGCTTCCTGTTGTGCAGTCCTGCCCTACTCCACCAAGCCAGTGGGGGGTGTGGTTGCCTGAAGGGGTAGTAGCCCTTTTGGCCAGTCAGCAGCAAGGGATGGGGCTGCCACCAGGGCCTGTCAGCGTGGGGCGGGGGCTCACTGTGGAAAAACACAGATTTTTATGTTTGTTTTTATCAACGAATTTTGTTGCTTTTTTTTTAATAATGGAAAACTAGGATCCCTGATCATTAGTGGTTGCTTTGATTTGGACCTGATAAGTGGGCAGTCTCTAAGGATGAAGCAAGAGGTTGCTGTTTTTCCTTTCTTTTGGGTTGGAATCTGTTCTTGGGACTCAGAAGGCCACTCTGCTTCTCATACAGATTCTCTTTACACAAGACAGTTAAATTTGCTTCATAAAGTAACCAGAAAAGACTCAAGAACTGCTTCATTTGTCATTTTACCTTTATTAATCCCATGCGTCATTCAAATTATAATATCTCTTGACCGTATGTTGTGGGCAACGTGACTCTCTTTATTTGTGTAAGCAAACAACATTTTCTGTTTTTGGATTTGAAAACATGTTCCCTAGTGAGGTTTTTTTAGGCTGTATGTCTGTATATTGGTACTAGTTCAGGGAATGTTTTCCCCCCTGCTTTTTCATTTATGGCTATGTATAAATAGCATAAATTGCATTGTGGCAAACCTCTGTAAATATGTGGAGCTTTTCTTGGTGTCCTTTATTAATGCTGCTTTGAATACAGTTCTGTTCTTAGGGCTGTTAAGGCCATAAGTCATGGTGAGCATAACCTGATCTTCTGATTTCTGTTCAATTCCCTGGAGAGCTGCTTTCATTACAGGGGTGTAGGTTGTAGCCGTTTTGGTTTCATTCCATCCAGGAAGAGCACACACCAACTGCTGAAACTTCCTTAGCCTGATGAAGTGTTTTTCAACCCAACAGCTTGCTTAATAATTGTTTTCCAACTATTGAAGTTGGTCTAATAAAAGATAACGGATTCACCCAAAGAACATTGTCGTCTTTCATTACAGTGCAGACATCTGATACAGGAATAACTGAACAGAAAAGATTCAGAGTTGTTTTACTTGCATAATGCTGGAGATGATGCACACAGGTTTTGAAATTATTACTAGTTTCTTGTCTGTCTTTGAATCAGTAGCATGCTGGAAGCATGGAGGTGAAAGGATAGTAGGATAGTCTTTTAGGTGTTCTTGTATGCAATCCTGGAGCCTGTTAACAGTTAACATTTTTACGTGGTGTTAGCAGATTTGTTGTCTAGTCACCAATTGCAAGGCATTCTATATGCCTTCCTCCTCCTTCCCTGCCCCCCCCCCGTAACCTTTTTAACCATTTAAAACTTATGCTTTATACTAATTTTCAGTTGATGGAATGTACATATTGCTTTTCTTTTCAGATATTTGTAGGTAATACAGTTAAATAATAATCTTGTTGAAGTTAAATAAAAAAAAATAGGAAAAGCATATTACATTGGGATGTAGTAAACAGAAGTAGATATAGAAGACTGTGTGTTGCTGACCTCTAGTGTTTTCTCCATGAACTGTTTTAGGATTGATAGATTATATATTGTTTGGAAGGCAGAAGTTGAGAGTCTTCTCAAACATGAAAATGACTTTGTACAAGTTGACTTAATTTTTTTCTTGTGCATTGTCCTGTCTGTTTTATAATCTGAGTGTATTGTATTCTTCCCCTTGATATTTCTTCCATCGTAAATCACTTATGTAAGGTTTTTGTCTTCTGCATGGGAAATAATTGTTTTGTTACACAAGTTGTTTCAAAATAAACTTACACCAAGGTATGATGAGTGACTTTGAAATCACTCTGTTTAAATGAACATTTTTAATCTTCCTTAAGTGGAAAGAGAGAATGAAAAATTTAGACAAGAATAAGTGTAGATTGGGTCTTTATAAATTGATAGGGCATGAATTCTTGGCTGTTCAGGAGCTGAATTACTTTTATCCATTGGCAGAAAATGATGTTAATTGCTAAAATTTAAATGCTAGTAGGTTTTAATGATTTCTTCTTTCAACATTCATCAAGAAAGATAATCTTGTATGCATAAAGATACTAACAAGCCTTGATAATAGGTCAAGAGCCACTGTTAATTCTATGACTGCTACTCTTGAATAGTTATCACAGGGGATCTCTCTACTCAGCCTTTTTTTGGATCTTGGGAAGGTTTTAATCCATAATTTAGCCTCAAAATGACGAGCAAAGATTTGTCTCTTCATAAAAGTATCATTTTTAATTTCTGCCTAAATCAATAGAAAACTCCAGTCTTTCATGGGGAAAAAAATAATCTCCTTGCCCACTTGTCTTAATATTAAAGGAAGTAAAATGCAAGATTGGCTATTCAGATTTGTTTATAATGAAGCCACATGATTTTGTTTTCAGTTTTTTATTCTTAATATTTTACTATTTAAAAAAACCTGTATTGTTGGTCAGTCTCCTCTAGTCAGGCCTACCATCAGAAACGTGGTCATTTACCTTCCTCAAAGTGACGTAATCTGTTTACAGAGATTCTTTTTAGCAAACCCAGAGTATCAGTTAGCAGTGTGCTGTTACAGTTGTTTGCATGAGTCTTGTGCCTTTTCCAGAGTTGTTCTCATCATCTTTGCAGTTGGAGGTGTAAAGCTCATGATTGGGTGAAAGGTTTCCTATCCAGAGTATCTAGTAAATCTGGATAAACATCCTGATTTGTAAAAGTACTCAAGAAAAGTTTCCACAGAAGGAGATGATATGGGTCATGTTTGTTTCTAAATGACAACAGATACCTAAGTGTCCAGAAGTAATTTGCCTTCTTCCATAAAGGCCTGTGCTTCCTGGTACCTCTCTTTTTGAAGAGGTGATGGAACCTGATTATACCAGCTAACAACTAAGACCTGTCAAGGGTTAGCCTAGGTAGCATGTGGGAGACCAGTTAGGTAGCAAAGGTGAACAGAAGCTAAGAAGGCCAGTAACATAGATGTATTTAAACAACCTGTAGTGCTTTCAGATGGCCAAATAAGGTCAATTCCTGACGCTCTGCTACTTCCACATCTCTTGAAATAACCAAGCCCTGCAGTAGTCAATATAGATTTGCACATTTATTTTCCCTTCTCTATTCTATGTCCCATTTTGGTGTGAAGTTTTCCTCTTTTTCATAAGTATCAATAGTTGTTCATTGAAACTTAGCTACTCAAAGCTTCTTACTTGGCTTAACTTCATGAAAATTAGAAACCCTCTTGCCTTCACTCTTTTTAACATGCTTTAATTAACCCGCTGGTTAGTTCATATGAGGTAAAAATACACCTTTTTTTTCTAATGAAGACAACCAAACAGGCTAAGAGAGAACTTTACTGGTGTGCCAGTCCTGAGAACATTTTGATTTCATCTGAAAAGGGGAGGATCCAAAAATTCAGGGATCTGATCAAGAATATAGTAGATTCTGATCCCAAAGAATAATGATTTTTTGAATGAAATTAATCCCCATATTTAATTACTTGTTTTTTAAATCTGTTATAATCTTGTGTAGATCTTTCATTTTTCATTGTTGCTCTTTCAGCTGAAATCACATCAGTGTTCTCAGCTTTTGCATAAATAAGGTTCTGAAATTAAACTGCTTGGCTTTGTCTTCTATAAAAAAAAAAAAAAGTGTATTATTTTTGCAGATTAACGAGCCAAAGGGTTAACCAACTCCAGGATGAAACCCTATAACTGTCTTAAAGCTTTACATGTTAGTAGGGTTCCGATTTGAGTGTTTAGTCTGGTCTTCAGTACAAAAAATGTGTACAGGCATACCTCGGAGATATTGCGGGTTAGGTTCCAGACCACCGCAATAAAGCGAGTCACACGAATTTTTTGGTTTCCCAGTGCATATAAAAGTTATGTTTACATTATACTGTAGTCTATTAAGTGTGCAATAGCATTATGTCTAAAAAAAAAAATGTACATACCTTAATTAAAAAATACTTTATCGCTAAAAAATGCTGACCATCATCTGAGCCTTCAGCAAGTTGTAATCTTTTTGCTGGTGGAGGGTCTTGCCTCGATGTTGATGGCTGCTGACTGATCAGGGTGGTGGTTGCTGAAGGTTGGGGTAGCTGTGGCAATTTCTTAAAATAAGACAACAATGAAGTTTGCTGCATCGATTGACTCTTCCTTTCACAAAAGATTTCTCTGTAGCATGCGATGCTGTTTGATAGCATTTTACCCACAGTAGAACTTCTTTCAAAATTGGAGTCAATCTTCTCAAACCCTGCCGCTGCTTCATCAACTAAGTTTATGTAATATTCTAAATCCTTTGTTGTCATTTCAACAATGTTCACAGCATCTTCACCAGGACTCCTTGACTTGCTCGATGCAGGGTTGCCACAAACCTTCAATTTGTAAAAAAACGCAATATCTGTAGAAGCGCAGTGAAGCAAAGCGCAATAAAATGAGGTATGCCTGTATTCTTGTTTCATGTTAGCCAACCAAAAGGTTAAGTATTTTGAGTTGAGAGGTGGTTAGCTGTGTTCTTTTGAAGTGTAGGGCAGAGTTGCACTTTAAGGACTAGTTCTGAGGCATGAGCTTGTGTAGGCAAAAGCCCAATTTCTCAAATGCTATGGGTATTTGGTGTTCAAATCCTCCTTAAGTTTTCACCTAAATTAGCAGACTGAGTGGAAGACTAGACTCTCTATCATTCAAGCAACTCGCAAGTTGTGTATGATCCTTTTCACTACAACTTTGATGTTAAATTATGAATATCTATCCGAATAAACTGTCATATTGAGTCTCTAGCTATATTGCTGCACTTGTTATGAAATGAAAAGTATGTGTAATCTATCTCATGTAAACACTTTTGTTTCTGAAGTTTTCTATTAGAGGTTTAAACTAAATATTGCAATGCAAAACAAATTCATGAACTAGGCTGTTTATCTGTTTTGTGGTAAATGGAAGAAAACAAATCCACTCTCTTGTTTGTCTTTTCAGGCTCGGATAGCATTTTTACAAGGAGAAAGAAAGGGTCAGGAAAATTTGAAGAAAGATTTAGTAAGAAGAATAAAAATGTTAGAATATGCATTAAAACAAGAAAGGTATGTATTTATGTAGACTTTTTTAGCTTTTTAGAGGTATCTTCTTTTCATATAAGTGCTTGTTGCAGCATATGGATGCTAGTAGCATTTCAGAGGATTGCTTTAAATAGAGAAACTCCTAGTTTTTTGGCAACAGTTTGGCCTAAGCTAATAATTGTTAGTCTAGTCTGAAGTCCTGAAATGTCGTTCTATAACATGTTCCTAAATCTGAAGCCCATTTTACCAACGTTTTCTTAAACTGACTTTTCCTGATGCACAAAAGTAAAGTTTTGTGCTTCTCCTGATGTCATAATAACTGCTGTATAACAATTCTGAGACTCTTATACACAGAGAATGATATAATCTATTCTGTTCCAGTTTCATAAAGCAAAGGAATAATTGTATAACAACAAAAAATTGCACAGTAATGGAATCCAGCTTCTAACAAATTCCCATAGAAGTGGTAAAAACTTTACTGTGCCTATCTAATGCTGTATTAGGCTTTATCAGTTGATAAACACCATTGTTTAGAATTGCTAGTTCAATTATCTGTTTGTTTCAGTGTCAAATGTGCATTTTTCATTTCAAAGAACAGCATTCTGTACAAGTTATTGTTAAAACTGTAGTGTACTGTTCCTAAACGAGAGATACTAAAAAAGTAATATTGGAATTGGATGAAAGCATTGCTATATGTTGACAAAATATGGAGGATGATCATTGGTATATCAGTATCTTCTTTTTTTTTTGGTAAATATGGAAACAAAACTCCAATACTGGAGTAATACACAGGAATTGCATGAGATGGAGGTTATTACATATTTACAAAGGAAATAATGTACAGCAGTTCTGTAATTTATCTTCTGTAGTATCAATATAATACCTAACGTATTTTACTTTTTAAACAATCTGGGAAGGGACACTGGTTTACTGGCTGGTGGAGAATATGTATAAATCTGGAATTGTCTTCACTTTTTCATAGTATAAGAAAAAGTATAAAATGTTTGGTCTTCTTTAATATACATGCACTTCTGTTTGGTCCCTGTCTATTCTTTTATATGTTTTTGTCCTAAAAGTAATTATATTTACTAAAGCCCCTGCTCCCTTCATTATTTACCCAGTCCAGTTTCCTTCCTGTGTGGATCCTCAAATCATCATTATTTTTATACCCTTTAGCTCTCCCCCACCATCATTAATCTGAGGGGAAAATAGATCTGGGGGTCAGGTAACTTCTTTTGCTATCTGCTTCCTTGCACCCTTCTTCCCTGGCAGTCCCTTCCCCCTCTTCTTATTGTCATACCCTGCTCTTTTCCTGAGCACCTAGAAGTGAGGAACAAATTTGAAAACAATAACTTTGAAATTAGACATGTCTGTAGCAATTTGCATATACTGCCTATATACTTAGTTCAGCCAGAATGGGTGCACTTTAGTTTCTTTGAAATTGCTCCAAGTTTTAACACAGGTATTCCATAAGCACACTTTTAAGCAGCACTTTGGCACCTACTTATATAGTACAAACCATGCATGCTATTAGTCCAAAGCCAAAAGACTCGTAATTTTCCATACAGTTCCTTGGGCTGGGACCCAGCAGAGTCAACAACATTAAGCCAAGTGGCCCCCAGCTCAGCACTGCTGTGCAAGTATATGTACACATGTACACTTCAGATACTACACCTCTTTCCCCCCCACCCCTTGAGCAACCACATTGGCTGTCAAATTTATCTCTGTACTCCTTGGCCAGCTGGGCAGAGACTTTTGGGTCTCCCATAATCCTCATCTGCACGGTGGCTGGGCAGTTAGCCAGACTATGGGCTGACTTTGCCCCTAGCCCCTCACCAGGAAACCGATCAGTCTTTTCCACCCCTTGAGCCAACACTCTGCCTCTTACGCTGGGGTGTCTTCCACCTCTATAGGCTTAGGTGCCTCCACTTGGTGTGCCTGACCCACCACTCCACCCTTGTCACTTGGGGCCCTGGGTTCTTACACCCCTGTAGGCTCAGGTGCCTCCACTTGGTGTGCCTAGCCCACCATTCCAGGGTTCAAGACCCCTATAGGGCTCAGGTGCTTCAGTAAGTATGTCTGGCTCTGCCTTGCTCTCTCAATAACCCATCAGATAGTTGGGGCTGGGGTTAAGGTGCCCGTACCTGCCTTTCACTGGGGAGGTAACTGGCTTGGCATTTCTTGGGGACTCGCTTACTACAAGGAGTCCCACCAGGCCACCCTTCCCTGTCAGGGTGCAGTTTCCAGTTATACCTAGAACCAGGAGCTTCCTACCATCCCCATAGCTTCTGCCATTACCTCTAAGATGCTCTCAGAGCAGTAGCTCAGCTGTGTGATGTTACTCCTTTGAGGGCTGCCAGTAAACTGTTGCTCCAGCCCTGAGCTGGGCTCTAAAATAGCTGCCCTCATCAAGCACCTGCCAGCTGCCTGCTCCAGCCCTTGAAGTGACAGGCACCCAAAAGGTGCTCTGTCACACCTGCCTACTTCTCCCAGGACTGCTGGTGCTACAGCTGTGCTACTTACCCCAGGGCACACTCCCTATGGGGAAAGCAGCTCAATGCTTTGGTGGCGGCTTGGGGGTGGGTATCATGTCTGCTCTGTGTTGCTCGGGCTCAGTGTCGCCCCTCCCCCACCGTCCAGCTCTTGAACTTAAGTGGAGGATTGGATGTGGCTCCCCATGTGAGTAACTGGCCATCCCTGCCCCATTCAGATGGTCTACTCTAACCTGTGTTTGTGGTAGGTTTCTATCAGCATGTCTGCCCATTGTGGGCAATATGCACTCACGTTCAGTGTTGGCTGCATTTAATCAGCTTAATGATTGGTTTCTATTGCTGAGCATATGCTGCTTTTGGCAACAGTTTAATGATAGTGTATTTAGTGAGATTTCCTTGTATGCAGTTAGTTATAAGAAAGGATGTTTTTCCCCATGCCAATTATGAGAAGAAAACTTGTTTTGTATTCAAGTCAGTACGATAATCCCTCCATACCTAAGTAGTGGGAGGTTCCTGACTCGCACCCTATTGCTCTGCATATTTTGTCAGATATTGTTTCCTGAAGGAAATTGTGCAGAGCCATATTTCACATCCTATATTGTACTATATTTATACCCTTTATCCACCCTTCTTACCCTTTCTTTTTTGTCTTGGAATGTATCTGTACTCCCCTGTTTTCCTAGTCATTTTGGTCTCCAACATTGTTGTTTTATTTGTTTTATTTTCCCTTGTGATATTCCCCCTTCCACTTTTTCATCTCCCTCAGATCATGCAGTCCTGCTTAAATCCTTTTGAATACTCCTAGTCTTGTGACTTCCCCCATCACCTTGTCCTTGTACTTTGGTATCATCTTTTTCTGGAGTTAAGAGTTTGCTTCTCACAGTCCGTGTCAAGTCTTAGGCTGCAGTTCCAGTATGAGTGTGCTCTTCATTAAGTTAGTTTCTCAAAGATGTTAAGACCTTCTTTCTGTCTTTCATAGTATATTGCTGCTCTTGATGTGTAGAGATACATTTAGAAGGAAAAGCCCATTTGTGTCTTACTTGCTTCTCTGAGAGGTATTGTAATTTTACTCAAATCTTTCCTTCTCCTTAATGTTGCCTGTAACCAGTGAGAGTAGGACTGGGAAGTTTCTCTAGCCTTCTTCAGAATTTGCTGCTTTTGTTCAAAATGCATGCAGCCTGTCTCTTGGTTTGTTTGAATTGGGGTAATGTAGAGCTGTGTGTACAAGGAATATATTCATCAGTAGGAATATAAGTCTTCTGCTGGACATCTGTTCTTCACATATTTCTTCTCTCTGTTTCCTATAAACTTAGTTTTCTTTGCAAGCTCTTTTTTTTCTTTTTTGAACCATCTTTGTTTTGTTTTGAAGATTTACTTCTAGTTGTAGGTTTTTCTCTACCTTTACATTCAGGGTTGTGACCCTGCCCTAAATTCCTTTGATCTCTGCTTTGATTTTTATCAATCTGTGCCTCTCTAGAGTATTTTAAAGCTCTGCTTTCTGAGATTAACTCGCCAAAGTCCTTTTTGGTCAAAGGGACTGTTTTGCCTTTTTCCTTTTCTGCTCTGCCTGTTCTGTTTTTCCCTTGCAACAGCCACCATTCTGCACACCCTGTGGACTGTTCTGAATTTTCCATCAAGTTTCTTCTGGTGAAGCTTAAGTTGCTTCAGCGCTATTGAAAATTTCATTCCACTTCAGAATCTTAGTTGTCTTTGGCCCCTTGGCTTGCAGGAAACAGATCTGTAAAACAAGGAGGGACCAGAAGACCCTTCAGCCAACCACTTTTAGTTTCTTTTAGTAGTTTTATAGGATTGCTTTACCAGACCTACTAGACCAGAGCAGCATAAGAAGAAAACAACCAAAAGTAGATCCCTTTTGTTCTTAATAGTTAGCTTATGTTAAGTATCAGTTGATTATTATTTAGTCTTAGAGGCTTTGCAGCAAGAGCTTTTTCTTATTCTGAAGTAATATAAAGAGCTTTCTTATCTTGTAAAGCTTTCAGTTAAGCCTGGCTGACCAGGCATCTCTAGGAAGAGCACATCACTACAAACTATAAGAAGAAATTGGCAGATAAGGATACAGACACTTTTTCTAGCTAACAGACTGTGGCTTATAATGCAAGCTAGCTATGTCACAACTGCTGAGCTTACTGGACCTGGCTCATAGCACAGAGCTAATCAAGAACCTCACTTCCTTGCTGTTCTCAAATCACATAGAGCAGTGATTCTCAACTAGAGGCCCGCTGCACTCTAGGGTGCCTTTAGAGCCTTTCAGGGGTGTCAGTGGGCACCGTTCAATGTTAGCACGGTTGGGTGTGCAAACATAATTCACAAGATAAACCCAGAAATTTCAAACAGGAATCCATAGTGGTAAAAACATTCTGTCCTGTTTTGGTCTTCCTGCATTCTTTGCAATAGAAGCATTGCTTTATTATTTTTCCACAGTCAAAATAATGATTGAAAAGTAAGACCTGGCACTTTCTCAGAGGTTCATTGAGCCTACTGAGGGGTGCCTTTGAGGGTAATATGGTAGAGAGCCATTGCTGTGGAGGGCTGAGAGAGAGAACAGCCCAGGCATGCATGTTCAACAAGAATGTGGCAAGGAGCCTTTTGATTAGAAGTGATAAATCCCTTTTCCTGTGCCTTTTAACAACTCTTGAGTTAGCCCATATCAAACAATTTTTGGCTTATACTAGAATTCAGTAACACAAATTGACATACTATGTAAATGCTTAATTTGCCCTTCTTTCTAGCATGGTTTTGTAGAGCATCTACGAAATTTAGGGAACCAACTTTCATCTCAAAATAGTAAGCCTTCAGGTATTGTATACATTTATACAGTATGGTTCTCCTTTTGCCTCACGAAAGATCTGCTGTCAAGGACAAACATTTTGCACCTGAGGCCTGACAATGTAAATTTAAATCACTCAATTTATAAGGCAGTATTAATCAAAGAAGAACAGTTAGTTTTGAAATTTTTTTAGCCTTGAGAAAATACTGCACAAATTTATCTTTGGGGGGTCTCGTCTATATGCGTTACTGGCCATCAGTGTAAAGGCAAAGCATTATCCAGTTCAGAAAATCTATCTCTGATTTATTATCTTCACCATAAATTTAAAAAAGTACTGCTATATGGTTCTAAGGAGTTAGTTCTTGGGTAAATAGATTTCAGAAGATAAAAGGTTAGGCTCCTTTTCCCCCCTTTTATGCTCATTTGGAGTGATGCAGCTTGAAAGATCCTGTCTAAAATACAGACATAGATATATGGGGACAGTCTAGTCATGTTTTTCACACTTTCAGTAGTTTTTGCAAATTAAATATTAAGGCCTCCCTCATAGAGGAAATTGTCCCATTCTACTTGCCCAATATATGTGTATCAGTCACACTAGCCGATTGTTTGTTCATTTCCTTTTTTAAGGCCTCCTCTCTTTCTCTCCATGTTACGTTTCTTTTACTCATGACACAGTGTTGGCTGCATCGTTTCATTGAGGAGCTAAGGCATTAGATTGTTGTTTTCTAAACCAGTGTATCACTTTTGTTTTGTTGTTATTTGATAAGATAGGGTTAATGTAGTCATTGAATGTCGAAAATTGTGTATAAAAACAAACTGAAATAGCACAAAAACAATCTAGTAAAATCTGCCAGCGTTTGATTAAACTATAATTATTTTCTTTGACAAACTTCCTCTCAAATATGATGCGGTCCTATTTTTGAGCCAAAGTCTTAGTTATTTTGAAACTGTACCTCAATCTTTCTTTAAAAACATTTGTTTCCCCTTGTTACAGAATTTGCATTGGCTTTCTAAGTTATTTGAATGTACTGCTTATTTCATTCATGAATATGGCCAGAATACTTGGCACGCTTTCAGAAAGCATTCTGTAAAATAGTATTTCAGTCAAATACTATTTGACCTAGAGTTTTATAAAGTGTGAGCTAATTTACAAGAGACAAATTATTCTTATTAATGTATTTTATTTGAAGAAGTCCAGAGCTTAGAGACACTAAGAGGTGCTAGAAGTCTGAGGTTTAATTTCTTATCTTAGAGAATACCGTACAAAAAAAAAATTAAAATGGTACGCTGAGAAATACAGATTAGCAATTTTAAAAATAGCCAAGGTTCCAAATGATTAAAAATCAATGCATTTGAACACAAATACATTTTAAAAAGGGAAATATCTCTTAAGTTGTGCCCAGAATTCTGTGTTGTACAGCAGTTAAGTATCTTCTTTTATGGCAGTCCCTTACAGTTGAGGATTATTGTCTTCCATGATTGCCTTCTCTGTGCATTGGAAGATGGCTGATGAGGCCTGTCTGGGATCGACAGACTCTACTGCAACTTGGACATGTGTTTCTGTGTGGGGTGGGTGGTGCTGGATTCTTGATTTGATCTGTGATGTGCTGTTTCTGCCACTTTGACTTTTTCATCTGATGTACAGGTCACCTCTAACTGTCAAACAGTTTGTTTCATTATTATTAAGCATATGATTGTGTTTTTCTGTTGCTGATCAGTCAGACTTTAACTGTTGACATTTTCCATGCCAGGTATCTGCTTTACCCTTCGTGTTTTTTTTTGTGCGTGTGTGGGGGGGGTCAGGTTTCAACCAAAATGGTTTAGCTTTTCAAAAGAATGAGATTAGTAGAATACTTTGTTTCGCCTATGTGGTGGCATTGAAAAGTTAGAGGACAGAAAGTTAGAGAAGGAGAACAGATATAAAACATCTGTCGGTGATACCAGAGACAGAAGAGAGAATGAGAGGAGGGAAGGGAGATGGTCATATCAGATCTTGTTTCTTTTTCTGTTTTAAAGAAGTTCATAGAATCATAAATAAGTAGGGCTGGAAAGGACCTTCACAGGTTATTTATTCCCACCCCCTGCCTTAAGGCAGGATCATTCCTATCCAAACCATCCTATATAGATACGTTGTCTAACCTCTTAGCAAAACTACACCATCAATCCTGACACAACAGAAGACATAATAGCCTAATCTGTCTCAAGTAAAACAGGGAGACTGGCAGCTATTGTCCTGCTACAGTAAAGGTGGTTAATATACACTTGATTTCAGAAAGAGGCCACGTCCCCAGCTACAGAGGAAGGCAAAAATCGCCACAGTCCATATCAGTCTCATCATGGGATAAAATTATTTCCTGAGACCAGATATGATGATCAGCCTGACCTTGAGTGGAGCAGCAAGATCCTCTAACCAGAAACTCTCCAGGCTGTCCCAGCTGGAGCATTGGTACATCCCAGGAAAGAGTTCCAGCCTTGGCTGCAGCCAATACCCAGTTCATTTGAGGAAAGGTTAAAAATACCCTAACACATGCAGTAGCAGGGGATCATGAGGGAAAGAGTTGTTGAGATCCTGTTAAAGAAAGGAGGGGGTGGGCAAGGGTCTGAGGCAGAGTCAAATGAGGTAAATCGTGAGCAGATCCAGGATTTTGAAGATGGGGGTGCAGAATGTGTGGCACAGCATAACACGCTTTTCTCTAGTTAAAGAGAAACTACAAGTCTTATTAATATGCCAAGGGACTATTGCTATGTTGTTCACTTTAAGATCAGAGCAAAAACAAATATACCATGTTTACTTGAATACAGGACAAAGCTTTTTCCCCCAGTCAGTGTAGGGCGGGGGGGAAGTCCTTTGACTTATATTTGCATACAAGTAAACTTCATTAAATACTTTGTCTATTATTAAACTTCAGCCAAAAGCAGCATGTGTTTAGTAATGGAAACCAATTATGAAGTTGAATAAAAGCAACCAACACTGAGTGTGTCTATAAAACACAATGGCCCATATTGTTCAAACACTGATGGGAACTTTTTTTTTTTTTTTTGGCTCTTAAAAAATACCAGGCTGGTGTTCCCTCAACAGGGAACTGGCACTGGATCTCGAAGTACTATAGTACCTGGCTAGCCCTGACTTTCTCCCCTTGATGCCAAAAATGCTATGTTTGATATGCTGATGGGAGCTTACAAGGATAAGTTAGTGCTGCTCATTTGAATAAGATGCATCGTAGTGCCCATTGAGTGCAGTCTGCCTCAGCAGCTACTTTTTTTGTGGTCACAGAGCCACTGCATTACATACATTTCAACACAGGTGATGTGTAGGGGTGGACATGGGGGAGAGGGGGAGGGAGCACATGCCCCCCCCGAGGGTCCTGGTCCCCCCCCTGAGAGCGAGCCCTCTGGCTAGTAGGAGGTCATGGAGAGCATTGTCCCCCCTGAAATTGGCTTTGCTGGTGGGAAGTTGGCGGTGGAAGTCCTGAGACTTCTGCCACCACTGTACTGCGTGCAGAAGTGTAAGGACACCCTCCCTTGCACCTCACCCCTGGTTGTGCCTTGCTGGTGCTCTCCCAAACTTGGGAGGCACCAGTTGCCCATGCGCTGGGGGACTCTCCCCAGGTCGTTGATCAACCGCTGGTGGCCCCCGCCCCCCCAGGATCAGAAGGCATTAGTCGACCATGCATTTTGACGTCCTCTTCACTCACACAGCTAAGCTGTGCCTTTTCTTTCTCGTTTCCAGTGATTCCAGTTTCTTCATCAGCCCTAAATGTCTGGCAAACATCATCAAATGGGGCCCCAAAGAGTTTACCCAGAACCCCTTTCTCACCCTCTCTCTCAGCCTCGTGCACATAATTAGTGTAATCCTGACCTCCATGAGGTGGAACCAGACCAGCATGCCCTGCACCTCATCTGTATATAAATGTTTGGAAGTTCCTAGGATTTGTGACAAGAATACATAGTTCTAGTCATGGATGGGGGGCTAATTAGAACATGGATCCTTTTTTGGCAGGTATCTGGAGAACACACATACACACATGCTTAGCTGTATGGTCAACATAGTTTGAGACACTGTCGACTCTGCTGGGGCCCAGCCCAGTGAACCGTGTGAAAAATCATGAGCCTTTTTGGGCTGTGAACTAATATCATACATGGTTTGTACTATATATAAGTAGGTGCCAAAGTGCTGCTTAAAAGTGTGGTTGTGGAGTGCCTCTGTTAAAGCTTGCAGCATTTCGAAAAAAGGTAAAATGTATCAATTCTGGGTGAATTAAGTATATGGGTACTACATGCAAACTTACTAGAGTATGTTTTAATTTTAAGGTCAGTGTTCTCAAAATGTTCTTCACTTCCATGTGCTGGGGAGTGGGGGAGGATCTGTTGGCAAGGAGTGGGGAAAAGGCTGCAGGGTGGAAAAATTGGAGGTAGGCAGAGGGCAAGGGGCTTCCTGACTTCCCCAGATCTATTTTCCCTGCTGTAGCAGTGGGAGGGGAACAAATTCAAGATAGACCTACAATAATTAAATTCTATACCTAGACAACTACAACAACTTTATACATTTTTCCATAAATAGAACCTAATTATTGGGGAGTTGTCTTACTATCAGGGGTGTCTTCTATTTGGGTAAATATGATAACTATTTGTATGTGCACTAATATGCTAGATTATATATAAAGCAGACCAGTGGCTGCCATGGTTCTCCTGCCTTACCCGTGGCAGTTCAAGGTGTTATGTCTTGTTTTGTGACAGTCTCTTCCCCTCTCCCCCTGCTCCTTTCCTGGTAATTAGTACAGAATGCAAGTGTGGGGCTTATTCAGAGTAAATTACTTAACTAGTTGCAGCTGCAAGCACAAATAATCCATATTTAATGGTGTTGAAAAGCTTTTTATTAGCTGACACTGCTTCATGGATGGCATGTAAGATCTCTGCAACAGTTTCTTTTGATTATAAGAATATAATATATACAATATAAGAATGTGATTGTGAGATACAAACACCAGTATATTTTGAAGCTAACATGTAATTTTGTAGTTAACATCGATATTGTCTTAAATTTTATATTTGCTGTACCAGTGTTACCCAAGTGAAAACACTGCAATATATCTTTTATATAAATTTTATCTGTAATTGTAAGATGTTTGAATTTAGATTTTTTCCCCTTTATGTTGACTTCTTAAATGTATTGTATTGTCCTCTTTTTAGGGCAAAATATCATAAATTAAAATATGGCACAGAACTGAACCAAGGTGACTTGAAAATGCCAACTTTTGAATCAGGTAATTCTTGGAAATTGTTTCTTTCAGTTTAATTCTGTTTTGGCTGCTTGCAGACATAAAAACAAACAAACAAAAACAAGCTGTATGGGAAGCAGCAGCGCATTACTTTGACTTGACCCCACAGTGTCTGTATAAATCATGCGCTTCAGCAGGGCTTTGATTCAATCAGCTATTTGATAAAAGCACTAAAAAAGCCCTAAGTAAAGCACTTGATCTATACAGATGTTGAGTGAGCCGGGTCCAACTAACATGCTGCCTTTTTTTTTGGGCATGTGCTGGGATTGGCATGGGAGCACACAAAGTTTTAGATAAAGTGCTGTTTTTGGGTGGGAGTTGCTTTTTTTTTTTTAATGTCTGCAAGCAGCCTTTCTGCTTACTCTAAGATTTGATTCTTAGGCAACTCTTAGTCATTATAACATGTTTATGATTGATAGGAGGAAAATTAAATTTTGAAAATAGTTTTTATTTTTATTTTATTTTCATTTGTTCTAGCAAGGTGCATAACCCTAGTATTTGGCAGTTGGCGTATTTGATCTTTAAATAGAAAAAACTTCAGTTGTTTGCTTCCTTCAGAAAGAAGGTTTTCAGAAATAGGCTTTGATAGTTTCATAGATTTCATAGACATTTGGGCTGGAAGGGATCCTGGAGGATCATCAAGTCCTGCCCCCTGCCCCAGGGGCAGGAAGTCAGCAGTGATCATTGGATCCCAGCAAGATAAGCATCCAAATGTGTCTTGAAGGCATTCAAAGTGGGTACTTGAACTGCCTCCGGTGGCAGTCTATTCCAAAATTTGGGGACTCAGACAGTGAAGAAGTTCTTTCTTATGTCCAGCCTGAATCAGTTGCAGCAGGGTTGTGACTGTTTGATCTTGTCATCCCTTGGGGCGCTCTGATGAACAGACATTCCCCCAGATCCTGATGAGCACCCCGATAAATTTATAGGTGGCCACCAGATCACCCCTGAGCCTGCGCTCTTCCAGGCTGTAGAGCCCCATGGCTCTCAGCCTCTCATCATAAGGTCTGTTTTCCTGACCTCTGGTCATACACGTAGCTCTCCTCTGCACCCTTTCAAGCTTCTTCACATCCTTTTTGAATTGCAGAGCCCAAAACCGGACGCAGTACTCCAGCTGCGGCTTCACCAGTACAATGGGAGAATGACGTCCCTGGATTTACTTGAGAAGCATCTATGGATGCAAGCCAGCATTTTGCTTGTTTTACTAGCCACAGCATCATACTGAAGGCTCATGTTCATCTTGTGGTCAACCGTGACCCCCAAGTCCCTTTAATCTGTAGTGCTAACCAGCATAGCACTGTCGAGCCTATAAGTATGCTGCAGGTTTTTCCACCCAAGGTGGAGAAGCTTGCATTTTTCAGTGTTGAACACCATCAGGTTCTCATCGGCCCATTTTCTGAGCCTGTCAAGATCCGCCTGGATGACCCTCCTGTCCTCAGGTGGATGTTTTACCCCAGAGCTTGGTGTCTTTGGCAAACTTGGCCAGTCTGCTTCTGACACCAATGTCCACGTCATTAATAAAGATGTTAAATAGTTTAGGCCCTAGGACAGAGCCTTGAGGGACCCCACTGGTCACAGCTCACCAAGACGATTGGCTCCCATCGACCACCACCCTCTGGGTCCTACCGTGGAGCCAATTCCCCATCCAGCAGATCGTGGTGAGGTCGAGGTCGCAGTTAGCCAGTTTTGCCAAGAGATGATCATGGGATACCTGGGTGAAGTCAGTTCTGCAAGTTTTAGTCTTTACCAAGTTTTGGTCTGTCTTCTGAGATCTTTTTGTTGAAGGATTATATTCATTCATTGTAACATTTCACTGGTTTAGAGAGAAACTAAAAAGAACTGAAATAAAAATATAGGAATTTCTACATTGTGATATTTGCTATTGTCATTTCTTATTTTAATAATGTAAAATAGGATATTTCCTTTTTTTCTTTGAAAGGTGCATTGTAGTTTTTTTTTTTTAACTCAGATTTCTACCAACTAATTTTGTTATAGTAAACTGATATTAAACATGCTACTTGAAAAGAGAATTAGAATGAATCATTCTCATAAGTGATCTGCCTACAGCTATTTAGGTAATTCTGAAAGAAATAGGAAAGTTACGAGTAGACGAATACATGTATGTAACACATTATAAATAATACTGTGCAAATAATGCCAGTTCATCAGCTTAGTTTTAAAAAATTTATGATGCAGGCTAAGGTTTGAGTGTGTGCATGTGGGTTAAAGCCTTTATGATGCAGGCTAACCTTAGCCTGCACACACTCGCACCTACCCCCCCCACATCCTCTCTTCTACATACAAGTCTACCCCATCAACCCTCCCACATACAGTAGACAAGAGTAAGACTTTATTTTGAAATGTTATGCAATTACTTCTATATATACTACTTAAACATAGATCACGACAAAAATATTTGTGAAATAAAATTAGTATGTTATAGATGCTTTGATTTTTAAGATATGATTTGTTTTTATAATTTGTTAAAATGTATATCTTCTGAAAGATTTTGTGTGCAGCCATTGACAGCTCACAATCTCATTAACACATTAACCTCCCGCTGAAATAATTGCCCACCTCTGCTTTAACCAGTAAATAGTGTTTTAGTATAGTCCTTACTATGTGTAGCAATGTGTTGTTTTTAATAATGTTATAATCAAAGTCAGCACTTTAATTGACTAATTTCGATCTTATAATTGTGACTGTGCAGGGTGGATTTGATTTAAATCAAATGGATTTAGGTATGATTTAAATGACTGATAAGGAAGCCTCGATTTGATCAGTTTTATACAAAAAGTGTGTTCTTGTTGTTTGACACAACCTTCATCAAAATATTCCCAAACAGGGTCTCTTACAGCCTTGCAAGCCTGCTGCCATGACAGGTTTTCCCTTTTACCATACCATTCACTCACTAGATCTCAAATCAGTGGAGAGGCTATACTAAGAAATGTGTCCCTCAAGGCTTCTGGAACATTCTGCTCAAAATGTTTATCATCTGTATCTACTGCCCCCTTCCTTACATTTATCTGCGGACTCCTCCTCCCTGCCCAGATCTACTCTACCTCTAACAATCCTCTGTTCATTTAATTTCTTGAAATTTTGCACTTTTAGAGAGTGGTAAGGCCGTGACTCTGTACACAGACTTGCAGAGAGACGGTAGGACTGATGGGTAGATAATTAGGTGTGTTAATCTCTCATCTCCGTATACCACAGTTAACAAGGATGTTATCTGTGGAGGCACAAGCTGGAGAAGTGAAACTGTGTATCACAGAGATACGTAATGAGATCTAGACTGAGCACCGAGTACCATTGGATAGAGTGGTTTCTTTAATATTTACTAATCTATAGAGGAGCCTTTAGGAACCCCATAAGATTGGACCCCTAATATAGTCCATGGTCTGTTGTGACCTATTTATATAAAACTTCTTTAAAAATTTACAGAATATATTGTCTCAGATAGTATATAATTAGAAATTATAGTCCCCATTCCATAATGATATCTTTGAGCTCTAACATAACTTAAATTTAAACTATCTTTATATTAAAAAAAAGCCACACATACACCCCTTAACCAGAAAAGTACTGGTTTTATTTTGTTAAATAAAATCTGATTTAAATTAACAAAAATCTAACTCTTTAGAAAATCCACAGCCACAGGGTAGATAAAAATGAAAGATTTTTTTTTTTTTTTTTTTAATTAAAGGACCCTAATTGGGTGCAGCATTGGGTCTGGCAAATAGATAACTAAGCTGATAAAATCTGGTGCGTCTGTGTTGTCTCAGAAGGTTAAAAGATAGTTTTAGTTTTCCTGTACTGTACAAGGAGGAAGAAAATTATTAAGTGACATTGGTTTATATCTTTTCAGAAGAAACCAAAGAGACAGAGGTTCCTACAGTACCTCAAAATAGTCAACTGACCTGGAAGCAAGGCAGACAGTTATTAAGACAGTAAGTAATATAATTGAGTATCTGTTTGTCTACTCAAGTTTTTCCTCTAAAGCATTAAAACACCTCACTTTGCTGTGTGAATTTGCATTGTCAGAATGGTCAAATATTAGTTGGCTATGCATGATTTGCTAGTCTCAGCTTTTTTAAAGCAGTGGGCATAAAGCTGTGGCTCTCTTACTGTTGACCCTCTTGTAAACGATATCAGGAGCAATCCATGAGCAAGTGGATTGTGATACAGAAATTCTTTTAATACATGACATGGGAAGAAAATTGATTTTACTGTTTTGTCTTTTAAAAATAGAAGCCTGGGTACATACATTTCTATTGTCTCATTAATTTTGTCCTTTCTTTCCCCCAACCTGCTTAGGTATCTTCAGGAAGTTGGTTACACGGACACAATATTGGATGTACGGTCCCAGAGGGTAAGATCTTTACTTGGGCTCTCCAGTTCAGAACCAAATGGTTCAGTGGAGACAAAGAACTTAGAACAGATCCTTAATGGAGGTGAATCTCCTTCATCTAAGCAAAAGGGACAGGAAATCAAAAGGTAGGTGAATAGATGCGACTTTTTTTTTTTTTAATGTTTGATTATTGGATAATGTTGACCTATTTTTATTAGTAATGTGTTATTTCAGACAGACAGCTATGGTATTTTGGTATGGAGAAATTGATTAGGCTTTTATAAGCTTCATATATTACCTATTTATAGTTCTTTCTATGTATTGGTCAGTTAATATTCATTTAGTACGGATGAGTTCATGAGAGTCCACAAGTTTAATTATTTTAGAAACAAATTATAAACGCAAGTTAAAATTATCAGTATATTTTTCATGTCTTTAAGCTTCAACTATGAATATTAATTGGACATTGTGTAAAAATTAGGCTTAACGCTTTAAGGTGGTATCAGTTTTGACACTACAATGGTACTATTCATTTATTAATCTACGTAGGGAATTATTGTATAGTGTCTTTCTCCAAGAGTAATCCCTTTCAGTTGGATTTTCTTTGCTGTTTATAAAACTTTTAAAAATGATTATATAAGGTTAGACAGCAAATGTGTGACTTTAATCACTTACATTTCTTTCTCTAATCTCATGAACATTTTTTTATAGGAACTCTGGTGATGTTCTTGAAACGTTTAACTTCTTAGAAAATGCAGATGATAGTGATGAAGAAGAGGAGAGTGACATGATAGAAGATATTGCAGAAGGAAAGGAAAAACATCGGATAAATAAAAAACACAAAGTAAAGATCTTTTGTTTTTGTTGACTTATGGTCATGTACCTCTGAAATTTACTAAGACTTGTGCTTTTAAAATACCCTGAAGAAACTTGTGTTTCTAATAGAAGTGAATACATTTGGCCTAACAGGTTAACTTTTCTTGTACTCGCCTGCAGCCTTTTGTGCACATGTAAGTAAACACATTTGGTTTACTTTATTCCAGAATTTGAAGTGCTTTTCAAACAAACTTAACTGGTGCCTGTATCGTTCTTTTGAGTAGTTGTAATCTGCTCATCAAACCGGCATCTTCTACATGCAGTTAAGACTTCTGGCTCAGATTTATTCTGCTCAAAGATGCAATTATCTTCTGTTTTGTTTGTGTACATCCCCCAAACTCTCCCCCAGAGCCTTTGTTTTACTCCATTAAAAATTTTAATATTAATAGTTTATTTGGTAATATCACAACGGTGCTCTCTGTTGTCATAGAGGAGAGCAAAATTTAATCTCTGCTAATTTTCATATTAATTCAGCCATTTTGGAGTAGTTCCAAAGACTTCTTTTTGCTTCTCAGTTGAATGGTTACTTGGCTGTTGTCACAATAGAAGGGGTAGTGTCAGATGTATACTGTAGAAGATCTTGACAGGGTAAAGAGCAAATGTGAATCAAATAAGAAATATAATAGTACAAGAAAAAAAAAAAGACTGAACATCGAAGGTGTGCTTGTTTCTTTGTTGCCAGTCAGATGGGGGTAAAAATCCCACTAGCAAAATGAAAATTATTTCCTATATTCTTGTGATCTTACTTCTTCTGCCCAAGCAGCCTTTTAGCCATTGCTCAGATATGTCCTACCTCCTGTACGGCTCCTGGTGGAACCTGAGGCATGCTAGGGGCAGGAGAGAATGCTCCTATGGCTGCCAAGTTGTGCCTGCTTGTCTCGCCAATCAGCTGATTGGTGGGAGGGAATACTCCTGGGTCTGGAATGCTTGTGGACCTCTATTGTCTGCCGGCCCACATCTACCTTCTGCTGCAGTCCTCTAGATTGAACCAGAGAGGTTCATCTTCTTTCACAGTGGGAACCCTCCTAGTGTTCCTGGAGGGTTCCTGTCTCAGGAGAATGTTTCCCTCGCTGCCAGTGAGCTGATTGATAGCACAGGGATTACAGTCCCATGGTAGCTATCAGGTAGCCTGTGCTTTGTCCCTGCCCCTGTCCTTCAGGCATTGCCATGTCCTGTCCCCCCCCCCATGAAGCATACAGGTGGTCAAACAAGATGGGGCGGAAGAAATCTGGTAACCGATACAACTTTTTAGATCTTTTAGATAATTTTTCTTCCACAAGAAAGTTTCGTAACATCTGTAAGCTCCCCTTTTTGTGCCAGGAAGAAGACTTTTCTTCCAGAACAAATGGAATGTCTGTAGTGACCTCAGTTTTCCTTTATGGTTTCCCATTCTCTGGTCAACTTTTTGGTAGACTAGACTGTATTGCCTGTCTCATTAACCCTTTTCCCCTATTTAGAAACTTCCTTGAATCTTGTAGTTTCTAGGTAAAAGTTAGTTGTGGTATTTTTAGTCTATGGTGGTATATAATAGAGAGCTGTACATTATTTTTGGTTACTGAATATCTCTGCAGCTTGGCTATATTTTGTTTTGCTTTCATTTTAAATAGCTGGGATGTCAAAAAGTCTTGACCCTGACTTACTGGAAACTTGACTCTTGCTTAAAGTGCTGTATTTTTGTACATGATAACCAACTGTCTGCTGTTTTTCAAAGATGAAGAGTTGGTTTAAATGTCTGCTGTTTTTCAGAGATGAAGAGTTGGTTTAAATGGATATGAAGATGATGGCTAATTCTCCAGTTTTAGTAATATTGGTGATACTTTTGTAAGATGATTTGAACAACCGATTGTCTTTTTTTTTTTGGCCAAGCTATATTTAACTTATAATTGCAACTGGAATAGGAGGACAGAACTTTTTTTTTTTTTTAACCATGGCAAAATATAGATTGTTTTTAAGGCTTTTTACAGAGTTCTTAGGAAAGCACGAAAAGTGGCTAGGTATACCGGTTGGTGACTTTTTCCAAGTAAGAAAAGAGGAAAATAAATAAAACTTCAGCAAACCAAAACAAATATCGGTCGTCTTTACTTGATAAAGATTGATGGAATATATTGCATATTTAAAGTACTTCTAAGAAATGTGTACCTCACTTTTTGCCTGTCTTATTGATGATGTTTTTCCTTGCTACTAAGTCCTAATTTAAATTCCCCATTTCTTACTCACTTGAGATTTTATAGCAGAAAATTTGCTGATTGTTTAATAGAAGGCATTTCCCTAAAACTCAGAGAATGCATATATTGTGTTGACTTCCTTTGCAGATTGGTAACGAAGGTCTAGCTGCTGACCTTACTGATGACCCTGATACTGAAGAAGCTCTGAAAGAGTTTGATTTTTTAGTGACAGCAGAAGATGGAGAGGGAGCTGGAGAAGCACGAAGTTCAGGGGATGGAACAGAATGGGGTAAGAAATTGACTGAATGATATTTAGCAACATACAAAGACTTTCATAACAGTACATATGAATTGCACTACATGTTAAGATGGAATGGATGTGAGAATGTTTGTGGTGATTTATGTGTTGGCAAAGTAAACGTTAAGTTAGATACATATGACTTTGAAACTCGTACCATGTGAGAATAGTTACAGTGCTAAAACTTCAAATCCAGCTTTACTTTGCTATTGAGGGCAGTTTCTGTATTAATTTTTTGGTTTTTCTAGTGTCTGCTTTTGAACACACCAGTTTCCTTTCTGGGATCAGCATTTTTTTCTTGACTAGAAAGTGCTGGAATCGTACATACCTGTCTGACCCAAGTCAGTTTTTAAATATATGCTTTGTGTTTATCATTGATCAGGATTTATATTTGTTTGTATTTCCCTTCTAAATATTTTTCTTGTAGGAGTTGGAAGAATTATGAAAAAACCCCAGTACATTATTTTTTCTCCACATATTAAGATGCTAACTAATTTCTTGGTAGAATCAGTAATAGATGGCTGCAGCTGTATTTAAAGTAGAAATTGAATTAAAATACTGATTACTGCCCTGTGAAATTCAGGAGCAGATGTACGTCTCTCTGGCATATGAAAATTGGATGATAGTCTTGAAAAAACAAAACACCGCCCCCCCGGACAACAAGAACAACACAAAGAAATGGCTGTAGAGGGAGAAAACTTTATTAACTGTAATTTTCACAACTGGAGATCCTGGTTCCACATGCAGTTGTATTGTAACAGATGTGTATGGCTTCTGTAGTTGAAGCAAAATTGACAGTGTTAAAAAAGGTGACTTAGAATTAGAATAATGATCCTGGAGGGCTTGAAGCGTTGTGGTGTAGTACAGAGGCTGTGTTTCAAAGTTTCCATGGTACTTTGACATCAGTGAGCAAAAACAATATAAAGCCCTCTGCAACAATGCAATGCCTGGCTAAAGCATCTGGTCTGAATGTGACTGTGGCAGGAATTGGAGAGTCTATCCCTTCATTAAGCAGTTTGTTCTAATGATTAATTATCCTCCCAGTTCAGAGTTTATCTTATTTTCCATTTGAAGTTTTGTTTCTTTTTTAAACTTCCGCTTCTAGCTAGAAGTTTAGATTATTTTTGGGTTGAACAGCTCTTGAGTATTATCTTCCTGTTTTGTTTTTCCACTTTCTGTTTTTGCCCACAACACTGTGAAAATTATACCTGTTAAATCTTCCCTTTCTTCCCAGAACATACCTGTTTCCTCTCAAACTGAATGTTTGCCTATTATTACGGTCTCACGCTTCTTTCTCCTTAATATGCATAATATTTTGAATAATTGTGTACACTCTCTCCTTTGATGCAATGTTAGGACCTAATTTCATTCAGCTGCATTGTCAATCAGTTTTATACTAATATAATTCTATTCACTTTGATGTTATTCCTTATATAAGCTGGAATAGTTGAAGATCCATTCAGTCTAGTATTAAATATTCCTTTTCTTCCCAAAAGTTATGATACTTACAATTTCAATTTAGTTTTTATTTTGCACAGATGTTAAAGAACACGATACTGTATAATGTTAGAATTGCAAGTAGTAATCCGAATGTCCTGCTTTACTGCCTGTTTATAATTGTGGGCTGATAAGGCAAATGAATACAAATCCAGTCATATCACATAACTAAACTTGAAATTACTTTTTTTCTTAAGATGTTTTAAGCTATCCATAGATAAATACATTTCCTCCATGTAAACACAGATCCTTTTTGTCCAAGAAAACACAGAACTTCTTGTCTTTTTTTTTCTTCTAAACACCCTACACCATCAATAGTCTTAAATTCCAATTACTACTTTTACAATTATTCTTTTTCTTTGCTTTCAAATTTTTAACTTGTTTTCTGTGTGCAAATCTGATAGCAGATTATTAATGAGCTGTATCAGCCAGTATCAGTCCGATTCCAATATGCTGCTGGGCAGCATGGAGAGTGGTGTCCAGTTGAGGCCCATGCAATGAGGGAGGGAGGGAGTAGGGCTGGAGCAGTGGCAGGCACTGCACAGCCAGGGCAGAGCACAGGACAGAGCCACAGCTTGTTTGGGGAGTGCTGGGGAAGGATCAGCTCCTATTGCTGCATGTATCCTGGGAGGGCATGGGAGGCAAGTGCCCCCAGATCTGTGTGCAGGGTGAGGGCGGGCTGTTGCTGCAGGCTGGGACAGGGGCTGTGCTGGGCTCTTGCCAGTAGGGTGCTGAACTGGGCTATCCTTGGGCCAGGCAGCAGTGTGCTGGGAAGGAGCTATGGGGGGGACTGCAGCCATCCCAGAATTCACTGTAGCCCCTGCTCCCAGCGCTGCCACCACCTGCCCCAAGCACAGTCCTAGCCCAACCCCCATGCTGGGAAGAGCATGGGGCTGCCTTAGCCCTAGCTCTCAGCAGCAGCCCACCCTTGCCCTGTGCTTAGATCGAGGGTCACCCCTCCCCCATGCTCTCCTGGGATGCGCGTAGCAGCAGGAGCTGCAGCCCTACCACCTCCCAGATGATCTGCTCACAACTGTCCCCCGCTCTGCTCCGCTTTGGCTGTGCAGTCCCAGTTCCACTCCCTCCCTCACCACTGGGGCCTCAGTCTGCACCCCTCACCCCATGCCCCTTCCCTCACAGCAGACTTACCAGCCAGATCCGGTTGCTCTCCGTGCTGCCAGGCTGAGCTCCTGATCACCTGCATACTGCACTGTAGCTGCACACATGCATGGGACATTTATCAGTGACATTATCAGCCACATCAGCCAAGAAAAGCCAGTTGCTGATACCTTCACAATATTCCTTATATTGACACCGTTCCAATATGGGACTGATGTATCGGTGCATTTTTACAAGTAAACCAAATTACTATTTGTCCTATCCTTGGTTATATAGAACTGTTCTCTTTACTGTTGTCGTTTACCTGTTCTAAGCCTATTATTCTCCTTTTCTCTCCTTGTGCTATGATCTCACTTTTTGAAGGCTACATAAATCTGCTTTTTTCAACCTTGCTTCATTAGGTCATGTTTTCCAAGTCATTTTTGGAGGAAAATCTGGAGGATATTTTTGCCTATTTTTCCTTAAGTGTGGTGCCCAAAACCTGAACTCAGTAATACAAGTAAGGCTACATCAGCATTGAGTACAGCAGGCTGGTTACCTTGTGTGTTTGATGTGTGAAACTATTAATACATCCCAGAATAAAACCTGTATTTTTCAGCATCAGTATCACATTGTTAATTTTTTCAGTATGTGATCTACTCTAGCCCCCAGATTTGTTTTCTGCAGTGTAACCGCCTAGCCAGTATTTCCTCATTTTGAATTTATGCATCTAATTTTAATGTAATACTTTGTCCTTGCCTTTATTGAATTATATCCTGTTAACTTTAGACCATTTTGCCAATTTATCACAATGTTTTCCATTCTAATCTGACATGCTTTTATCTCTTTTCAACTTCGTGTCACTTGTAAATTTTAGAAGTGGTGTGCTCTCTTTCTTCATCAAACTTATTAAGGAAGATACTAAATAATAGTGGATTCAGCACAGAGCTCTGTGGGACCCCACTCATATATTGTCCCCCTGGTCTGACAGTGAACACTGGTGACTTTATTTTGGCATTGTATTTTCTGTGTGGTTTTTGGACTAGCCTATGCCCCATCTTACAGTGATTATCTATAGACCATATTTCCTGATTTGTATACAAGACAGCTATATGGAAAATTATTTAATTCCTAACCAAAGTAAATCTCTTCTCCTCTATTATTTTCCTTTATCCACTGAGCCAGTAGGTCAGGGGCAGGCAATTATTTCAGGCAGAGGGCTGCTTACCAAGTTTTGGCAAGCTGTCAAGGGCCTCATGGGTAGCCCTGCCCCTTGACAGTTGCCCCACCCCCTGGTCACCATCTTGGGACCAGAAGTCCTGCCCCAAAACTCCTGATCTTTGCCATCAGAAGTCCCTCCCCTTGCCCTCAGAAATACTCCTTTCAGCAAGGGGGTTTGCCATCTGAGAACCAGAAATATATCTAATTATAGTCTAAAAATCATACATATACAACATTCATTAATTTGATTTAAAAATATTTTTTATCCTGATTTACATGCATTTATGTGATGTCCCTAGAGGTGATTGCACAATAGCTTAAAATGAAGTTCCATTCTTATATATTGTTGGGAGAGGGACATGGGGGTATAGGTATACGGGGGCCTGTGTGGGTGTTTTGGGGGGGGTTGTGGGTGTGGGGTGAGGGAGCATGTGGGTGTGTGCTGATATGTGGGGTGTGGGTGGGAATGAGGGTTGTTGGGAGTTGTGTGAGGGGGAGGGTGGCCAGGGGGTATGGGTGGGGGGGGTCTGCGTGCATGGCAGTGCAAGGGGGGGGGGTGCATGCGTACGGTGGAGTATGCATGTGGGACTCACCCTATGAACGCACACACATGCACTGCTCCTGGTCCTGGAGTACTGGTGCGGGCTCCTGTGGTCTGAGATGCAGCCAGCGAGTGGGCAGGGAAGCAGTGAAAACAGAGGCTTCCAGTTGTGGGGGGCCAGGGCCTGGCCAGTCTTGGTGCTGGTCCCTGCTTGCTTCCCCTGGTTCCAACTGCCCCTGGCTCCTGTTATCTTTGACAGGCAGCCAGGACCAGATAAATATTTATTTTCTAAATTTTGTAGGGGCCCCGTGGGCCAGATATGGCTCACGGGCAGTATTTTGGCTGCCCCTGCAGTAGGTTGTTTGGACGTTCTGGTTTGGAGAGTTCCATATTGGCCATTTCTTATCACCACATTATTCTTGTAAAGTCTTGTAAGTTGATTGTTTAGTTTGCTCTAGTATCTTTCTGCATATCGAATTAGTATGACCAAGAAAATAATTCCAAGAGTCTGTCCATCTGCCTCCCACCTCTGCTTTTTACAAGTAAGTATTATACTTGCCCATATAAAGTCCTCCAAGACTTCCCCACACTCCAGGAATTCTTGAAGATGATCCTTAGCATTTCAGAGTTTTCTTCAACCAGTTTTCTTCAACCAGTTCTTTAACCTGTTTTTTCTTTATTCTGACGTGCATTCTTACCCCTTAACATTTAAATGTGTTAAACATCTGATTACAATTTCTTTTTTGTGAAGATTGAAGCAAATACTAGTTATACTAGTCTTTTCTGTGCCATCAGTTTGTTTACCACCACTGTTAAATATTGGACCCATGCTTTCCTTTTGTTTCCCCTCACTTCTAATGTTATTCTAGAACTTTGTTACATTTGCTAATTATAAACTTATTTTTCTGCTTAAATGTTTTTTATTATCCCAATTACTTTATTCTACTTTCTTATTCTCATTCTTAATCATGTGTATGACCTTTTCTACGCAGGATTCTTTTTTTTCAGGGCACTGATGAGCTGATATAGCCGTTTGCCTCTTAGTGGGTACATCTACATGAGACATCTACTTTGGAGCTGACTAATTAGCTCTGCAGTAAAATGTCAGTATCTACACATGTGCCCCTGTTAGGGCATACTAAACTAATAAAATCCCTGATAGGATAATACTATCCAATGCAAGTACTATCCTATGGTGGCATTATTTTGTGCTCTGCGATGCATGTGTAGCTGCTGGCTGGAGCATGAGGGTACTACAGTGTGGGGCTGGTGGGCAGGCAGCCCTGTACTGTAAGCATCCTTGTGCCTCATCCAGCCCTTCCCCAGCATGTTGAGCCAGGTCGGAGCAGCCCTGGGCTCATAGGCTGACCCTCTGGGTTCCTTGCCAGCCAGGGCTGTGCCACTTTAGCTCAACAGGCTGCAGTCTCAGGCACACATGTAAATGCTACACCTGGGAGCAGTAACCACTGGTGTGAACTGTGATGCAGTGTATTCAGCTGCATTAATTACATATGTAGACATGCCCACTGTATTGTGTATTTGTCCTCCTCATCAGTATAATTGGCTGTGGTACTTGAGTATAGTTTTCTTCAGTGACTGTCAGCTCTTACATTCCTTTTTCCTTTAGACTGTCTTATTCTTCTGTATCAGTACCCCAAGTTTGTTGATGTCTGCTGCTTGGAGGTTGATTCATCCTTTTTTGCTGTTCTTGTTCCTCCTTTTTTCTTTAGAATATTGAATTCTCTTGTTTCACAATCATTTTCAACCAAATGAGCTTCCTTCTTACTACTTCAAAATAAATTGAAAACAAATGCTCAGAGTGTTTTCCTTTACCTTCTGCGGGAAGAAAAAGCTGCCCTTCACATTCCAGGAACGTGGGTCTTGTATCCATGGCTTTTTTTCCAGCAGTTCTGGGTAGTAAGTCTCTTTCCCTCCCTCTTTACTTTCCTTCTCTCCTCACCTGGCCTTTTTCCTCACTCCCTTAACAGGCCTTGTTCATTATATGCTTCTGCTTTGTGTTCAGAATAGCTTCATCCACTTCCTTTGGCATATATGGTCAGTGGTACACCGTCATTATGGTATTATTCCTTTTGTTTTTACTTTTTATCTTCAGTCAGGCACATTCAGTGCGTCTGCTTCGGGCTTCTTTCAAGCAAGTACATGTATTCTCAATATGTAGTGCAGCAGCTCATCACTTTTTTTCACTGCCTGTCTTTCCCTAAAAGTCTGTGTCCTTCGGTACCAGTTTTCCCTCTAAGGCTTTGTGATGCCAAATTTAGGTCATAGTTTTACTTATGTTACTTAAGACTTCAGAGTCTTTCCTATTTATTTTCCTGATCTCTGTTTTTGTGTATAGCTATTTTAGAGTTTTAATAGTGTCTTCTTCCTTTTGTCTATTGAGTGATCTTATTTCTCTCTCTCTCTCTCTCTCTCTTTCTTTCTCTCTCTCTCTCATTTACTTTTTGTTGCAAGCCTCTTTCAAACCTAATTTAAAGACTACCTTGCTAGGTTGGTGAGTCAGTGTCCTTTGGTCGTTCCCTTCTCTGTCCTGTTTGTAAGTTTCTTTTTGTCATGCAATATTTGTATTTAAATTAGTCTAGTAACCGTTTTTGCTTTCATAAAAGATCATGTAAAAACCTAAACTTCAAGCAAGAGTTGTTTAAACTTAGGCCTTCCATGTGGAGGAGTATTTTGAAGTGTGGTAAGTTTTGTTTGTTTGTTTTTGTTTTTTTCATCAAGATGATTCCCTTAGGATAGTTAGTACCTGCTTCCACCTTGTATTGCTCCTTTTGTGCCTTCATGTGACTCAGAAATGAGATGATAAATTTGTGCCCTCAGAGTCGCTTCGTGGAAATGCTGTTTATTATAAAAATTAGCAGAAAATGAGAAAATTGATTTTGTGACTATTTTAACCAAAACTTAAATATTTGAAGAGAACATGGCATTTTAAGTGGAGCACATTCCAAGTGACTTCACTGTTCTTTCAGCTACTTCTTCGCTGCTTTTTTTAAGCAAAAGTCCTTTAACAATTATGTTTACTTTGATGTATCTCTTCTTTTTTTCCCCCCAGTTAGAAATTTCCAGTCAAATCGGGAGTTGATAGCTGGGTAAAATGAAGAGGGATCTCTTTAATTATTTTAGTATTTACAAGTGTATCTTCACTCTTTTTCTCCCTCCCCCCCATTTGCTTGATTAAAAAAATGAAAGCAAGCTTTTAAAAATAAATTGCCATACTTAATCACGTTCCAGGCTCACCTTATTCCAAAAAATTAGCCTTCTAAAATTGAGGTATGTCTTAAGCAGGGAGGCTTATTTTTCAGCCCACAATAGAATCAACATTAAGGGTGCTTGTACATGTGAGGTGGGGTTTAGTTCCCCTAAAATGAAAAAGTGGGTTTTTAATTTGTGGGTTTTAAATTGTGACCCACTGTTTCAAGTTAGGGGCTTCTATCACTGTGATGGAACACATCAGCCCACCATCAGCTCTCCCCCTCCCCTGCCTACTGCAGGCAGGCTCTGCTGCCCCTGTGGAGGGAAGATTCAGACCCCCCTGCAGCTCAGAGGCCACTGGCAGCTTGACACCCAGCCACAGGCGAAGCAGACAGGCTCTGTGAGGGGGGAAAAAAAGGATTGGATTTTCTGCTTTTTTTTTCCCCCCCACCCAGCAGAGCCTGCCCGCATGAGCTACTACTGCCAGGCTGTGCAGTCCCTGGGCTGTGGGGAGGCCCAGTGCTTCCCTCCATTGCAGCAGTGCCCCTTGGGGCCCCCCAGGTGGGGGTGCTAGCTGACCAGGTGCTGCCCCAGCTCATGGGCAGCACCTGTCCTGATCCAACAGGGTGCTGGAAGCCCTGGCATGCTTGGGGAAGCTCGGGCTTGGTGGGCTTCCAGGTACACTGTCCCTGCCACCTGGAACCAGCTAGGAACTGGCTGGCGTGTCCCTGGGGTGTGCTGGCGGCTGGAGAAGGTGGCAGGGACTGTGCATGGAATGCTGGAAACCAGTCAAGCCCAAGCTTCTCGTGAGCCCGCCTGGGCTTCCAGTGCCCTGTGCACTGTCCCTTCTGCCTTCTCCAGCTGCCAGACATGTACACATGCAAGGCTTTTTTATCTGCAGTGGGACAATTAGGCCCAGTCAAACAAATACATCTGAGGTGGACTAAGTTGCCACGCTTAAATACATTTTAACATGGAAAAAAATTGTGCATGTGTGCACAGTGACACCATTATGTTAAACAAACGACAGTTTCTCATCACTTTGTGTACATGGCCCCACCGTGTCATGTGCAGCAGCAGCCCTCTTATGATGCTTGTACCTTTTCTTTTGCTTCCTTTTACCAGTTGCATGCAGGCAGGGTGAAGTTCATCAGGAGCAGGTCTAGAAAAGGGTGGGTGCAGTGTGCAACTATATACCCTACTTTGATTCCTGCTCAACCTAAAGTTTAAGCCAACTGCCAGACAGCAGCAGTGATATTTCTGTTTAGGCAGAGCTGAAGGACTCAATTGACTTCATGGCTTATAAGCTTTCTCATTCCTGCTAATTGCTCTTCACTTCACAGGTGTTAATGACCGTCTCTCCTTTTTCTTTTAATGGTCTTGATGCTGCACCTGATTCAGCTATCCTTTCTCTGGCCATTTTGCTGTCAGCTAGCTATCTGTAGTCTCCCTTCCTGTTTTACAGCCCTGCAGACTTTTTGGCTCTTTTTCAAATCCTAGATCTAACCAAGGAGTCCAGTCTTCAGAAGCAGCTGTAGTTTCATATTTAGGCTGAGCAGCTTAGGGTGCTGACAGTTCAGTTGTGAAAGGGTTAAGTATAGCTTTTGCCCAGACAGGAAAGGGAGGGTGAGCAGGGAAAAACAAGTCTCTGTCCTTGCTCTTGCTCTGGACAAATCTTTTTTCCTTTATTCTGCCTTACCAAAAACAAAGTGCATGTCTTATTTGGGTGTGTGTGGTATGCACGCAGATATGGTAGAGTGGAATTTGGGTTTCTACTAATCATAACTATAGACCTGGTAGAATGTAATAGGGCATCAGATTGTCTTTGCTACTGTAAATGTTCTATTTTGATCTTTTTATGAAATTCTGTATTTGTATTTCTTTCTTTCAAGTTATATTTAGGTATTGGATTACTTGTGCATGCAGAATGAGTGCGAGAGGATGCATGGTAGTATTCATGAACAAAATGGCACTGACATACTTAGCTTGCATTTTCATGAGCGGTACAGCATGAAATGCATTTATTTGCTTATTCAACGCTGGCTGAATAATTTTTAACACTTTTTAAAGATGTCTTTCTAAAGATGCAGTAATTATTTTGAGCATTTCAGATAATTTTATGTATTTAGAGTTGTTGATCCATTTTTCAAAATGAACAGCTATTTAAAGAAAAGGCTTAAATTGTTTTCTCATTGCTAATTATCATACAATATCCAAATCTGCAACTATATTAAACAGTAAATTGGAAAATTGTATGAAATGGAATTTAATATTTTGTAAACTGTTACTGACAAAACAGACTGCACCTTTAAAATAATTTAGAGTATAATCTTAGAAAACTTTTTTTTATTGATTATGTAAAGCTATAATAATCACCAATAGCTTGCATTGCCAACTGCTGATTTTTTTTCTTTTAATAATATGCTGCATGTAGACAAAGATGACCTGTCCCCAACTGCTGAGGTTTGGGATGTAGACCAGGGACTAATAAGTAAACTGAAGGAACAGTACAAGAAGGAACGAAAGGGGAAGAAAGGGGTAAAGAGTAAGTGCAGATTCTGAATCTTGTAATGCAACTTTTTTTAATCCACGCGGAGGATATTTTTTTTCCCCACACATTCTGTTTCTCTTTCTGCATTAAGAATTGTTTTTCATAACGGGGGCAACCAACATTAACTTTCTCCCTACTGAGTCCAAACATTCAAGAAAATTAAATATCGTGTGCCACTTGTGAGAGGGAAATGTGAAATCTTTAGTAATAGGTATGTATAGTCAGTTAAATAGGGAAATAGACCCAACTAATGTGAATACTTAACAGACTTCATATAGTAATCTGGATTGCTGTTTCTACTTTGAAGTATAGGAAAGAAGGGCTAAATTTATTCACTTGTGATAAGAAAGATTCTTTAATTGACTTTCTTTAAGCTTTGAATCCTATTTTGATACCAATTTTAGGCCTATATTTGTGTGTGAATGCCAGAATATGGCATGAAAATGGGGAAAAAAAGCCTTTAGCTAAAATGACTGTAACACTTTCATTGCTTAGTCTATAGTATATTATTGAGACTGACCTTTTTCTATGCAGTAGCCATTGTATATCTCACATTTTAAAATAAAAGCATCACTAAGGCTTCTGACAGACATGAAACCTCCCCCCCCCACAACCCCCTCCCCCCAAAACAAACAAAAGCCAAACTCCCTCCCACCTCACAGCAAACAAAACCCAGCACTTTACCAGAAAAGGAAATGTGTTAGTTTGATCCAGCTACCCAGCATCTGTATAGATTGGGCACTTTGGAGGGGCTTTTTGGCACTTTCATCTAAAAGCGGATTCAGTTGACTATTAGATAAAAGTGCCGAAAAGCTCTGCTGAAGCACCTGATCTGTGGGTGAGCTGAGTCAGATTAATGCAGTGCCTCTTCTGGGCATGAAATGTGCTTGGTGCAGGGGCATGCTGGGCTTAAACTAAAGCACTGTTTTGTTTTGTTTTTGTTTTCCCACATCTATTAACAGCTGAAGACCACAGCATTTTCAGTTTAGTTCACTTGCTTAAACTTCAAATTTTCTTTTTGGCTAAATTCTGTCGGATGAAATGGATAACTGATAGTTTAGATTTCTTTTGTAAAATAATTGGTTTTAGAATGCCTAATTTGAATATGTTAAATAAATTATAAAATAACCTACATAACATTACAGTTTATTCAATTCAATTTGATATATAGCTCTTTTGTAGATGGCGACATGCTACTCCAGATTAATTTGAAGAAAATGCAGTAACTTGACTGCCATGACTTCACTCTGGAATTAAACATTTTTAATTCCCAGCAGTGTTTGAGCCAAAGTAATTTTACATAAGAGTTCAAAAGTGTTTATGTAACACTTGTAAAGTGTTTATGTAATTATTAAATTACATTTCATTATAAAAAAAAAAAATAAAACCAAAAAACATTTTACTACATCTTTGCCCAGCACTTTTAGATAGGAAGGGAAGGATTTTTTAATTTAATTTGATTTTTTTTTAAATTAAGAATTAAATTCTTATGTCTTAATTATGATAAGATAAGGGTTTAAATATTTATGCTGTTCTGGCTTTGTGTGCAAGTTCTAACATCACTTAATCAAAATTCAGTTTGTGCATGTTGATTAAGTAGTTTTGCATGACTTGTTAATGTTACACAGTTATCAAGAGAAGTTGTTTAGGATTTTTTTTGTTTTGAATGCAGGATCACAATTGAAAGGGTATACATAAATGTGCCTCTTCATTTAGCATGTAAAAACTTCTAGGCAGTTACTAAATTTGCATGAACTTTTTTGGATGTAGGTTTACAGACCTGATTTTTTTTTTTTTTCTTCCAATTCAAGTGTGGATATCTACCTTCAAAGATTCATCCCTAGTAATTTGTATCACTTTAACTTTTGGCATCTCTTTTAAGGCTTTGTTTGCAAACTTTTGAGAGTCAAGTTCTCATTTTTTATTAAAGAAAAACATGGTGCGCAGTGTTCTCTTCTGAATTACATAAAAGCTGGTATAAGAACAGATTTTGAATGCTATTGAATTTGTACTTGCATTAAAACAATATTTCCCAAACTGTGTGCCTCCATGAAAGTTTGGGTTGGTGTGCGTGGAGGGATGTGAATTACAGCAGCAATCAGTAGTACCCCGTATACTTCAGCCACTTTCACACCTCTCCTTACCTGTCCATCTCAGCAGCTACCACCACATCCCTCACTGCTCAGTGGTGGTGAGGAAAGTGGCAGTAGGGAAGGCAGGGGCATGCAAGTGCCTGACTTCGCAACGGTGGGGCATATACCCGCAAGATCTGGGGAGCATGAGGTTATGGTTTTGCTTCCATTTTCTGTCATACTGCACATGTAACTGCCATGCCAGTCAGATTCTGCTTTTTTTTTTTCACCCTTAAGAGGTAAATATCTATGAGAGCCAGACAATTACATCCTCTTGTTTTAGCTGATTAATGGCTAAAACTAAAGCCATATCTTATGATTTGAAATGTCCCATTGTACTTGTAGGCTGTTTTCAAATATTAGCTGCCCAAGTATTTATTGCTAGGCTCAGATACCTGGAAAATGTGACACTTGTGCTATAGATTAAGGGGGGGGCCAACCTTCCTTGAGATGTATGTCTCAAGTGGCATGGGCGGTCTCTATGTGGCAGTCTGTGGTGGTCACAAGCATACAGCAGCAGATTGGGCAGGAAGTGGAAAGAGCAGCAGACTAGGTGGGAAGGAGACAGCAGAGCAGACAGAGGAAGGGGATTGAAGTAACATTCAGGGAAGGTATAAGCTAATTTATGATGCGCTTGCCAAAAAGATCTCTCACTACCATAAATTATCACTTTTATTTAATAATTTGCTATAGACTAATTGTAGATGACTGAAGAGTAAATCTGGATGCTTTAAATCATTAGGCTGAACTTTTGGAATATACTGCTTAACTTTACAATGTCAGTTTTCTATCACTTGAATTAAGTGGTAGGCATTCAGTATGATGATATAAGGAAATCACTACTCCTGCATTAAATTTGTAGTATAAGACTTGATTCTCCATTGGGGTCCATGTGCCTGTGGATGGTCTTTTAAATGTATTTTGCACAGATTTGAGAAATGAATGGGCTGAAACTAGGAATAAAAATCTAAGATATTTAAAACTGCTGGAGTTTCTTCTGGAAGACTAATCACTCGGTATATTTCATTTTGAATGTTGGCTCTTATTTTTATTCTGGGTATTTAGGTCATTTACTTTAGTTCAATTGCTTGGTCTCCTAGTGTGTGAATTTTTCAAACTGGTAGATTTGTTATTGTTTTGCCTATGTGGAGATGGCTAAGGACTTCATTTGACTTTCACAGAACCATTTTTTTTATTGCTTTCATGTTTATTTTCTACATCAGTATGCTAGGATTAAGGCTAGCAGTCTAATCTAGTGTCCTTCTTGTTGCATTTTGTTTGATAAAACAAATTACGTTTTCTTTTGGTCCAGAAGGACCAATCCATACCTGGCAGGCAGTTAGTATTTCTTCAAGACTCAGATGATACCCACATCTGTCATCTTTCAGAACAAAAATGGAGATGACATACATGGCATCCTTTGGGATCACTGAATATTGAGGACTGAATGCTATGATGGCCAGAGACTTGTAAGATGTTCATGTCTTGTAAAACTGTACTGTCTGATGATCAACATGACATCTAAGTTACAGAGGATGAATTCCAGAGAAGCACAAAACTCTTGGTTCAGAGGCAATATCTTTTATTAGACCAACTAAAAAGCAGCAAAGAAATTCTTTCTTTGAAAGATTTTGTGCACACACGTCCTTCTTCAAGCTGAGAAGAAATCAAAAATTGTAAAAAAAAAACAAAACCTTGTAGGTAGAAAATAAACTTCATTTTGCACATGGGGATAGAAGCTGGAAGTGTATGTCACTTCTGATCATTTGAACTTATTCTAGTCAGCCTTTTTTCCAGTTTGAGAATCACAGGAAAGCTAGCACATGGTAGCCTGTACTTATAAGGATTCATTAGAGTACCTCCAAATGGGTATTTCATATAAAGAAAAGTATGAATTTAGAATTCTTGCATCTTTGCTCTTCACTTGTTCTATTTACTATTGATTATTTTTTAAATCTCAAAGTACAGAAAAGGTCTGATGGAGATCTTCAGCTGCTTCATTAACTTCAAGAAGCAATCATGACAGCACAACAGGCATAACAGGGCTGGCATGACAGGATGTGATGGTCCATGACATTCATACTGGAGGGACAGCAGTCTGTTAAAAGAAAAGAAAGAAGTAGGTAGTTCTGGTTAGTGGCTGGTTCAAGATAACTGTGTCAGCAGAAGACAGAGACCTGATATCTCCCAGAACCTTCTTGATCTACTTTCAATTAAATTGAGAGATCTACTAATCTATCTATTGATAAGGAAAGTTGTCATGGCCAAAGGTTTCGACATAAAGATATAAGGAGTTCAAAAAATCTGAAATTTCCTGGATGCAAAATAAGGGCTTGCAGAGTCAGGTTGTTGTTTTCCACAACACCATCAACAGATTTGGGCTGCCTATCAGTGTGGAGCAGACAAAGATAGCAGTTGGTTTTCAAAAGAATGGAAAAGAACTATGGAGACATTTGGTGGCACTAAAATGGTGGACTGTGTGGTCAGTATTGGCTATCTGAGAAATCTCAATGTATTCGGAAATCATTGTTCTAAGGATATTGAAAGGAAGATAAAGTTCATGTGTGGTGTCAAAGGTGACCTGAAGCCAATATGGGAGAAACAAAGCAGTCTTCCTTGATTTAAAAACTAAATTGGTGTATGGTCTCCCTCTTGCTTCATGTGGAAGAGAGAAGATCATTTGAGAAGGGTGACAGATGAAGATAGCTTTTAAAATGAGATGTTTCAGATGGATACTTGTGGTCAGCTGATGTAAAAAAAAAAAAAAAAAATCAGAAAAAATATCAGTGCAAGATATCATCATTAATGGAACAATGAGAAGAATGCTTTAACTCTTCATCTGCTATATGAAGGGTGGCCACTGGTTAAAACTGCTTTTTGACCTGGTAAAGGGGAACAGACCAGACTGGATGACTTAACTTAGGGCTGTCGCAACTGGCAGCCCATAGGCTGCATGTGGCCCATGATGGGTTAAATTGTTGCTCTTGGGCTCCAGTCCAGCTTCCCCTCCTCACCATTCCTCCAGCTGCAGGTTCCCTCTCCCTTCAGTTTCCCTTTCCTGCCCCTACCCATGCCTTAAGGGGCAGGACAGTGCAGCACAGCACAGCCCAGCCTTCAGTGCCAAGGGAGCCTGCAACCAGGAGTGACTAAGTGGTGCTATACAACAGGAAGGTTCAGGGAGCAGCAGCAGGGGGTGCCTGGGCATGTGGTATAATGAGAGGGGGAGGAGAGATGGTGCAACAGGGAGGTGCGATGCAGCTGTGGGTGGTTCCTTGGGTGCACAGTGCAATGGGGAGGGTGTAGAGCAGTGGGGGGAGGTGCAGCCCCTGGGACCTATGAACCTTGCTGGTAGGACCTGAGCAGCACCTAGACTCCTGGCAGCCCTGGTTGAACTTTTAGTATTGGGCTCCCCTTTGCCAGAGATAATGATGATGATAATTTTAAAATTACCATTTTTGGGCCCCCTTTCTGTCCAGGCCCTGGGCAGTCTCCTGGTTCACCCATGCCTGTGTCTGGCTGAGGGGCATGTGGCCCCCAGACACTTGCATGTTGGACAGCCCTGACGTATCTAATTTGGTGCACTAGATATTTAGAGACAGCGTGCTGAAGCAAAAGACTGAGCACAGCGAAGAGCTGGAATACAGGGCATGGCTGTTCCCTGTGGTTATAAGGCTCAGGAGACAGAGGAACAAAGGATTTTCTTTGATATTTTAATTTTATGCAGATATTTTGTCTTATTTTGTTCCTTTGTCCTTTTTCACATTTTTGTGGTAGGACCCTTGGAGCAAATTGATGGAGCACGCACCTGCCCTCTTAAAACCAAAGCCCAGGGGTGTCAAACATATGGCTCACAGACTGGATACAGCCCACAGAGTGGCTCTGTCTGACCCACTGGGCTACTAACAGGCTACTGGTTGTTGTGGGGCATGGCCTGCCTTGGAATTCAGGGCTCTTTGACCTTGTGGGTCACAACCATCAGCAGCAAGCTTTGCTTGCCACCACCACTCTTGGACAGTTGCTCCACACTTAAACCCTATCCTTTGGATCCACTGCTACTGATGGACCACTTGCTGCTTCTGGACCAACTGTTTCCTCTGGGTTTTTCATTGCTCCCGCAAGGCCCATTGCTTATCCGCCATTGCAGTGGCCATAGCAGCTGCCCATGAGCAGGTCATAGGCTTGATCTTGCCCACAAGGAGTTGTGCAGTCTGGATCTTGCCAAGGGCTCCAGATACATTTGACACCCTTGATTTAGAGGGTAGTGAGTCTCTAATAAAAATTCCTTTCTTAAATAAATTTAGCAGATTTTGGTTACTTTTCACCATCTTCCCTGGAACTTGGGTGGTTTTATTTGCGTATTAATTACTGTATTACAGTTTGTCTTGTATCTTGGCTTTTCTTAGGAGAAAGCAGTACTTCATTTCTTTGAACCTGTTTAGATAGACACTGACCTTTCAGCTTTTAGTTTATAGTTGTGTATAGTGACAGTGATCAGATTATTTTATCTCATTTTATTAGCACAAGATAAGAGTTTCCATTCTCACTTCCATCTGAATTTACTGTTTCCAGTTTTGCATGTACAGAAACCTGACCAAGTCGCTTCTATTCAAACCTTTTCTGATATTAATTAATTTGGTTTGCAGGGTTCATCTGAGGTTGGGCAATATTGCTTTTGAACAGATGAGAAAATAAGCAGTAGAGGCAACTTGCCAGTCCCTAGTCAGACTAGAAATAGAGTACTGGATTAGGGAAGACTGTACTTTGGCCCTAATTAAAAAAAAAAATCTTGTTCTTTTGCTGTCAGAATCTTTCCTCACAAGTCAATAAGAATGTGACTATGTACAAGTGAATTTAAGAGCAATTTTCAAACTCTTTAAAAGCAACTATATTTAACATAGTTACAAAACTCTCTATTTCCTGATAATTTGAATTTCTCCTCTTGGACAGAATTAATTGAAATTGAAGGATTTGAGCTGACACTAGTACCTTGTGTTACCTAGTAAAACTGCTCCAGTATTAAGTTTGCTTTATCTAAAGGTAAAGTTGAGGAGATCTGGCTTACTTGTGTCACTTACACAGGTTCCTGCACACTTAGCACTTAAGGTATGTACAGACATTTGAGGAGGATAAGGGGAGGTTAAATCAAGTTAAAAATGGCTACTTGATCTAAGGTAAATCGGAATGGAGGGGGTAATGGGGTTATCGGGGGGGGGCAGGTGAAGTCTGTGGGTGGGATTGAAAGCCAGTCAACCTTACCCACCAATGAACAACCCTTCTGCCCCATCCTGCCCTCTCCCCACCTTGACTTGCTTCCTGAGCTCCTGGAACTGGGGAACATGGGTAAAAACAGCACAGGGAGCTTGAAGAATGGGGGACTTAGGGGGTTTGGGAGGGGTTGTCTGGGGGTGGAAGGAGGTGCTGGGGGTCCAAAGATACCTGGTGCCATGTTGGTGCAGGGGTAGGAAAAGCATCGCCCTGGGGCTGCAGCCAGTGACTGGGCTTTCCCAGCCCTGGGGTTGTTCTGGTAACTGTATAAAAGTTTGGTTACACCAGGTCTGCCATTTTTAAATGCATCTTACTGTCCTGAACTTCTGTGGAGTTTATATTTAGATTGACCTAACTAGGGATCTAAGTTTAAGGTCTGCACTTGGGTGCACCCAAGTTGGATTAGGTGGCCATTTTTAAGGCAGTCTTAACCTCACTGAATGTCTTTATGTACCCTTAGGGTGTGCCCCAACAAGCGGCATGCATATTTGTGCCACTGCTATTTGTCCCCAGGCATGCCCCTGCATGTGTGCTTTGGCGTGTGGGAAATTGCCCCCAGTGGGGTAGGGGAAGCTGGAGACAGCACCTGTGCTGGCCCCAGCAGCCTTATTTTGGTGCCTTCTCGGGCAGGGCAGTGTTGAGCTGGTTGCTTGGAGCCTGGCCAGCAGCCAGAGCATTACTCTGGTTGGCCAGGCTCCTTTTCTGGTGGTACATACTGCTGCCACATGCACCACACCACTTTTTTTAGTGGCATTTTTTTTTTACGCCAGGATCTCCTAGTGTAGCAGTGTGGCAAACAGGTGCACATGCACCTCATGTAGTTTGCAGCGCCTCAAATGGGTTTGAGTTGCTGCAAACTGCACCGACGAGCTCATCAGGATGCACCCTTAGAGTCTTTAGCAGCTGCTGTGCCATCCTGAGTGGCACCTCCCTCTCATGTTTTTTAACTGCTCCAAGTGAATCCATTCCTTAAAATTTAGGGCCTAAATCATCTATTATCATTGTAAAACCATCAACATTTATCACAACAAATACCTAATAAGTCCACGTCCTTATTCTTATAACTAATATCACATTTATTCAGTTACTGTTTTGCTTATCTAGTTCTTGAATGCAGTTCTTGTTTAAAAATAGAAGTTTATTTCTAGATGTTGCCTTCTGTATTATATTATATGACAGTGTATGGAAATTAGCCAGTAATTTATTTGCTTGATCTTTGGATAGTACTTAAGCATTCCGAGTTGAGTACATACATCTCAATTTCAGTAAAGAAACAGGGTTCTGGTTATGTAGACTAGTTTTAATCCTTAGAAGACTTTTATCCGGTATTTCCTTATAGAATTTTTAAAACTGCTTTATTTTTGTCTGATGTTTATGACAGGTATGTTTTTACTTGTATCTTACCAGTTTTCAGATACCTTAATAACTTTAGGTGAAGTTTTGTATAGTTGTATTTTTAGTCTTTCTGTTTATTCGTATTGAATATGAATGTTATAACTTCTAGAATGCTCTTGTTAGTGTAGAAGTATATTGTAAGATCTTACAAATTTTCTAGAACTGTCTCTACTTAAAGGAATGTAGGGCAATTTTAAACCAAGCCTCCTTTAATTGGACACTTAAATCTAGACCTGTATAAGACTATTTCAGAAGTGGCCCTTGCTAACCACAGTTGGACTTAATTTTTCACATTGCTAAACTTAATGTCATTTATTAAAAAAACCAACAACACAGGGAAAGTTAACTGTTTGTTGCATCCCCGTTACAAGTCATCTGTACTACTTCTCCCTTCATTTGTAAGCTAACTTTGTTTGTTCTTGTTTCTCATTAAGTCATTTAGTAAAATGGTTTAATACTACCAGCATTTAATTCACATGCATTTTGTTTAATGGTTTCTTTTTGTAAATGTAACTTATTTGGTTTTTCATGGGGACTTGAAAGCGCTGGATTTATTTTTCTCTTACAGCAGGTTATCAAGCAGTTCTACAAAAGAACAGACAAGTTTTTAATAACATTCTTTGATTTGGTGGATTAAAACTGCTTGCATGCAACTTAGATTCAGTTTAAGCCTTTTTATTTTAAATTTCCTGAAGCACAATATATTAAAAGTACAAAAAAATCAATATATTCTCTAAGGAAGTCCCATCAGTAATCATTTTTGTTTAATTAGCAAACTGGATTTATAGACTGCTGTGAAGTCAAGCGGTAGCAATCAAATGAACCTTTGCTGCTGACATTAATTTACAGGGGTCAACAGGACAAAACTTCACGACATGATAGCTGATCTGGGCGATGATGAGCTACCCCACATCCCTTCAGGAATCATTAATCAATCTAGGTCACCCTCTTCTAGAATGACTGATCATGAAGGTGCAAGAGCAGAGGAAGGTACAAAAATTACTATCCCCTCAAAAAAAAAAAATGCTGTTACAGATTTCAGTAAGACATCAACATTTTTTACAACTCTTCTCATGTTTTTGCCAGACTACAACTTGAACTTCTCCATCTTTCGTATATGTCAAATTAATCCAAACCAAAAGTTTACCTCTCAGGTGTTTTTAAATCAGTCTTGTGTGAAACTGTGCTAGTTCCAACAGTGTCAATTCTTAAGTCACTCTCTGCAGAGTCCCATTGTAATCCAACGTTAAACTTTTTAAGTCTTGGTAGAAAAAAATGGTGAGTATTCAGTTTTGATAAGCCATTTGTGTTGAAAGGTGAACTGTAAAACTATGTTCATGTGTAGTAAAGTAGCTACACAGGAAATGTATTTGGTTTTCTGTTTTCCAAATTGATATTATTACTTACATAGTTGTAGTAACTTCTTATTCAGCTGTTGTACCTATGTCCTGTCCTATCCTGTTCTCTTCTCTCTCTCTCTCTCTCTAAGACAGATTGCTTTCCCCATACCCCGTGAAAGAAGTTCAGTGGAAAACTGCGTATTTAGCTGGATTAAATTGGAGGAGATTGGTTACAAAAGTTTATGCATCAGCATTTCACATCTCAGTTTCATTTGATGCCAAAAATGTTACAAATTAAGGCTATCATCTCTCTTGTAGAGCATATTTAAAGATTTCGTACTGATTCCAGTTGTCCAGATCTTCACAGTAGCCTAATGTCCTGGTGTAATCTCAAATACCTAAAAAAAAATTTAAGTTTTTAACAACAACATAAAAATTGCCCAACATATTTTATAAGTCACACAGTTTCCAGTGTCTCCTTTTATCTCCCTTAATAACTGTAGTTTTATATAATGTGTTTAAAAAAATGAAAAGGAAGAAGGTGGTAATCAGGATGTAATAGACATGGTATTGGGGTTTATCATTGGAAAACTCAGAAGTTTAATTTTGTATAAGACTGCCTGCATTCTGCAGCTGAGAGAAGCTCATGTTGCAGCACGTTCACACTGGCTCTTGTACCTGTGTATATCCCCACTCTTGTCCACACAACAGCCTGCTGTATCACCTAAAGCTGGGTGCACTTTGGTAGAAATCCCAGGGATTCCTGCACAACTCGCACAGAGTCCCTACTTCAATGCATGCTCATTGTATTTTACGTCACCTGCTAACATTATAAGGAATTCTGGGTGTTTGACCGTTTGATTCCTCATTCCCATTTTTTTCCTCTTCTCTGTCCCATAACTCATTTCTGCACCATTTCCAAATGGTCACTGCAAACTTTGATGACACAGAAGACAAAATGTGCATTTCTGCTGTACTTAAGACTCCACAGCTGTCGCAGGATGAATATCAAAACTGAAATGTTTAGGAAAAAAATTAACAGCACACCTGAAATTGAGGGAGGATTTCAACTTTGTCAGTCTAATTGAATTTTTATCCAGAAACCCTGCTTTTTCCAAAGAGCAAAATGCCTAATTTCCACTGTACATTCCCAAACCAATGCATATTCTTTTAATTCTAAAATGCAACACCATAATCTGGTTAAAATATTTGACTGGCAAAACTGAAACCTATTTACATGCCTTAAAAAAAACAAACCACCAGTTCTATAGTTTACCATTAACTTTTGATGGGGACAGTGACTTTTCAAGGCTACTTCTATGCATCTAGAGTGCAGTGAGGCATGAAGTTGTTTATTCTCAATACTTCCACAAATCATTCTAGAAAAAAAAGTGTCCTCTGTCTTCAACTTAGCCATTTTTCACTGCTTGGTATTTACTACTGTGAACCTAACTTCAGTTCATCAGTTTGATTTTCTGTGCTTTCAACATTTGAGTATTCTTATGGAGAGTTATAGTATGAGAGTTATATTATCATCATGTTTCTTATTCCTTTTCCTTATCTGTCTTGACTTACTAGAACTGAATTGTACAACCTAAATTATTATTATGCTTTGATAAAGAATTTTTAAGCTAATTCATGTCTAATCCGTGTTGTACAAAGCAACATAGTAAACAAGTTTATATCTTTTAATTCCTTATATTTTGTGTTCTGCAGCTTCATAAATTGAGTGAAACAGCATGCTTCACTCTGTGGAATGAATAAGAAAGAAACCATTCTACTAACAGTTAATGTTGCCTTTAGGGTTTTCTCTCTTTTGCAGACAAGTTGAAAGCTTTTTTTTTCTTTTTTTTTTTTTCCAGACAGTTTTGATTTTGGGCAAGTCCCCTATATGTCCTTGTGAGACTAGGCTATAGTTCATGCTGATGAATATTCGTGTATGCAAGCCTATGCTACTTTTGCATTACTGAAGAGTAGAATTCTACAGTAAAGGGCATACTTGGCAGTTTTGTGTGCCTATCAGGAGTACTATTCTGGCTTCCAGCTATTTCATGGTATCTCTGAAGTTGCAGCTCTCCGTACAGATGGAGAGATTTGAATGCAGTTGTACATATTTACTTTCTTCTGTATTTTCTTTTAAACTTGTTTTTTTTCTTTTCTATTCTTTGGTGCAGTGTAAACTGCAACTAAGTTAAGAATAACTCCATGTATAGAATAGGAATTATTTTGTTTGCATACGTGTACTAATTTAGGACTTCATTGGAAACATGGCTTATTTCAGAATAATGGGGTAGTTGAGGCTAGTTCAGCAAACATAGTTATTTGCATGTGCATGATGTTTCTGATAAATTATCAGCAAAATTACCTGTTTGTAACAGGGCATAGTCAAGTAATTAAAACCCTGTATCACCATAATTTGTCTATATTCTGAACCTTTTTTAAAAAAAGAGAAAGGTAGGGATGAGGAAGAGGGGACCACCCCCATTGTGTAGTTCAAAAAGGTAGTTGCTGGTTTTTAAAGACTGGCCACACAGGAATACCAGTATGCTCTGTTGTCAGAATTCTTCCAAGGTAGATGGAGTTTATGTTAACAAAGGCATACTGTGTACCACTGTAGGAAAACTACTTCCTGAGAAGCTCTATAGTAAAAGTACAGATGTGCTAGTATACTTGTGTCTGCATGTGGGCCTTCTGCTGGACCAACTATGCTAGTCAGGTATCCTATCTTTTCACATCTGTGGTAAACATAGCTCAGGTGCCCAAAGTCTGTGCAGTAGACCTGATCTTGTTTGCATTTCTGTTAGAGACTCCAGGGAATACCTTTTCATTGTGGTCCACAGGATAGTAATCTAATTCAAATAGATATAAAGACAAGGAAAAAGTTATTGACGATCTATGAGAGAGAGAGCCTTGACTTGAGTGTTTGCCAACTAAAAAGAATTGTGTCTAGAGTGGAAAGTCTTATTTCCAAGAGAAGAGTTGATAACAAGTGGTTGGAAATTTAAAACAAATTAAGTACTTGATAGTGCTGTTGTTAAAACTATATACATTCTTGTTCAGTATAGCCCCAAAACAGATTTCATTTAAAAAATTGCAAAATAATTTAAATATTTTTATTTTTATACGCTTCTAATTTATTTTTTAAAATGTATAGTGAAGAAATAAATGCACTTCTCTCTGTTTTAATTGGAAACATTAAATTAGAAATATTTTGCCTTACCAGGTGTCATGAATCTGGTGCACAGCATACTAGCAAATAATGAATTTTTCTCAGAAGCATCCATAAACACAAAACTTGATATAAATTGGGATTATTTGGGGCGGGGGGGAGCTAGGAATGGAGGGTGGAGGCATAGGTGATGCTGAAGAGTAAGAAGTGTGAATGAGTGCTTCATAAGTGATATGCACATGAATCCAGAATTAAGTGGCCCAACTTTTGTTTTATTTGGTACTGTCTGATTTTTAAAAAATGTAAAGTTTCATAATGTACTTAGCACTGTTTACCTAGATAATTTGAATATCAGTTTTATGTCTTCTGAAAGTTATCAAAACCCAGAACCTTGAGAGAGTGCATTGCAGAAGTTAGTAATTGTAAACGTTACTTATTCTTGTGTTTTAAAAATGGTGCGTCTGGCTGGTAGAAGTGAAGTTTTGCATGGTGTGTAAAAGCTGAAGGTGATAGTCATGTAGGTGTGTGTTTTCATCTGTATAACTTTGTACTTAAGAAATAATTACTCTGAAGGAAATGAGAGCAGCATGATCAAGTGAATTGGGGTCTGGGAGAAAGTTCCTTGCTTCCTAGTGGTCTGGTCACTTCACCTCCCTGTGGCTCAGTTTCCCTATCTGTGAAGCAGGGGCAGCAGTGACCTCCTCTATAAAGTGATTTGAGATCTGATGGAAAGCACTGTATGAGGCCCAAGTATTACTTTTACTGTGAGTTCATTGTTATGTTCATCTTTTCTTTTCTTTTCCATTCAGGAGACAAATTTATAATGGTTTAAGTTTGGTTAATAAGAGTTCAGCTTTTATGCGCTGCTTTGCCTTCAAGCAATAACTAATACAGTTTTGGTTTTTGGTTTCTTTTTTCTTTTTCATTTGGTAAGTTTTGCATTTTTTCCTTGAGACTTAAGAAACTGTTTTGTTCTTTGTAGCTGAGCCAATAACGTTTCCATCTGGAGGAGGCAAGTCTTTTATTATGGGTTCTGATGATGTTTTGTTAAGTGTACTGGGCCTTGGAGACCTTGCAGACTTGACAGTAACAAATGATGCAGACTATAGTTATGATGTAAGTGCAATTTTATTTTAAAATTATTTATACAGTTTAATTTAATTATAGTTATTTTCAGAACATTCCAAAATTTTTAAGAGGGATTAACTTAGTAGTGAGCGCTGCTATATTGGGGGAAGGCATGCTTCATGAGTTTGCAAAGCAGTTTGCAAAATCAAGATGAAACATGATTAGATTTTTAATTAAAGAACTTGTAATTCACATTTGTGACACATAAAATACAAACAAGTTCTATATTCATATTATGATGAGATTTATCCCCAAAACTAAGCACTAAAAGATGTGTAGATAAATCTTTATAGTAACTTTTATATATGTCCCCTTTTTTATTAATGTCACCTGTGCAAATTGTATATAGTAGTATGTGATGGCTTAACATTTTAGCGTTAATTTTAGTATAGATTTGTGGGATGTTTTTATTTTATTATCCCAGTGTGTTCTCAGTTTCTTTCATATTGTATAACATGACATTCTGTGCACAATATGCATAACATATTGCATAATATTATTGCAAAAAATGCATAACAATTTTTATATGAAATTGTTATTGGTTTGTGAAGTTTATCATGGGAGTATGTCCAGGTAAGTCTTTATATATTGAAATCTATTTAAAATTATATTGCATTTATGGCTTGGATCAGTAAGAGCCTTTCGATTTTGTTGGTTGTTTTTATAACTTTTTTCTGTAATCTTGAGTGTGTAGTTCCATTTTTTTTAAACTAAGTTTATGGTACCACTGTTTCTGTTGGAAACCATTTTTGGTGATTACTCAGATTTCTTTTTAAACGCCTTGTGAAATGAAAACTTAAATGTTTATTGCATTACCATAGTCCAAAATTATAATAAATGCTGTTAGTCAACATCTTTTTTGGTTTTGTTTTTAAAAAAAATTTCATTTTTATTTAAAAATGATTTGCCAACATATTAATGCTATAAAGCACTTAACTTTGTCTTGTTTTAGAATTTAATAGCGCACATTTCTTCTTAAATGACAAATAAAAACATGAATTGTTTATATTTCTAACATCTTTATAATGGCCAATCAATTATTGTATTCCTTCAAAAAATCTAAAATATAGATAGTGCAAGAACCACATACATATACATCAGGACTTTTAGATCTCAGAACAGTGATTCTCAATCAGGGTGTTGCAACACCTGGGGTGCCTTGAGATCCTTTGAAGGATCTATGGGTGATTCACAAGATAAACTTACATTTTTCAAATAACAATTTATACTAATAAAAACATTCTGACCTTCTGTGATGTTTCCGTGTTTTTTGCCTCAGAAGAATTGCTCTATTATTTATAGTGTAAAAGAAGAAAAAAAGATGGGAAAACTAACAACTGGCATTTTCTGAGGCATACTTTGAGCCTAACAAAGAATGCTATAACTCTAAAAAGATTGAGGATCACTCTATTGAAATAAATAGCCTCTATCACATACTACATTTGTTAGCATTAAAGGTGAACTGTGAAATCCAAATGCTTTAAAATTGAATTTATTATAGTATTAATATAACAAATAACATCAAGAAACAGGGCAATTAACTTCAACTGTCAGTTTAAATCTTAACCTTTAAGACATACAACTCTGCTGTCTTTAATTTGTTTTACTATAGCCTGGTCTTGGGGTAACAAGATTTACTCCAATACAATATAGATAATAGGAAGCAAACTAGCATTTTTTGGGTAGTTTGTACAGCAAATTACAGTATATTCAGTTTTCACACTTTATAGATTTCACTGAAACGTTAGAAAATTAAGCAAACGGGCCATTTTCAAAACCATTTTCTATAATGTTTAAAGTATGAACACTTTAAAGATGACGGCCTCACACAATGAGTTTTATGCTCTAAAATACAATAATATTTACAGCAATGTATTAACTTTAATTGCCTTAAAACAGGGGTGTGAAATATGCCTGGGGCTGAGTCCAAACTTCTGGGCTTTTCCTGGGCTGGATCTGTAGAGTCAGTGGCTGCAATGGTGGGGTGGGTGTGGTGGGCTAGGTGGTCTCAGGGTGTGCAGGGCTGTCAGGCCCTTGGTTGCCTCCCTGCCACCAACAGCCATGTCTGGCAGGGTCCATGGATCCCAAATTCTGTGGCAGGCCACATGCATGACAGCCCTGCCTTAAACTGGTTTCATGAAGTACCTTAATTTAGGGGTGTACTGATAGAGGTTTTTGGAGCTGATACCGATAGCCAGTTTTAAGGAGGTAGATCCACTGATACCAATCCACTTTCCAATACACAGCTCTTCAGCTTAGAGCTGCATCCAACTGGTAAATCTGGTGTGGTGGAAGAGGAAGGGAAGGGGTGTGTGGGGGAACAGATCAAGGCCCCTGTGGTGAGGGAGGGAATGGGGCCGGGGCAGGTGCTGACCAGATGGCGGGGTGGGGAGGGGGGTGGGACAGAGCTGCAAGTGGATTTGGCAGGGATGGGTGGGGAGGAGTATGTTCTGAATCAGCATGGGGCAGGCTGCAGCTGCGGGCTGGGGTCAGGCAGGGAAGGGAGGGGTGCTGAAAGGCGGGGAGCGTCTTCCACCGATGTGCGTGGTTTGTCTGGTGGCTCCTGCTGCTGTTCCTGCCGCTTGTCTGGGAGGGCGTGTGCCCCCAAATCTGCCCACCCTGCCCACTCCCTCCTGGATGAACAGTAGGAACAGTGGCAGGAACTTCCAGACAAGCTGCGCATAGCAGTGGGAGCTGGCTGCCCCCCCAACCAAATGAGCCATGCCTCTATGCTGTGTTTGCGCCGGCCCCAGCCGGGCAGCCCCAGCCTCAACCCCACACCCTCCCTCACTGGCGGCTTTTATCTGCCCTCCCCCTTCCCCTTCTACTACACCTGACTTACCAGCTACATGCAGCTCTTAACGCTGCCGGCTCTGCTCGTCATTGACTACGTACTGCCCTGCAGCTGCGCGCGGGTATTTATTGGACAGATTATTGGTCACATCGGTCAAATTTTCTTTATATCAGTGCTGATCTGATTTCCGACCGATGTATTGGTGCACCTCCGCCTTAATCATTTATCCTTAACTCTGGAATGATCTTAAAATAAACTGAGTTAGTAAAAATTAAACTTTAATAATAACAGCTTATCTTATCTCAGAGCTTAGTGTTTACTGATTAAATGTGCGAGCACTGAGGTATTTTATGTATTATTCCCATTTTTATGTGGGGAATTTAAAGTATTGGAAGATCAGGTGATATACTTAAAATGAAGTATCAGAAGACTTGCATTTGTGGGATTAGGCTGCATTCTTTCTGCTGAATTATCTTCCCCTGGATCCCATTGAAGTGCATCAAAGTTTTGACCCTTTTGAATATCAATAGCCATAGGTTGCATGTGGCCTTTTGTGGTGCATGTCATAATCACCCTGCTCCAAGGGCTTAAAAGGCAAGGTGTCACTGGTTTTCTGACCACTTGTAGCATTCAGACTGAAAACAACATCATGTCTCTCGGATGCTTTTAAATTGAAAGATGGCAAATGTTGTATAGCTTAGATTTTTCCAATTCCAATTTCTTTCAGCAATCTGAACTTGAATTTCATTATGTGTTTAGGGGTCATTTGCATGAATCATCTTGGTGATATCAGAGCCTTCCAACCTTAAGTCCTGTCTAACTTGCAAGCCTCATCCTGCTTATCAGTGGCCATCGCTGTTCTGTTTTGCCTGAGAGAGAAAAATATGCTCGACTGGTGTTCCCTCTGTCATTTGTTTCCAATCCAATCACAAGACATGCTTCTTAAGCTACATTTCAGTCAATGAAAGTCACCTCTGAGCCTAAGAACATGAGCGTCAGTAAAATCATTCATATGTCAAAAATTCTCAGCAATGTTACACCAAAACCTTCCTGAAAGAAGAGTTTGACATTTAAAGGAACTTGACACTAAAATAGATTTGGCACCATGGACTGGTACTAACACAAGTACTGTTTCGGGGGGGGGGAAGAAACATGGTTACAGACCCTGTTTTCTTACTTTTTCTTAAATAGGAATCAAAATATCAGCCCTCCATAAAAATTCACTGAGCCCTCCACCATTACAGAGACTATTATTTCAGACTTTGTTGTAAGTCTGACATGTAATAAAATATACCACAGAATCAATTTAGCAGATTGATATCAACACAGTTGCGTGATCTTTGGGAAAGGTTTCTGAGAGAAGCCAGCCAGATATTTCAGTCAGAGGAAGGAACCTTTGAACACCCTTGACAGTGTGCTTTTTGGCCTGTGCTGATTAGATGGTTATCTTGCTTCAACCCTCTCATCATTTTCCCTTAGTTTCTGCTTTTCTCCATATATCCTCTTTCCTCCTGGCTCATCCCCTACATTTCCCTTCCCTTCACTTTCATTCTGTTCAGCTTGTTTTTCATATCTAAATACACCCTGCCTCCCTCTTCCCGCCCCCCCAGTCACTGAAGTAACATTACCATGTTCATTTGATTTGTTCACTCTTCTCCTTTACTTTCCCAGTTTTTCTTGTCTGTTTAGATTGCAAGCTCTTTGGAACAGTATTTAAACAGTTACTAGGACAAAGAGGCCCCATTCTTGGTTGGTCCCTGGGGTACATGCATGATTAATGATAGCAGTTGACAGTGCAGATATTGGTATTAGCACACAATGTAGGGTCCACGATCCTGGTTTGGGTAGCAGTAGATTGGCTGCTTCCATCCTAGCCAGCTACATTTTCACTGACCAACAAGAAATCAGTTTATGATGGAATGGAAATAGGCTATGTATAGCCTGTATCCATGTAACATCACTTAATGAGATTTTACCTGAGAAAATATCAAAGATGGGTGCCCTTCCCCATCCCTTCCCCCAACAGGGGCACTTTCCACAGTGGATCAGAGGCAGGTTGGGGAACTCCCCCAAGTCATCTTCAGATGCAAGGGACCTCAAAAGATTTGGCCTTTCACCTAAAATGTATTGGAACTACAAATAATCAGACTAGGCAATAGTTGTTCCAATGTGTTCTGTAGAAAATCTGCAGAACAGATTTATATTGATAATGGATACATAGTAGTGCAAGAGCATACCACTCTTTTGCTAATCTGTATCAAGAGGCTCTCTAGCTGTATGTCACCATCATGGGATAAACCACAGCTTTCCATCTTTCAGAAATCAGTGACAGCCCAAGAGATACTTTTAGCAGACAGTCAGCCATTTGTGAACTGTCATTGCTGAGGTCCATCACAGAACTAGTATTCTAATAATGAGGAAATCCTGTGGGACTTGTTAGTAAGACCAGCACAAAATATCCAATCTTTTCTTTCAAGGCAGACATGCACCCTTCCTCAGCTGCAGGAGGCTTCCACTCACCATGAACCTCAGGACACGTAAGCTATTCCACTTAAATTAAGGCAAATAGCCAAAATGACACAGGAGAAAACCAATATAATTCTAATATTTCTGAGAGAATTCTACTGAGTTACATTCTCTTGAAGGCTATTTTATCTTATATTCTACTTTTAGACTGCCTGAAATAGGATCATAGGAGAGTAGGGTGGGAAGGGAAATCAGGAGGCCTCTAGTACAGTCCCCAACTCAGGAAAGGATCATTCCTGACTAAACTATTCCACTCTAGTGTGTCTGTCTGACTAGCTCTTGAAAATTTCCAAATACGGAGATTCCGTAACTTCTAGGTAGCTTATTCCAGTGCTTGATCACCCTTACAGTCAAAGTTCTTCCTAATCTCCAACCTAAATTTCTTCTTCTACAGCTTAAGGCCATTTTTCCTAGTCCTGTCTCCTACAGCCACACAGAATAGTCTCAACTTTATCCTCTCTGTAATCACCCTGTGGTCACCAACCAGTGGATCTTGAGCCACTGGTAGATCTCGGAGCCTCTTGGAGTTGGTCTGAGGCTGGGGTGGGGGGCTGAGTGCACACGTGCGCCCCAGCCCAGGACGTCAGTCTGTGGGAGGGGGAAGGGGCGGGGGCTAGATTGAGGCCACCGCGGTGAGGGCCTGTGCCCCAGAGACAGGAGCAGGGGCCCTGGCCGGGTGGGACTTGCCTGCTGAGGAGGCCCGCCCCCAAATAATTTTTTCCCCTCTGCTTCAATCTGCCCCCTTGCCCCTCCCCACAGACTTGCCTGCTGGGGCAGAGCACAGTGTACAGTAGATCTTGGGTTGTTTTTAAATGCCAAAGGTGATATACTTAAAAAGGTTGGAGACCACTGCTGTTGTTATTTGCAGACTTTTATTAAATCCCACTTCCCCCTCCCCCCAGTCTTCTTGTCCCCAGATTAAACAGTCTTCCAGTTCTTTCAGCCTTTCATAAGTCATGTTTCCCTGGCCTCTATTTTTCTGTCTCTCCACTGGACTTTTTTCCAGTTTCTCCATCTTTCTTCAGGTGTGGGACCCTAAACTGGTCACAGGTGAGGCCCCACATACCCTGAGTAGAGCAGTAGAGTCACTGTCTTTGATTTGTAAGTCACACTTCTGTTAATACAGTCCAACATGCTGTTGGCTTTGTTTTGCAACAAGAGCTCACTGTTGGCTTGTATTCTACTTATGGCCTACTCTAACCCCCCAGGTGCTTCTCTGCAGTACTGCATCTTATTTAGTCACTCCCCAATCTATTTTTGCATGTAGTTATTCTGTCCCAAGTGAAGGACTTTGTACTTCTCCTTGTTGATTTTCATCTGATAGTTTTTAGACCATTTGTAGAGTTGACTATCATACAGGTGATGACATGGCATTGTTCTCGTGCTACGTTGTTCCTAAGCAGCTATTGCTATTTCAGGGCATATCAGTAAATATACAGTAAGGGAAATGTTGATGGTCAGCAGTAGCTCTTGCTGAAGTGTTGTTGCAGAGGGATAATGATGGCTATACTGCAGAACCAAGATAAGATACAGATGTAAAATTGCTGATTTGAAATTCTTAATGTTAACTTAGAATAGGGGCTGGCAACCTATGCCCATGCAGCTGGATCCAACCTGTGTTGCCTTTTAATCTGGTCTGTGCAGCCACGGCTTTGGTAGTGTTGGGCTCTCCCTGTGCTACACCACAGTTAGTTGCCAGGAGCTCTGGCAGAGGGAAACTGTTCCTGCACTGCCATGATTAGCTACATGGTACTCAAGCACAGGGGAAGCTCTTACTGTACCATGCCAAAGTCGGATGGCACAACCTTTCACGGAGCAGGTCTTTCACTGTGCTGAACTGTGCCACAGGTGAGCGGTGGGGAGAAGCAGCACTGTGCCTGCCTATCTCTGATCTGAGCTGGGTTATTCTGGGCCTGCCACCTGAAAATGTTGCCACCCCTTAACTTACATTCAACAAAAGAGAACGCTTTCTTTTGAGGAAAATTCATTCCTGTAAGCCAGCAGCACATGAACTGTTTTACCGGTGGATCATACATTAAAATCAGAATGGGCTGAGGGCTGTATAGAAAAGCATTGCTTGAGCTCCACGTGCACGGTAAGCTCTGAGCTCGCTGCCATGCTAGTATGGGTTCTGGCTGAAGCCACTGCTTTAGTGTAGCTCTGGAGCCCAAGGTCTTCAGGGTGGAAAAGGGGGGGATGAGCTTGCCTCAGTGTTTACCCTGTAGCTGTGGAGCTGCACAAAAGTCGTGGCTTCAGCCACAGCCTACACTGGCATGCCAGTAACTGATGGGTTGTTCACACTGGCTTCATAGGTCATAAATTGAACACCGTTGTTCTAAGTGGTTCAGTTTGGGCAACATAACCATGACTTAGTAGAAGAGGCTCCTATTCCAAAAATTCTGTGACTACGTTTCGGACAGTTGGAGTTCTCATTGAGCTCCAGCAGCATTTAACATAAATTTCTGCTAGTTTCTCATGTGGAGGTGTGGTGAAGGTGTAGCTGATGATATTGCTGTGATGGCCTGGGAAATGAGAGGGAGGGATTTTTATGGGTGATATCTTTTATGGGACCGACTGCAGTTAGGTTGGGATAGACTTAGAGAAGCTTTTGAATGCAGTGCCTTCTTCAGGTCACTTGCTAGGATACTTGTTAGTTTCCCAACTCTTTCACTCTAGTTAATGTCTCACAGGCTACCTTAACAAGATTTCTGGAAAAGCTACTCATTGCTTATCTGTTAGTCAAGGGACCTTCCTCTGTGTGGGATCACACTGCATGGAGACTTCTTTGAGCTGCTTTTAAAGTGCATTTTAATATTGCTTTTCTTCAGGACAGTATTCTTAGTTGTCGTTACTTGATGTTCCCTATCCCCCCACTAGTGCTCCTCCTTCAGTATTATGCAGGAAGTTGTGTTAAGCCTGCCCTGTTATCCCTTTTGTATTGCCCACAATCACTTTTTGTTTTGATTGTTGATTCTAGATCCCCAGCTTTTTTCTTTGGGGGTTGCAGTCTATGGTTTCTATCCATTTCCAGGTCTTTTCTTTGATATTTTAATACTCTACCAATCCCTGCAGAGGTGTTTTCTCAGGCCCACTTGCACTTTGGATTCTAGCCTAGGGATCTTGAATAAAGGAACAAAAACTTATTTCCTTCATTTTTCACTTTTGTCCCCATCTTACTTTTTATTTTGGCAAGGCATTTTGTCACTCGTCTTCCTGGACCCATGAAGTCTTCAGATTCTCTTCTCTGCAGGTGGATCTGAATGAAAACATCCTCTCCTGGTCTGGTGTTGGCTAGACCCAGGATGCTAACAATGAAACCAGGGTGCCAGGTTCCTAGTTTGGTCCTCATGGAGCAACCTGTGGGCTGTACTTTTGGAATTTCTTGCTCTTAAACTCAGTATACCCTGCCCTTGGAGGTGTGTAGCAGATGGAGATAATTGAGCAGGATTCGTCAATCCTTTAAAATCCCTTGGCTAGGAAGGTCAAGGATCTTTAAAGTTTTCTGGCTTAAAGATCCACCATGTGTAGAATACATAAAACACCAAACTTGACAGCTAGAGTGGTTTTAGAGTTTTTAGGTCACTTGCTTGTTTTCCTCCCCAGGCTTCATTCTGCAGTAAGAGAGAGAGAGAACTTCAGACCTTAGACATGTCAAGATTTTTATTGTATTATTTTAATGGAATAATATGACCCTTTTAGGTCATGTTTCTGCCTCTTCATTGGAGTTTCTGGGCTTCCAAGGCATCAGATTTTCTCATCTCATTTCACCCCAGTACTCTTTCCTGCCATGGCAGCAGGTTGGACTCGATGATCTACTCAGGTCCCTTCCAATCCTACAAACTATGAAAAGCTATGAAAGCTTGTGGCAAGTTAAACTTGATATTCAAAAAGAGTGAAACGGGTAGATGCAACAAGAGGAAAGTTCTCCTGAAATGAGACAGTTTGCAGGCAGTTTATTATAACAGAGGTTGGGGTGGCTGAAGTCACATGCTATGTGGCCTTTTGGCCTGAGCTTACTGCTATTCATTTCAGGTTACTGACCCAGACCATGTTGGGAGAGTGACCACTCTTCCAGTAGAAAATAAAAATGTACAAATGTTCACGCTTTTCCTTCAAACCAAAAATGGCTGAACAGGGAGAAATATAGATTCCTACCTGGTAGGAGTCAGTTCTGGGAGAGCGTCTTAGTCTGAAGGAAGTATAGGGTACAGCCAGTCCCACTTCTGTAGAGCAAGAGGGGAGGGGAGGAGCCTGGTATGAGAAGCAGACAGGGAGTTTTTCTTGTTGCTCCAGACCCTCTGGGATTAGGAAGACTGGAGTAGCCCTTGCTTTCCCCAGACCAGAATCACCCTGGTCTTGTAAAGATGCAAAGAACAGGGGAGAGGGAGTTGGTTGCAGGCTCAATGTCTGTACGGCTTTCTCTCCTGGAATCACTTTTAGCGGTGGAAGCTTTCCACTGCTAGAAACAAACATTTGTACACAGCCTTATTTTTGGCTGTTTGCAGAGAATGTATATTGTTGTCCTTCCTTCACCAGCTGCATTCCACAAGGGCTTCTTTTGAACATTTCCTCTGAAATAATATTCCTATTTTGAAAAAGTTCTGAGCATGGGTTTTAGAATTAATTTTTACTCTAAAAGTTTTGGCAATTAAATGAGGAATGATGAAAAGATTCTGATACATAGGAGAGGCAATGTCATGGGGTCTTGAACTCTTTGAATAATGGGACTGCAGTACAGTCAAAGGAGAGCAAGTCACTAGTTCTGTGTTCAACGTGTTCCTGATACATAAGCCCACAAAATACAAGCATCCCCTGTGTTCAAATTTTTGTAACCCTTGGTGCAACCTAGACAATATGTGCCCTTGGAACAGTGAGAGGCAGTTTTGGGATGGTGATGGACTGGGGGAGTTGAGGGTGCCAAGTAGGTGCTTGCTTTGTGTTTCTGCCAACCATTGCTGTACGTGGCTGTTCTCCAGCACAGTTGCTGAGGCCTAGAATACTCCTAATAAGACAAGCCTCTTTAGTGGTAAGTTGTGGGTTGTTTGCCTTTGATTTATTCTGTACAAATAAGGCGGTTTGTCCTTAAAGGAATTTTTCACACTGTGGGTGCTAAGAAGTTCTGACAGTTTGGGATCATGGATTGTGAAAGTTGATTACTTCCTTCTAAGCGCATGCATTGTGGAGGAAAGGAAATGGAGCCATCTCATATAATCCTATAATAGGTTTTGTGGCTGTTCTACCAGGCCACAGTGCCTTATCCTTTCTTCTACACTTTCCCAATCATGAGAGGACACCTAGAACACTCCCCACTTGCATCAAGCCATCAGTGTAAGAGCTACTCCAAATTCACCTTTTGCCCCACAGTAGAAACTGACTCTCTCTTGTCTTGCCCTGCCAGACATCCTCATAGCACCTTACCTTCCCATCTTCTCTTATCCTAATTAAGGTTAAGAGGCATGGCATAGCAAAAAGAAAAGAATGGAACTGTGTAAGAGGTGTGAGGGAACAATGAGCAGCTTTGGATGTAAGGGGGAGTAGCTGAGAGTATGTGGATTTGCAGAGCAACAACTGTGATGGATGGAATATTGGAGCAAAGCATGGGAATGAAAGATTTGAGATCCAGTGGGAGAAAGTTAGATTTGGGAGGTACATTGTCTCATGTGATGTAGCTTCAGATAAATTTCCACCAACTCCCTGCTAGTTGCTGCCCTATACCTGTCTCTTCTCTCCAGCTACTTAACCTATATTATCCTTTCTTTTTCCTGGTTTTTAGAGTCTACCTCTACAAAGAGGAATATGCCTTCTCTGCTGGGGCCTGTAGGGGGGCTGTCAGGAAAGCTAAGGCGGACATAGAGCTAGGACTAGCATCCAAGATCAAGGATAATAAGTCCTTTTTCAAATATATAGGGAGGATGAAGAAAGCACCGGGTAATGTGGGGCCCCTGCAAAATACGCTGGGCAATCTGGTGGTTGCGCCAGAGGAGAAAGCAGACCTCTTTAACCAATTCTTCACCTTCATTTTCTTGTGCAAGGACCGGGACTTCCCCGCTGTGATGCCAGACGGACTCGAGGGGAACACCTCCAGACCTCAGGCTGGGGAGGACCGGGTTAGAGAGCTTCTGGAGGGGCTGGACGTGTTCAGGTTAGCGGGTCCAGATGCTCTCCACCCCAGGGTGTTGAGGGAGCTAGCTGGGGTTATTGCAGGGCCCTTGGCATGGCTTTATGAGCACTCATGGTGCTCGGGCCAGGTGCCAGATGATTGGAAGATAGCTAACGTGGTCCCCATCTTCAAAAAAGGGAAGAGAGGACCCAGGCAACTATAGACCTGTCAGTCTTACCTCAATCCTAGGGAAACTCTTTGAGAAGATCCTCAAGGAGCACATCTGTGATGGGCCAGCTTTAGGGATGATGCTCAAGGGCAACCAGCATGGTTTCATTAGGGGCAGGTCATGTCAGACCAACCTGATTGCCTTTTTATGATCAGGTCCCAAAGGCAGTGGATACAGGTGTTGCCGTGGATGTAGTCTTTCTAGACTTCAGCAAGGCCTTTGACACTGTTTCCCACCCCATCCTCATTAAAAAATTAGGCGACTGTGGCGTTGATGCCTACACAGTCAGATGGATTGCAGATTGGCTCCAGGGTCATACTCAGAGGGTGGCGGTGGATCGGTCATATTCGACCTCGGGGGATAGTGGGCAGCGGAGTCCCCCAGGGCTCGGTCCTTGGGCCTGCACTGTTCAATTTCTTCATCAGCAGTTTGGACGATGAGGTAAATTTGCTGATGATGCCAAAATTTGGGGTGAGGCGAGCATGCTAGTAGGGAGGGAAGGACTGCAGCAAGATCTGGATAGGTTACAGGGGTGAGCTAACATAAACAGGAAGCGTTTCAATACTGACAAGTGCAGGGTACCGCACTTAGGGAGTAGAAATCAGCAGCACACTTATAGAATGGGAAACTCCCTTCTTGAGAACACGGAGGCAGAAAGGGATCTTGGAGTCATTATTGACTCCAAGATGAACATGGGCCGACAATGCAAGGTCACGGTTGGCAGCGCTAACTGGACCTTGTTGTACATCCACAGGTGCATCTCAAGTACAGCCAAGGAGGTGATCCTTCCCCTCTATGCGACACTGGTCAGGCCACAGCTGGAGTACTGTGTCCAGTTCTGTGCGCCCTGTTTCAGGAGGGATTTGGACAACATTGAAAGGGTCCAGAGGAGGGCCACCCGCATGATCCGGGGACAACAGGGCAGACCCTACAAATGAAAGACTGTGGAACCTAAACCTGTTCAACCTTCACAAGAGAAGGCTGAGGGGGGACCTGGTGACTGTCTATAAACTCACTAGGGGGGACCAGAAGGGTTTGGGGGAGACACTGTTTCCCCTAGCACCCCCTGGCATAAGAAGGAATAATGGACACAAGTTATTGGAGGGTAGGTTTAGATTAGACATCCGCAAGAACTACTTCACAGTTAGGGCGGCTAGGAGCTGGAACCAACTTCCAAGGGAAGTGGTGCTGACTCTTACCCTGGGGGTCTTTAAGAAGAGGCTTGATGCCTACCTGGCTGGACTCATATGAGTCCAGTTTTTCTCCTGCCCAGGCAGGGGGTCGGACCTGAAGATCTACAAGGTCCCTTCTGACGCTACTTCTGTGATTCTATGATACCTTAACTCTTTTTGTCTTTGTTTTTAAAGGCCTGAATGTAGCGAAATTCTTTGTTCTAAAATGGCCCTACTTAACTCTGAATTAATAAAGGTTTGGGGACTTGATAATAGTGACGGTGGTAGACATCAGTGCCCCTGTTTCCTGCCATTTGGTCCTTGTTTCTGTGTCTTTTTGCAGCCTAACAGCAATATAGTTTGCTACAAGCTCATTCCTTTGTCCAAGCACCCTGTGATTTGATGTGGGGTGGAGGATTTAGTTTTCAGATGTTCTCTTACTGTTGACCCTGAGGAAGAACCTCTTTCATTTGAAGACTTGTTTAACATTATCTTAGCTACATAGTTGGTTCAATAAAAGATAACATCCTAAGAAGTCCTTGCCTTTTCACTGGGCATATTTCTTGAGAGGTCTTGGGATACCTGGAATGTAAAGAGAGGCCTGGAGTTTGTAAACTTGCCCTTACCACAGTCATCCAAAAATGAGATTTATTCAAAAACAGAGAGAAAATGAAAATAAACAGCACATTTCTGTAGAAGATTATTTTAGAAATTGCATATAATGCATTTTTTTAAAGAACAAACTACATTTAAAAAGGCTACTTCCAAAGCATATTATTGAAATTGTACACTCAGGAAGCTAAGACAGGGAATACCAGTATTAGATTTGCTTGTGCCTTTAATTTGGTCTCCCTTGTGCACGTATGTCATGATACTTTAATCACATGATGACACATTTTTTCGTAGTAAAAGTCATATTGAGAACACAGGAGATACTGTCTGCAGAAGAAGGATCAAATTGTATAGAGCATGGTTGACAATGTACAGCCTGCAAAGCCTATGGATCTTTCAGTTTGTCCTGTGGAGCTGAGGTTTCAGTGGTGAGGGAGCTTCAGTGGTGTTCAGCCATGAGGGTTTTGCCTACAGTGCACTATGCTGCAGTTTCATGGCAGAGAATTTGCTGTGCTGCACCAGGTTGGGGGGGGTGGGATCATAACAAGGAGATGCAGTGGTACCAACTGTGTCTTAGTGTTGGCCTGGCAAAGGCCAGACCTGGGCCATTCTAGCCCTCTGCTACAAAATGTTGCCAACTGCTGGTATAGAACATGAGAATGCCCACTGCTATTTTTACTGTAGTAACTGGAAAGCATGCAGGGAATAAGATGGGATGAAAGGAAGAACTGGAATGGTCTTGTTATGAGATCCTTGTCTGTGACTCTTGGGAACTGGATGCTAGAACTGATGTTTTTACAGACTTGCAGTAAAAAAGCTAGAAAAGGTAAATGAAACTTTCATAGATGACCATATTTATTGTAAATCCATCCCTCCTTTCCTGGATGTTCAGCCACAGGCCTGATTTGTCAGTGTTGTACATTTGGCAGCTGTAATTGAAGTCAGCATTGTGTAAAATGAGATTTGAAAAAATCAGGTCCTGGTGTGTAAAAAGTGGCATTTAGTCACTGAGATCTAAAATTAGAAAATGTTTCTGCAGATGTTGAGCATAACATGTTTCTGCCTCATTTCCTTGTTTGTAGAAAGTGGATAATACTCCAATGAGTGGATCTAGGATTTTGAAAAGGGTGGTGCAGATGGCATCATTAAATATGCTGCATCACACCAAATAACACAATCTATTTTTCTCCAGTTAGAAAGAAACTAAAGTCTTTACTAATGTTAGGGGACTTGGGTGATATTATTTGGTTTAAGAAAGAAGCAGAAACAAATAACATAAGTGGCACAGGCATCGATTTTCTATATTGTGTATAAAAAACACAACGCACTAGGCAAAAATAATCCAAAAATGTCATTTCGTTAGTCTTGTTGTCATCACAATAAAATGTATATTTCTTTTTCAGATTCATATAATGAAATTTAGCCTTTCTGGGCATCTGAATCTAGTGTTTCATGAGAAGTTATTTCCATACCTGTGTAAATTTTCACCTGAGTTAACATTTCCATGAGTTTTTTTAACTGTAGCTAAAAAAAACTGTCCTCAGGGCTGTGAAATATGCACTAGTACCAAGAGCAGCTAACAGACGGCAGAATTGCAGAAGATAGCACAGCTTGATTAAAGGAGCTGTGAAAGACCATTAAAAAGGAGAGGGTCATTAGTACCCTGTAGAATAAAGAGTTTAGAAAAAAATTAGGTAGAACCATGAAGTCAGTTGACTCTCTCAGGGCTGCTTTAATAGAAATGCTGCTGCCCCTGGTAAGCAGTTGGTTTTAAACTTTGAGTGGATCAGGAATCAAAGTGGGAAGCAACTGTTCCTGAATACTTCCTATTTCACTGAAGTGTACAGAAGATATATATGTTAAAATTTTTGGAGCAGACAGATGCCACCTCTGTGTTCTGTGTATGATACCAGTGGTATGCAGGGTCTGAGATGTGGATCTACATGGATAATAAGGAAAAAAAATATCAAGCAGCTCTTTCTCTAAGCACTATCCTGTTCCCTGAATGTGGAAGGAGTCCAGTGGAAACCCATGAGATCATATAATTTGAGGGGGCAGCTTAAGCTTGGCAACATTCTAAGTCAGTTAAGGAAAAGGCAGTATAACGCAGTTCATTTGCCGCCTTTTGTTCATTAACAAAATGTTTTGCACAGTTTGATTTGTTGTCAGTTTAGATGGCTACAAAATACTGAATGTTGACTAAAGATAAGGATCTTAACATCCTGTGTTTTTGGTATAATAAACTCTAGGGTGTGTGACCATTTAAGATCCTGTTGCAGCATCCAGAGGGAATTTATATTGAAAAAATTACAGATCTACATTTTAATAGACTTCTAGTATCTGTCTCATTAGCTATCTGCTTTCAGGCTTACTTGGTGAGTGAGCAAGACTTGAGGGAGACGGTAGGAACATCAAGTTTCTTAATACTGAACAAGCCAGACACCTATGACACTTTTAGGCTCTTGACAGACAATATAAAATAAATGTGTGCTACTTCCTTTGCTGACAGCTAACTGAAGCAAATGATTCAAGTCTGTTTTTTGAGAACAGTTGTTTGGAGAAAAAGAGTCCTTAGAACCAGTATTGTCTTTTTTTCTCTATGGTTCCCTTGCCAAGATTGTTACTGTAAGCTTAAAAAAAAAAAAAAAAGGTCATTGCAATATTTCCCATGCTGTATGGTGTGCCCCCCTGGAGACGCGTATAAATCAGTGGTAATCGGCAATTCCCCTCTGCATCAGCCATGCTTGTGCTCCCTCCACTTCAGCTGCCACCCTTCTTCTCCCTGCTGCCATTTGTCCTGGCCACTGGTGAAAAGAAATGGTGGCAGTCGGTGATGGCAAAAGCGGCAGTTGTTGCTCAAGTTTAGAAGTGCCCAGCCTTACTGCTGGGGGGTGTGAACCCACAAGGTTTGCGGAGTGATGATGTATTCAAAGACAGTTTTCAGGAAGGCACATAGTTAAAGTGATATTCTGTTCCTTTGATATTAAAACAAACAAACCAAAAAAACCCAATTTAGAATAATTAAATTCCTTATAGAAAGCTTATCAGTGATTCCCAAAGGGTGTGATGTAGCAGAGCAATGGAGGTGTTCTGTGAGATCTCCCTGTGTGGAGATAAATGCTCCCCTGCTGTCTGGCACCCTGCACCTGCCCCAAGTACTCTAGCAGTGCTCATGGCTGCTCCTCTAAGATGGCTGCCACCACTTTGTTCCCCCCTCCCTTACCTGCCCCCAGATACCTCCTGTGTTAGTTCTCCTGCCCCCATGCTCCCAGCAGTACCCTCTGCTTCAAGTGGGCAGGTGGGCTCTCAGACAGAGTTGCAGTTTGCAGCCCGCCTCATCCCTTCCACTTCTGTCACGCTTCCAGGGCTGGCAGGAGGAGTTGCCAGCATGGGAAACCCTGTATGAACTTTGCAGCAGTGGGTGCTGCCCCCCCCCCGAGGTACAGACAAGAAGTCAGGAAGGGGCAGACAGTGGAAAGAACAGGGCCCACCTGCCTGCAAGTGGCACAAGCTAGACCAGTGATTCTCAATTTTTTTTTTTAGCCTCAAGGGCACCTTCCATATCTCTTCTGAATTTAGACCTATTGCAGTGATTTTTATCTGGGGTGCCATTGAATTCAGAGTAGTTACAGATTCTTTTGCTAACTGTGCCTCTTGGTACTGATACAATTTTCTCTGGCAGGGAATGGAATGTGTTATAGAATCACAGAAGTAGGGTTGGAAGGGACCTTGTAGGTCTTCAAGTCCAGCTTCCCGCCTGGGTGGGAGAAAAACTGGACTCAAATCAGTTACGTTTTTTGGGGAAAAAAATTATACCCACCCCCAGACACAAGCCTACATCCTTCCATCCATCTCTTTTGGGGTGTAAAAGTGAAGTGTGTTGCCAGTTTTAATCCAGAAAAAATCGGTGCCCCAGGTATCAGAAATTTGGGAAATACAAGTTTATATTTTAGAGTGATGCAGAGATGGTCTAAATTTAGTTAATATGTAAACAAAGCTTACTGTAGCCATTGTCTACTAAATAATTAAATACTAAAATAATCTTTAGAAGAGGTGGAAGGTAACCTCTTAGCAGATGCTGTTTACTGTCCTGTGGCAGGTTGTAATTGTCCCAACTCTTTTTCCTTTGTTTTCTGTTGAGGTACTAATAGATGTTTACATATTATACAAATTATGTACAAGAATTACATAAAAGTGTAATCCATTATTACATTATCCAGCTATAATGTATAAAGCTAATTTGGAATTACAAAGCAGAACAAATATTTATTGGACATTCACTTTAATTGGATTTCTGTAAAGAAAGTTTTGTTTTCATTAACATTTTATTTTACTTCTGTAGTCATAATGTTATGCAAGACAAAGTATGTAAGATAGTAGTTATACATGTCATGCATATGATAAGGTTAAAAAAAACCCTTAAAGCCTAATCCTGTCTCCTAAATAACATGGGTAATACATTATTCAACTTCACAACCACTATGTATGTTGATCCAACAGCATAATTTTAAGACCATATTGGAGTAGGAAGATCCTACCAATAAGGAAGAAAAAGATTAGAGGAAGTCACTATTAACCTGATTTTAAGGTTGAAGAATCTAACAGTAACAGTATAGATTAGTAGTATTTTGAAGCATGTATCTCACAAAATACAAAAAATTGCTGTATTAGTATAAACTTCTAATTTAGAGTTCCTTTTATGATCATTGGGAATGGCCTTAGAAAGTTCAAGAATATTAATATTAAACTTATTTGATAGAATTCTTCCCTGTTTAAAACCAGGTTAAAAATTTAATATTTTAATTTTAATCTGATTTTAACCCAAAACCTGTTTAAAACTAAATCAGAAATGTTAACAACATAAATTAAAGACTAAATTTCCCATAGTATAGTAATCATGAACCCCCCCCCCCCACCCCCCAAGCAATGCATGTTTTCTGCTTTTTAAGGCGGGTGAAACCAGTGGGTTGGAGGAAATCTCTATTAAACAGAAACAGTTTGTTGAATGCACAAACTTGCTTTTGGCAACTGTAGACTCTTCTGCTGGTGTAGAGAGAATATTTTCTTTATTTCATTTTATTTAGTTTAGAACAGTATGTTAAGTTGAAAAATTTGAAGGCAATTGAAAAAGCAAACTTTCAGTTACAATCTGTGACAAAACTCACCATGAGAGGATAAAACCTATTAGGTCAAAAACTGAAGGGCACAATTTCCATAAACAACCACTTCAGTTTACTGACAAGAGATTTTACTCTTACTGGTTGATATATCACTAAGTTTTAAATGCAAAGCCTGTTGGATGCACCTTTTTTTGTGGCTAGCACATTTCATGTAGTTTTATTTTACTAATAATCTTATAATGCTGGTTTTGTGTAGGTTAATTGAATTCCAGGTTCCATCCAAAAGTAGCTTGACAAAAATAATTATTTAGATTATTACTCATTATAAATAAGAGAAGTCATTGTCTTTTTTAATAAAGTGAAATGTAAACATTTAAACATCTGAAAAATGGAAGTTCAGCTATCTAATTGTTTAGGTGACTAAATAGTGCATCAGAAGGAAATGCTACAGGTAGTGTAAGGACTGTCTTTAATTGCCTGTCATCACCTGGAGTACTGTGTCCAGTTTCGGGCCCCCCACTACAGAAAGGATGTAGACAAATTGGAGAGAGTCCAGTGGCGGGCAACAAAAATAGGGAGCTGGGGGGCATGACTTCTGAGGAGAGACTGAGCAAACTGGGCTTATTTAGCCTGGGGAAGAGAAGACAGAGGATTTAATAGCAGTCTTCAGTTACCTGAAGGGTGGTCCCAAATAAAGCTGGACTGTTCTCAGCAGTGGCAGATGACAGCACAAGGAGCAAAGCTCTCAAGATGCAGCAAGCAAAGTTTGTGTTAGATATTAGGGAAAACATTCTCACTAGGAGGGGGGTAGTAAAGCACTGGAACAGACTACCCAGAGAGGCAGTGGAATCTCCATCCATGAGGTTTTCAAAACCCAGCTAGACGAAGCTTTGGCTGGGCTGATATAGTTGGGGATGGTCCTGCTTTGAACAGGAGGTTGGACTAGAAGTCCTGCTGAGGTCCTTTCCAACCCTGATTTTCTGTGATCTGCATACGGTTACTGAAGAATGAGACAACCTTTTTCTAAGAAAGTAATTATACAAAATAAATGCATAATAAAATAAATACAGTAATTTAAATATCAAGGCTTCTTGCTTAGAGATTCATATTGAGATTAAAATTTCTAATTTAAATCATTTTGGTTTAAATCAAGGGTGTCAAACTTATGGCCTGAGAGTCAGGTCTGGCCTGTAGAGCCCTGTTGTGCCTGGTGGTGCTTACCAAAGGGCTGGGAATTCAGCAGTGTGGTCTGCCATCAAAATCTGGGACTTTGAGCTCTGTTGACAGCTTAATACCCTGAGTAACCTTCTGGAAAGGTGAATTATAAACAACCAAATTTCTGATTAAATTAGAATTTTCTTCCAGATACATGGTTTTTGAGGCTTCTGTATTGTATCAGCTGCCTTGTGCACAAGCATGTTTGTATTTCTAATTTACCGTGTTATATTTAAGAACTGGAGTGGATACTTGCTTGCAGGAAAAGTAGTCTTCAAGTACCTATTGAAATGCAAATACTTTGTTTTATTTCATAGGTGTTTCTAACCTATTTGCAAATAAATGCCTTAGAAACTTTGGCAATCTGCCCACAAACAAAACCTTTCTTTAATTCATATGACTAACCTGCAGTACCTTGCATTTATCTTAGTGTTAATCCATATGCAGCTCTCTCTTTTCTTTCCATTGGTAGTTCTGCAGCAACTGTCTTAAGTTTATTATACCATTAAACGGGCATTTATATTTTGACCAAAGCTTAATTTTTCAAACACAAATATGATGCATATTTTTATACATAAGATCAGTAGTAAAGCTATTACTTCCCTTTTTTAGCTGCCTGCCAATAAAGATGCCTTCCGGAAGACATGGAATCCTAAATACACGCTGCGCAGTCATTTTGATGGAGTGCGGGCATTAGCTTTTCATCCTGTAGAGCCTGTGCTGGTTACAGCCTCTGAGGACCATACTCTAAAACTTTGGAACTTGCAGAAAACAGTTCCTGCCAAAAAGCAAGTATATGAGGTTTATAGGTTTTTGGGGTTTTTTAAATAAAAAGCTTTTACATGTTTTTGAAAACTTGTTAGCCATCTCTGTAAAATCTTTTTTGTTATATTTATTTTAACAGATTGTGTTTATGTACACTCACCTTTCCCAATTTTTCTTTCAGGAGTGCCTCTTTAGATGTAGAACCTATCTACACATTTAGGGCCCACATGTAAGTGTTTGCTGGAGTTAGTACTTTACAAACAGCTTTTGCCAGTTTTCTAGGGATCTTGGCTTAAAGGCCACTAATTTTATTAAAACTATAATACATATTACCAGGCAAGTGCATGATGCTTTGTAAAGCAAATAAACATTGCATGTTTGTGCTGAAGTGAAGTGAGCATAGAACAGATGGAGATGGTAACAGTGGTTGATGTTCAGGGGAAAAGGGGAAGAAATGGAAGGTGCTAAATCATGCAGTGACTTTAATGAATGATACCCATATCTTTTAAGACTGCAGTTTTGAATATACTGTTTTTCTTGCATATGACACGCCCCAGAATTAATACACAACTTGGCTTGGAAGGGTAGAATTAAGAAGAAAAAGCTTTTTCCACAGTTATGGCTGTATAGAGCAAGGACGGAGCCTAATCTTCAGCTGCATCACCTTTCCTTTCTCTCTAACCTTTGTTGCTGCTGAAGACTGATGTGCATGAGTGGATCTGTGAGTTTGAAAAGAGGCAAAGAGTCTCCAGGGCTGTGAAATAAGAGACACCACAGGAGTAGTTAGAAGGCAGAAAAATTGTCCTAAAAAGGTTAGCTTCATCAGTGGAAAATCAAAACCATTAAAAAGAAGAGGTGATTGTTACCACATATGGAGTTAAAAACAGTGAGCGATTTCATAGACATTAGGGCTGGAAGGGACCTCGGAAGATAAGAGTCCAGCCCCCCGCCCAAAGGGCAGGCAGTCAGCTGGGGTCATTGGATCCCAGCAAGATAAGCATCCAATTTGCTCTTGAAGGTGAAGAGCAAATTAAGTCAATTGACTTCCTCAGCTGCCTTAAAATGCCGTGACATCTCTTATTTATGATTAATAATATTCTTAATAATAATGCCACAGCTGCTGCACAGTGGAGCAGGGATCAAAGCAGGGTGCTTCTATCCTGGACAGAAAATCAGCTGCACTGCTTAATCTGTGCACCCCAGTTTTGGTAGGCTGATTTTGGGGGAAAGTTGTATGCGAGAAAACAGTAATGTGTAATTCTACTCTAACTGGTTTGAGACAAGTGATAGAAAAAGATGAAAGTGTAGTTAGTGGATTTAGAAAAGATGCCTTCAGATATAACAGGCTGCAGGAAAAAAAGGTACAGAAGTGGGTGCGAGAGAAAAACTTGAATAAAAAGAATTGAGTAGGTGAAGAAGAAAAATAGACGAAGCTGAAAAGTAGGAAGGATCTAAATTGTGTAGGCCTTTGAACCTGAGAATGTTCTAAGAGGGCTAATGAGGGAGTCTTAAATGGCATAAATTGAGGCAGATGGATTTTCATTGCAAACTGTATTTGGAGAGGGAAGTAGGTAGGAGATGCCAGGAAACCTGAGAGACATGGTTGCAGTAATAAATGGAATGAGTCGTGATCGAGGCCTGGGCAAGATTTAAACAATCCCTAACAATTCCAGCTACAATGTCAAGCAAGGCCTTTTTTTCTACCTTCTAAGTCTTGAGCTTGCCTGTTTGTTTTTTGGGTTGTTTCTGGTGGGGGAGCCAGTACAAAGTAACAAAACAGTGTCAGTGCAACTTGCCATTGGAGCTTATATTAAGAAAACCATGCAGCGGTAAGGACCATCAAAACGTTTAACTACTGCATTACTTCCTGAAAATGAGCCAATTAAACCTGACTGCTGTCTGTTGAAGAACTTGATAAAGAAATGGGAAACAAAAGTGAACATGTTTGAGGGCAAATGCATTGTGAGGGGAAGTGCCTCTCTCTTAAATATGGCACTTGTGACTAAGTCCCAAATCTAGTAGCTGCAAACTCCAAAAGGCCCCTGGGAGCAGAAATAGAATGAATGGACAATTTGCTGGTGTTGGCAAAGGAGAATGGTACCCTTTCCCTCACTAGAACACTTTAGATAGTAAAACATTTCTTAATCCCACATCTGTCCCACAGAGAGGCAAGTCTCCAGCCTCAAAATAAATCGTGATATGTATAAGGACATAATTGCCTGAACCCTACGCTGCAGTGTCTAAAGCAGGGGGTCAGCAACGTTTTTGGGTGGAGTGCCCAAAACACCCACAGCTTCCACTTGTAAGATGTTAGCGTGCCAGGGCAGGGGAGCTGTGAGGGGCCTGATCCTTGTTTTGGCAATGCAGCCGTGGCTCCTTTCCCCAGCATCTGCCTTGAGGCATGTATGCCAAGCAAAATGCCTTTGCATGCCATGCTCTGGCACCAAGGGGTTGCCTGCCCCTAGTGTAATGGAACCCAGCAAATTGAAATCCCGTGGGAAGTCATTAATATACCAGTACAGAAATATAGTGCTTGCACTGCTTTTCTCTCTTCTTTTTGGAAAAGAAAAAAATCACTTTTCTTGTTCTCAAGTGAGACTTGAACAAAAGATGTTTATTGATTATGTTATTTAGGAAAGTAACTCTAATCTTTGCAGACTTTATCCCCATTATCTTCCATTTAACTCTCCCCCCAAAAAAACTTGCACTATTAAAAGTAGTACTGCTTACTAGAGCTGTGCAAAGCTTCAGATCATGATTGTGATTCGGCAATGATTCGGTTGCCAAATCTGTGAATCCAAATCAAATTGGTGGAAGCTTTAGGCTTTCTGAATCTATTTGAAGCTTCCAAATTGCTTCAGAAAAGATTCGGAGCCGATTTGGCCATAGCGTATAATGGGGAATCAATGAAATATCTATAGTTTTGTTGTCTTTTGGATGAAACTTGCAGGGATGGTAGCCCCGGCTGAAAGCATGACCTGTGTTTCAAGGAGATAGGTGCGGGGGTTTCTGGAAAACTGTACCTCAAAGTCCTGAAAGCAAAATGCATGGTGTGTGTGTGTTAGGCCACAGTGGGGTGAAAACTGCAGGGATGGTACAGGGATGTTTGTGCAACTGACTGCCTGTCTTGATTCTTTCCTCCACTTAGTCTGTGGTTTTGTAGGTGTTAATCCTTGCTCATTAACTCATTACATTAGCTAGCTACTGTGTATTGAGCTGGTCCCTGAGTGAATCATGGTTGATTGGTAACTGGTAACACAGTAGCTTAGCAGCCAGGCCTGCAGTAGTCCCCCATCTCCCCCTGCAGTTAGAGATGCAGGGCCCCAGAACCCCTGCACCTAGCTTTTTGAAAGCTGGCAGGCTTCATGGCCTCAGCAGGGGCTACCATCCCTGCAGCTTTCACCCTGCTTCCCCTTAACGCACACAGTCATCTATGTCACGAGTTTTGCCTGTCAGCAGCTAGAGGTGCAGGGCCCCAGAACCCCTGCACCTATCTCCTTGAAACTTGGCAGGCTTTGTGGCCTCAGCAAGGGCTACAAAATCCCTGCAGTTTTCACCGCACTGTGACATAACACATACATGTGACATGAGTTTTGCTTTAAAAAATTTGGGGTGCAGTTTCTCCCAACCCCCTGCACTAATCTCCTTGAAACTTAGCAGGCTTCTTGCTCTCAGCAGAGGCTACCACCCCTGCAAACCACCCCTGTTTCATCCAAATCAGACAAAAAACAACAAAGTTACAGGTATTTCATTGATTCCTCAGTATAGCCTATGGCTGGATCTTGAAAGCGACTCTGAAACTTCAGAGTCGATTTGGCTGAATCAAAGCAAGAAACCAATCCAGAGTACCTAATTGGATTGCTGGCATCTGACTCAGCCAGATCCGAAGCCAAATCAAATAGTTGCTTATTTGCACAGGCCTACTGCTTATGCTGATGGATATAAAAAGGAAAATTAAAGGTGGCTTCACTTTTCTTATTTTCATGCTGCAGTCTTGTGTATCTCTATCAGAATTTTACTCCTGTCTTAAATCTACAGTAAGATCAATCAGTATTTTGAGTCTTCATTAGCTTCAGCCACTCGTATCACGTGCTGTGAAGTAGCCAGTTGTTTTAATGACTTGGATCCCCAAATAGAAAGTTTCCTAAATCGGTTTGCAGATGATGCAAAACCAAGAAGTGTGGCAAATGTTTTGGAGGATAGGAATAGAATTCAAAAGGAATTTGATAAATTGGAGAATTGATTCATAGACAATAGAATGAAATGGGATGCTGCACCTAGGGAAGAAAAATCAAATGCACAGGTACAGAATGAGAGAGAAATGGCTAGGCAGTAGTGTTACCGAGAGAGACTTGAGAACTTTTGATGGAACAGAAAGTAAATGTGGATCAGCAGTGCAGTTGCAAAAAAAAAAAAAAAAAGACGACATTTTGGGCTGTTTTTAGTAGTAATTTATGTAAGAGACAGTAGGTGATATACTACTCAGCTCTGGCTAGGCTTCTGCTGGATCATTGTGTTCACTTCTAGGCTCCAAATCTTAAGGTGTGGAGAAGCTTTAGAGAACCCAGAGTGCACACAACAGGAGTAATAAAAGGGGTTAGAAAGTAAGCAGTACAAGGACAAATTGAGAGAACCTACCTAGTGTCTAATTTGGAGAAAAAGTTTACTGCATTTGCTTGAATTCAAGACAAGGTCTTTCTCTCTCCCTTGCCCCCTCCCCCTCACTTCCATGAGCACAGAGGGGAGAGAGCCTCCCCTTAGATCAGGGGTAGGCAACCCCCAGCACACATACCAGAGCATGGCACACAGGCATTTTGCTTGGCATGCATGCCTTGGACAGTGGGGAGCCATTAGGGGCCCAATCCTTGTTGTGGCAGTTCAGCCCCAGCCCTTCCCCACTCTCTGCCTTGAGGTACATGTGCATCCACCACTGGCAACAAGCCAGGCTGGTGCTCTCCAAACCCTGGAGAGCTGCAAGCAGCCTGGGCTCCATGGTGAGCAGTAGGGGACTGGTCAGAGCCTGGACTGACTATGGCAGGCAGTTGGGAGGCTGCAGGCGGCTGCACTGGGGTCTGTGGAGCCCCAGCCCAGCTCATTGCTGGTTGCAGGTGGGGCAAATGGCAGGGAAGGGGCTGGGACTGCACTGCTGCAACAAGAGTTAGGTCCCTTGCAGCTGACCTGCCTTTTGCCCTGGCATGCCAGCATGTTACAGTTCAAGGTTATGGGTATTTTGGGCACTCTGTCCAAAAATGTTGCCAACCCCTGTCTTAGATGCTAGTACCTGCCCAAGGCAGGTAGTGGCTCAGTTACAGTTGTAGCCCCTGGCTTGGAGCTAAAGTCAGAGCTGAACTACCACCTGCCTTGCACTGGGACGGCTCATTTGGTCAGGGAGATGGCATGTAGCTGGACAGACCATGGGGAGACCAAAGGGCAGAAGAAGGGGGGGACCTGCTGTCTGCTTTCCTATCCTCTCTCTTCAGCTCTGGTTCTGGTTCCTTTGGCCCCAACCCCACCTGGCTGGGAGCTGCTGCCACTTTTCCCTGGCCAGGCTGCTCTGGGTCTGTGCTGCTGCTGACAGCCCTGGAGGAATGAAGAGAAGTTGGCAGGCTCAGGCCTGGAGGGGGGCAAGGGGTAGAGTCTGAATTCTTGCTCCCCACTGCAGCTATGTGGGGGGACAAATTGAAGACAACCTTCCAGTAATTAGAGTCTATACATGGAAGATTATAACATTTATAATTTTCTATGTATACAATTAATTACTGGGGGGGGGGGGTCATCCTAATTTCAAAATCATCTTGGAATCAGGTAAATATAGTAAGTGGAGACATGTTAGCGGTTTTCAAATATTTGAAAGACTCCCAAAAAGGAGAGAGATAAATGACTGTTGTCCTTTGCCACAGAGGGCCAGACACAAGCCAGTACGTTAAAACTGCAGCAAAGCAGTTTTTGATCAAATCTCAATAAACGTTTCTATCCAGCAGAACAGTGAGAAGGTGGAAAAAGCTTCCAGGGAAGTAGTAGAATCCTGTTCACTGGATGTTTTCAGGAAGGGGCTGGATAAACGTTTGGCAGGGGATATTTTGGGAATAGTACATCCTGCATTTGTACAAGGGGTTGGATTAGTATCTTCCAGTCCTACGTTTATGACATGGGCAGGAAACTTGGTCTGCCTAATAATTAACGGTAGAGTTAGAGGTCATTACTCTTGCTTCTGAAAGCACAGTTTCACCATTCTTTAAATTGCACAAGTTTCAGTACTTTAGTCAGACTATAAGTATTTTAATATACATTTTTGTCATACCTTGAGTCGAAAAAGACTTAACAAAATTTTTGCAGTGGAGTTCAAGATTTTATGCAAGGAAGGGATGGTTGCAAACAAAACATTTCAGTGGAATTGCATTAGGAAGTAAAATTGCTTACCAGAAGATTACTCAGAGAGAAATAAATGCACTTTTTTGTAATTATTGCTTTATTTTGCTTAATGGTTGAATTTACATTTCTACTCTGTATGTTAGCCAATAACAATATAAATTTTTATCTTTTTCAATAGTGGACCTGTATTGTCTTTGGCAATTAGTTCTAATGGAGAACAGTGTTTTAGTGGTGGCATTGATGCAACCATCCAGTGGTGGAATATGCCTAGTCCTAATGTAGATCCATATGATACATATGGTAAGTACCTTTTGAAAATAAATAGTTGTTAACATTCAGGAGTAGATGAAACTTTCAGGGTGATCAAAGCAATATTGGTACAAAAAGGTACAACTTGAGCATTTTTTAATATATTTAAAGGAACTTAAAATTGCTTGGGGACAGGTAGCTTTTTTCAAGCATAGGGTTCTCACAGATAGGGTTCCTGGATGAGCCTGTAAATGAGATTGAATATTTTTTTAAGCAAAGATACTCACTGCAGACAGTAGTAATAGGCTTCTTGCTTCTTTAGCCCAGACGTTCATTAAAGATTACTTCTCTCCACCCCCACTTTGTTCTTCTACTGTCTTTATCACTGCTGCCTCACTTCCGGAAGAGTGGAAAAGGTACCAGAACACTGATATGACCCTGGTGCAGAAGAAATGTTTCTATAGGTGTAGATCTGTGTCTAGCATAGAAAGATTAATTAATTTTGATAGTATCAAAAATGATAGGGAATGAGGAAGAGAAAGGATGTTACCCAAGAAACTCCTCAGAACAGATCAGCACTTCCTTATAAGAATGTCTAAGGGAGCCTTTCAGGGTTTCATGTCAATACAGGGAAAGTGTACAGCACTAAGTGCACAGACTAGGCAACCATGAAGTCAAGAAAGCTTCTTCAGGTTTGCTTATATTTAGGAGAGGAAGGGACAGGACAAACCTTTCTTAAAATGCATATGGGATTGGAAGAAAGTGCCCTCCAAAAATTTGGAACAAGAAAGCATCCTGAAGAAAAAGATTTTTGAAGAACACTGCCGTTTGCGGGTATGACTGTTGCACATGTGAAAAGGGAGACTATGGAAGAAGTACCTTCTTAAGCTGCAACCTTCTTTCTCCCTATTCCTAAAAAAAAAAAAAAAAAGGGGGCTGGCTCAGCTTCTATGCTTTCTTACATCTGGGCACTCCATTGAAGCTGCAGTGGGGAGGAGAGAATTTTCCTAGTTTCATAGTAAGTAGGGTCGGAAGGGACCTGAGCAGATCATCAAGTCCGACCCCCTGCTGTGACAGGAAAAAGTACTGTGATCAAATGACCCCAGCAAGGTGTTTGTCTAGCCTCCTCTTAAAGACCCCCAGGGTAGGAGCCAATTTTGTGGCTGTCCATCTTCTCTTGGCTTCTTAGTTTCAAGTTGTATAATTTTAAAATTAGTTTAATTCCAATTTATTCATTTCTCATTGCAATAACTGATATGTCTTCATCCTGGAAATTTGGATTTATATTATAGTAAAGATCAGTGCCTATGAAGAACCAATGTCTAGTTTTATCATATGGCTAGCTCTGGTTTTTTAAAACTCTAAATTAGTTTCAGGTGAATCATATCACCAGTGATTTTAGAAAAGATTAACAATATTAATGCTTTCAATAAAGACTGAATTCACTTGCATTGACTTGTTTGAAGTATCCTCTGAAATAGATTGCCTTTTTCTGTAGAACATAACAAGACTGAAGACAGATTCCCAACCTAATGAATCTAGAACAACTAAATAAACGCATGTTTATTGCAGGTATCTGCTCTGGATCCTATTTTATTTTTCCAATACAGTTTAGTTCAGGATTCTCTCATTTCCAGGTTCATTTTTTGTTCCTGCAGTAGATTTTCTCTTCATGATTTTTACTGGATTGATATTATGCACAGTATTCTATTACTATACTTAATATTGAAAAATCTGGAATGTTTTTTGTGATTATCTTTAGAACTGCTTGTTCTCACGTAGAAGGGAGAAATTTTAATGTATTGATTGTTTCTCCTTTTTCATTAAAACTTAACATCTAAAAATGTTCCTCTATTTTTTTTCTTTCCCAGAGCCAAATGTTCTAGCTGGCACATTATTTGGTCACACAGATGCAGTCTGGGGTCTTGCTTACAATGGTATAAAGAATAATTTACTATCTTGCTCAGCAGATGGCACTATTAGATTATGGAATCCACCAGAAAAATTGCCATGTATTTGCACTTACAATGGAGAAAAGGGTAAGTGTGTGATGTTTGCATGAAAACAAGTTTAGTTTTTGGCTTGAAAAATCTGTGATAGAAAAGGGATTATTTTCTTTCTTAGTTTTTTCTAAACCCGGTACCACTTGACAGTATTTTTTAGAACAAACTCATGATTATTTTGTAGTTTCAAGTCTCCTGGAGATCCTAGGAAGTGAGGCGGGAACTTGCTCTGGAAGCAGCCTGGTAGTTGTACCTCTGCTTTAGATGCCAGCACTTAAAGTGGATTTAGGATTACTTGATTTTAGCTATCTTTTTTTTTTTTTTTAAAGTCTTTATTAGCACTATTCAGGGTAGCATTTTGTTTACTTGCTGTGTTTTTATTAACCTTCATATGCTCTTCAGTTACTGTCTGAAAAAGATAAATTGAACTTCTTAAGACTATGATATTTTAAAGGCATAGTTTCTTATTCTGATGTTTTCTTTCTCCACTTACTTTTTTTAGAGCATGGAATACCTACATCAGTTGACTTTATAGGTTGTGATCCTGCTCACATGGTGGCATCTTTTAGCACTGGCAACACAGTCATTTATGATTTAGAAACATCCCATTCAGTGGTAACAGTTTCATCACAGGTAGACTCTGGTAAGTTAATACAAAGTAGTTTTGTCCCAGTTCTCAGACAGTTTTATGGCTTTGTACCTCTTCTGAATTAAAAAAAATTACACATTAAATTATAATTTATTTATTCTCCAATTCCTTGGTTGTTACACATGGATCAAAAATTGTAGAATTGGAGAAACCAATGAGGAAAATTCGTGTTATATGCAAAAAAAAAAAAAAAAGAAAAGAAAAAAAGGCAGAGGCTTGGGTGAAACCAGAAAGACCTAAAACAGGGCTGTCTAACTTTTAAGTGACACATGCCTTCAGGCCACCCCAGTGGGAGCTGTCTTTCCCTTCCCCTCCCTGACACCCTCACCCAGCCTGTGTCTGGAATTCCCCCCCACCCCCTTGCTGCTACTTCTTGTGCCCTCCCCACTGTACCATATACCCAGGTGCCCCCTCACTGCACCACATGATTCCATTTCCCCCATCCCAGCAACTGTTCCCTGTACTGGGTTCCCCCTGCTGCTGTTCCTTGCCCTTCTTCCACTACTCCCTACTGCACTGCCCAAGCATCCCAACTCACCCTTAGTTTCCTTGCTGCGAGGTCCCCTGCTGCACTATACCACTTGGGTACCCTGGGCTGCAGGGTGCCCTGGCACTAAAGGCTGTGCTGTATTGCATTGCCTCATTTCCTGGGTAGGAAGGAGACACTGGACAAAGCAGGAGCCTGGAGCCTCCAGCCACCGGTGCAGCTGGAGCAACATGTAGAGCGGCACCCAGATGGGAACCCAGGGGCAACAATTAACTCCTTTCAGGCCGCCATCTGGAGAGCCCCGATCTAAAGTATTAAGGATTAGAATGGTTCCAGAGATGCCAAAGTGACTGTGTGTTAATTAAAAGGGGAAAAAAGTAGAGCTAGTCTTTCAAGAAGCAGTTGCCTGAATTGAATACAAAGGGATAGAGTGTATTAGCTGTATAGGCAGATATTGCAAACGTGTTAACATAGGAAGTAAAGACTATAGAACAAAATACATAATTTTGCATTCTGAAGGTACTTTACAGAATCAGTGGGCACATCTACACAAGATCTTACTGTACGGTATCCTAATAACACTGCACACTGGATTATTAAAAAAGGCAGTGTAACATTAGAATCACATTCTGTGCTGCATTTTTTTGGCACCAAATAAAATACTTTAACTGTTTAAAGGGAGAAGTGCATCTCCTGGGTTGGATATAAAAATGTATAGCTTAGTCATCAGTGAGTAAAGGTGAAATTTCAGAGCATGTACTTTGATAGACTTTATCGCTAAGTAGATTCAGTAGACATAATGCTTGCATCAGGTGTGTCAAACTCACCTGATCCTGTGGATTGGGTCCTCCCACCTCATACTGGATCAAATGTCCACTCTGACTGGTTGAGGACTATGCTACCTATTGTGCCCACTCTGGTACCCATGCTTCACACAGTGTCCACCCCAGACCAGCTGGCATGGTGCTATATGTGGCTTGAACCAGGACTGGCCAGAGCAGGGACCTTGTGGTACAGTCCCAGACCAACTGGAGCAGGTACCACAGGCACTGTATCTGACCTATATAGGGGCCTCTTCCAAACTGCCAGCATCACGGAGACTGGGTGATATGGTTCCACAGATCAGATCTTTGTTACCCCTGACTTCTATAACACATAGGAAGAGAGAATCTTGCAAATAAATTTAAATTATTTGAATTTCCTTTTCTTCCAAATAAATGATGGCTTTCTGCTGTTTGACTTTTTTTAAATTGTATTTATTAATTATATGTTTTCCTTTCCAGCAAAAGCTCAGAGTGGCATATAGTAAGGGAACACAATAACTTATAAAACAGGAGAGCGAACAGGAGAACTAAATAACTTCAAAAATGAGTAGCGTATAAACATAAAGCAGAATCCCCCTGAACAATATCACAGCCTGGCTTTGTCTGTTAAAAGCTTTCACAAAGGGAAAGTTTACACTACTTCTGAAAAGGTCTCCAAACTTGGGCTCTGGCAGGTCTTGAGGGGGAGAGTCTATTTAAACAAACAAATAAACAAAAATGCTATCGTAGGTTTCAGTATTTGTCTCCTTTTCAGTTACTGCTGTCCCAAAGGGAAGATTTAGTCTGTTCACCCTTTCTGTAATATTTCATATTTATATTCCATTTGCATAATTCTAGCCTCACAGTAAACTGATTAAGGTGCATCTATATTAATCAGTGCCATATAAAGCCAGATCATATCATGCATTTTGTCTCTTGATATATATTTTATTTAAAATGAGTCATTATTAATAATGGTTTTCATCATTCCCTAAATTCCAGCCAATATGATTTTCATCTTAGCATCTTTATATAGAGATAGAGAGAAAGCTAAAAATTAGGGGTGCACCGATAGAGATGTTGGGGGTCAATACTGATAGCTAAGATTTAAAGATGTATATCAGCCGGTACCAATCCAATATCTGATACAGCTGCCTCCAGCTGCTAAGTCTGGTGTGGTGGAAGGGGGGGGGGGGGGGACAGATCAGTGCCTCTATGGTGAGGGATGGGGAGGGGGCAGGAGCAGGCACTGCCCAGGTGGAGCTGGGGCACAGGATGGAGGTGCAGGTCATTGGGAGCTGGGGGCTCCTGCCGCTGCTCCTGCCACTGCTTCCACCCCAGAAGGGCACTGGGGGACGGGGTATGTGCCTCCCAGATCTGTGTGGGTTGGGCTGGAGCTGGCACTGCATGGCTCTTTTCACCAGGGGCTGGGCTCGGAGTGGGCACCAGTGGCACTGGGAGGGGCTGCAGCCATCCCAAACTTTGCCACAGCTCTGCTCCCAGCCCTGTGCCATCAGGTGCAGCCCAGCTCCATGTCCTGCCTCCAACGATGCACTAGGAAGAGCTGAGGCAGTACCAGGCAACTGGCTGTGGCAGCAGTGCTGGGAGCAGAGCTGCGGTGAAATTTGGGGTGGATGCAGTCCCCTCCCAACACTGCTGGTGCCCACTCAGAGCCCAGCCCTCGCTGAGAATAGCCCTGTGCAGCACGGGCTCCAGCCCCCCCCCCGCACGGATCGGGGGGCACGCCCTGCCCCCCGCCTCCAGGGTTGCAAGCAGCAGCTGGAGCCGCCGCCGCCACCCCCCCCCCCCCCCCGCCCCATGAGCCATGCCTCCCTCCCGGGCAACACCTGCCCCCTCCCTCCCTCACTGCAGGGGTGTTGATCTGCCCCCACGCCCCTTCCCTCCCCTTCTGACTTATCAGCTGGAGGCAGCTCTCCACACTGCTGGCTCTGCACCATGTTGCACTGCAGCTGCAGGCAGCACGGGCATTTATCGGCCAAATTATTGGCCCCATTGGGCCAATATCTGATGCAGCAAATTTTCTTTATATCGGTCCCGATCTGATATCGGACCAAAGTATCAGTGGACGTCTACTAAAAATTGTATGTATAGACTTAATGCTGGTAAATTCTAAAGTCTTTTTCATTTGCATATCCTTTGTGATTTATTTAGACTGCACTAGTTTGCTTTTATTGTTTTATTTCTTAATGTTGCTTTTTAATCTGAAAAAAATGATGTTGCTTCTCAGAAAAAATGCACTGATTTATTTTTAAATATGATTTGGTTATACTGTAGTATAATTAGGTGACTATAATTTTGCTGTTTGTTTCAGGTTTACAATCAAATAATCATATTAACAGGGTAGTAAGTCATCCCACGCTTCCCGTAACCATTACAGCTCATGAAGATAGACACATCAAATTTTTTGACAATAAAACGGGTAAGGATATTTAAATGTAGTTCAGTGATGTACAGCTGAGTAATATATGAAGCAGATCTCTGCAGGTATTAGGAGCTTACAAAATTCAGTAGATACTAGGGCCAGATTACTGTTCTGGTATTTCAAGTTAGCTTCTTTTAGTAATAAGATACTGTAACTTCCTCAGTGCTATTTTCATGACCATATTAAATAATGCTGCCTATCATTACTTTTGATATATAAAACATTCTGTTCTTCAGTTTAATAGTACATTGTTGGAAATTCTTAGTTGAATCTGGGACTTGGTGGCAGGATCAGTTCTTAAAATTGAAATAAGTGGGCCCAGGAGACTGGAACGAATTAGTGAAATATCTTTGTACATGGACACACATATCAAAATTGAGCTCTGGAAATGATAAAAGGTGCCTCAAATATATGGAATAGTTGAAGTTTTCAGATGAAACTGAAGCTGAAGAGAAACTTTGGAATCAAAATCACTACTACTTTGATTTAACCTTTAAACTTTCTCATTGTTACAAAGTTCAGTATAATAGTTGCAACCTGTTTTCCTTTGTTTCAGCTAATCAAAAGTAAGCGTGCTTATAAAAACAGGTTTTCAGTATGTTTAATGTTTGCAATTATTTACCACTTTTAGTTTATATTTTTCTGAAAAATCTTTATGAATTAGGATTTTAAAAGGGAACCTATAATGTAATTCTGTGCACAATTCCAAGATTTAAGCAGCAGCATTCATTGCAGTCTTTGCTCTGGACTAGCCTCATCTTACAACCTTCTTGGCAGGTTTCCCAACAGATAAGCCTGATCAAGATGGCCCAGGATTTCTTAGGGTCTTGGTAATGTTGTCAGCAGTTCTAGTCGTTTAGAGTAATAGTTGCATTTTTCTTTCAGTTACTAACATGATAGGTCCTTCATAGGGAGTTCTGTTACCAAGTTATAAGTGGAAAAACAGCTTTTCTCAGTAAAGCTATTTTTTTGTGGTGGTATATAGCTTGGGAGGGTGGAGGAGGAGGCCTTTTTAATAACCACTCTGACTTTCACCTAGGCTGATTTTATGAAGATAAAGCATCTTTTTCTGTACTAGCTTCTCTGTTGGATACTTTACATCCTCTTGCTCAAGCCTGATTACTGTCCTGCTGGCAAAAATTGAGTGCATCCATAGGCAAAGCTCTTCCATAGCAGCAGAACCTTACTTTCTGCCAACAGTTACATTACGTCTGCTGGGTGCAATAAAGTAGCTTCTGCTGTCCAAGAGCAGCCACATGTGAGAAGTTTACTCACAGCAGCTAGTGTCCCTTCAGTATTGGTTCCTTCCCAGGATACTCTTAACAA